>NC_081180.1:25000213-25349599 GCF_029867415.1 Vicia villosa | reverse complement strand
AAACTTCTGTTTCGTATTTTAAATTTTTTTAAGTTTTTAATTTATTATTTTTAAATTTGTATAATTAAAAAATTAACTTTAATTTTGAATCATGAAATTTTCAAAAATTAAATTCAATTGCAAAAATTAAAATAAATGTTTATCATAAATATATATTAATTCAAACCATCTATACTATTATCATTACAAAATAGATTAATATGTAGTATATTTATAGGTGAAATATATTTTTGATCCTTTTAAATATATTAAATTTATTTTTAGTCTTCTAAAATAATTTTTTCAACGTTTGAGTCTCTAAATTTTTTGTTTACATTATTAATCTTTTTAGTTAACTTTTTGTTAGAGGTGGATGACGTGATAGGTCACATGATTTTTGTGTAGATATTTTGGTTAGCATAGGTTTAAAATTCAAATCTACGCCCTAAAAAAATAGAATTTATTAAAAAAAAAAGTGATAGGTCACATGATTTTTTTTAATAAGCAATTTGTATCTAGCAGGTTTCGAATCTGAACCCCTGAGAGCAGGGCCGGTTCTTTGAATTTGAGTGCCTTGGGCGAATCAAAAGAGTGGTGCCCCTATAATTTTTTAACAATAAATACATAAGGATAAAAGAAATAATTGGATAAAAAACACATTTTCATTTGACATTATGCAAAAATAATAGAAATATAGATCTTTGAATCAATGTTTATACTACATCAAAACATAAATCACTATAAAGAGACTTATTATTATTCTTCTTCTTGATCCCGTCTTTTTTTTTTCTATAAAAAAATTGACCAAACCTTTAAAATTATTTAAATATCATCCTCTTAGCATTTTTTCGTTGCAAAATCGTTAATAATTTATTCATAATCAAGGTTCTTCAAAATATTATTTTCAATTGAAATCAACGCAAGACTATTTAATCTATCTTGTGACATAGTAGACCTCAAATTAGATTTTAATAATTTTAATTTAGAAAAGTTTCTTTCAGCAGATGCAACACTGATAGAAATAGTCAATATTACTCTATAATTTATGCGTACATTAGGAAAACAATTAAAAGTATTTAAAGAACTTAATATCATATAGCTTGATTTGCATTCAACTGCTAAAACTTTTCTAATAACTTTCAATTCTTCAAACAAAATTTCACTATCAAGATCATGGTAATCGTCGTGCTTTAAACAAGTTTCAAGATGTTTACAACATGCTTTCAAGTTCCTATCAAATAATGATCTAAGCCTTTCTATACTAAACAAGAATTTAAGAATATTTTCATATGTGCTATACTGCTCAAATCTTCTATCAAGTGAGCCAATTGTTTGATCTACAATATATATGAAATAATGATTTCGAAAAGACTCTTTAGTAGACTCAAGATTCAGTTGGATGGGTTGAGATGAATTTTCATCATAGTGTTGTTTTCTACTAATTTGACGTTTTTGAATAAACACGCATTCAATTTCTATTTCATTCTCAATCTTTTCAGCACTAGCCTTAGCATTTACAAATCCAGATTCTCTATATTTTCTTAAATACTTGATCAAACCTTTTACTAGTTCTATAGCCACATCAATACAAATGTCTTCTTTTTTTTTTTTTTTTGCAAACTTTTTCTAATTTCATTAACTACAGTTAACAATTCAAGCCAAATAATCATAGCTACTAAAAATTCAAAGTTTCCAATTTCGTGAGTTGCTAAAGATTCGACTTCACTCTTACTTTGGGGATCATTATCTTATTCAGCTAGTTGAAGTAGTGCTTCACTCTTAATTTTGGGATCAATAATATAAAATATTTTCTATATCATTGTTTTAATTTTAGTGTCTCAATTAAACTATTTAGTTGCTAAAATTATGGTTATATTATTTAATTTTATTATAGAGAAATTAATTGATTGTATTCTACAATCTACACTATATTTTATTTATGAGAAATTACATTCTTTTATTAACTAATGCCCCTATAATTTTTTTAACTAGTATTTTTATATATATATATATATATATATATATATATATATATATATATATATATATATATATATATATATATATTAGCAAGTATTTTTGTAATAGAAAATTCTCTTTTAATATATATAGGAGTAAGAAAAAAAATTTGGTGCCCCTAATATTATGGGGCCCTGGGCTCCCGCCCCGCGAGCCCGTGCTCAGGGCCACCCCTGCCTGAGAGGAGCACACTCTCAAGACCCAAACGTTTCACCGCTAGACCACACACGCACATGATAGGTCACATGATTGAATTTTTGTGATAAATATTAAATTACATAGATAATGATATTGTGACAAAAATACTAATATGATGGGTTACATGGCAATTTAAATCAATTGTCCTTAATACTAATTTATAACATATATAGAAGATATATTAATTGTTAAATTCGTGCATAAGAAAATGAAAATGAAAATGAAAATGAAAATTTATAAATAAAAAATTCAAATTTTATCACTAAATTCATTGCGAAAGATCTTCCAAAAACTCAAAATATATTATCAAATTCATAACATATAATAAAAATAGTCAGCTGATTTAACACTACACTAGTACATTACACCTATTACTAAATGAAAAGAGTATAATTATATATTCATATGTATTATAAAATAAGTGTATTAATGACTTCCCAAAAAAAATAATAATAAGTGTATTAATGTACTTAAATAATATTTTTAATTACGAATCTTTTATTCAACTACCTAACTAAGAATAAAACATACCACCAAACACGCTAAATTACCCTTAATGAAAAAAATAATTACCCTTACAAAAGCCTTTTATTGTAATTTGCTAAATCAATATTTTATTTCCACCAATCACATTTCTCCATTCCTCCAAATGACACTCTCTTTTCATATTCCTTTTCATTAATATACCTATTAACCATTAGATTTTTCCCTCCAACCTTTCAAAATCCAATAACTTTTTCAAAAAAAAAAAATTCCATTTCCCATACTTCTCTTTCTCTCTCACAAAGGAGAGAACGTGCATATTGGGTTCTCTCCCATTCTTTCTTCTCTCACTCGCTTTCTCTCTTCCTTCAACTATTCAAACCCTAAATCCAATGGTCATTCCCTTTCTTCCTCATCTTCCCTTTCTTCCCAAAATTCCGCTTCTGGTTCTTGTGATTTCGATCTCATGGCTGTTTTATTTCTACTGAGACAATCTTTCTGGTTCTTCGATTCTTCTGGTTCTTGTGATTTCAATTTCGATTTTGATTTCCGCTCTTTATTATTGTTGATGAACCAATCTTTCATTATTAGAGGCGGAGAGGTAGTGTAAAGGTGAGATTGATAAAAGTTTCCGATAAAAAAATGATTCCTTCAACCATGATCGTGAACCGATTCGAATAATGATGCTATTGCTGTTGTGTGTTTGGTTTTGTTTGTCATGCCTATTTTTGTGTAAACATGTAATAGTGTCTTTGTCTTGTGTTTTTCTGGTAATGAAGCTGGTGAAAATCTTAAATGCTCTTCGTTTTTTGATAATGATGTTATTGTTGTTCTGTGTTGCAGATCTATGTCGCGGTTATGTTGCTATTATGTGTTGCCCTTAAGTTGTTGTTGTGTGTTGGGTTTATGGTGGGTCATATTTACCTCGAAGCACAGGTGAATTAACCATGTTTTTCAATCATTTTTGTACTACTATAGTATGCTAAATATATTCAGATGGATCATGTGTGAATTGCAGTCTTTACCATTCCTATTAAGCTAGAAAGTACCGATCTACAAAACTTTACTTTGTTTGAAATCATTTTGCAGAGAGTGTGGGGCTGAGTAGTGCAACCATAGAGTTTCTAAAAGATGTCTTTAAATTGTTAGATAAAGTAAAGTTTTGTAATAGTGTTTTTAACACTGTTAGATATAATATGCATATTGTAGAATGGATCTTAAATGCCCCTGCATCTAACGTTCTCCCGCTTTATTGCAGGTATGTTCTATGTTAGAGCTTATGCGTCGAAGTCGGTGTTAATGCAATTTGCGGTTGATTCACTGTTGTTGTTGTTTGATGTGGTTTAATCACAAAGATCAGATCACTGTTGTTGTTGTTGTTTGATGTGGTTTAATCAAATTAATCACAATTTACTTTAAATCTAAAAACACTGACCGATAAGGATTAATTAAACTTTGTATTGATGATTTGCAATCGTTTGTTGCTCAGAGGATTTATATGCCAATCATGATGTCATGCAAATAGTTGAGGTGTGAATGTTATCAAATCTATATTTTGATATGTAATTTTGTTTATGCTTTTAACAAATATTAGTAATTCCTCATACATTTATAGGTCTTGGACGAGTGTTTACGTGATAAGCACCTGCTTGCTTTACTAGAGAAGTACCACAAATATGACAAGTATGTCTTTACTAGATAAATAACAATATTGACCAGCATAGCCTAAGCAAAAAGAGTTGTGCACATCAAAATTAGAAAGGCTTGAGTTGAAGAGTTGCCAAAAGCTGCAATCATTGCCTAAGCTACCACCAAATGTACATTTTCTAAATGCAAGTGATTGTGGTTCAATGGAACTCTTATCAAATCCACAAGAGATATGGGATCACTTGGCATCATTTGCCTTTGATAAGGTACACTACACTATAACCATGCATCTCTTTCTTTTTATAACACAGTTTGTAGTTCACTTTTTAACATTCTGATTTCGCTGTAACAAAGGTTGCTTTTTCGGTCAGTGATTTGAATGCTATGAGTTTGTTAGTATTCTTGAGCTTCATTTTTTGACAGAATTATATATTTATTAGATCTATACTGGTGTTGGTTTTGGTTGTATTTTGTTTGGGTGACTTTTGTATGCTAAGTGGAAAAGTTTTTATATATGCAGGGTGATCAAATGAAAAACAGGGTGATCAAATGAAAAACATTGTTGTGGTGGATGCTGAGTACATATTTAGTATCCACATTAGGTGTGTTTATTTATGACACTGGTATCCCTTAAATTACTCATTAAAAATTTAGTGTCCATATTAGGTGTGTTCAACAATCTGCTATCCCCGATTTGATTCTAAGGTGCACTCACAGCCTTAGATTATGTTTCAATTAAAGGTATTTTTTCCCTGCATCATGTTATGATTGTGTTTAAAATATCGAAAAAAGCATTCACTTATTTTTGTAATGAATTCTTGCATACAAATAATGATTTTGATTGCAAACCTATGACGCACCTCAGAATCAAAAATGATGTTCCGAAGACGATGATGCAGATCATGAGTGTTGATGGGTTAACAAGAGAAAACATGGCGAGACACTTGTGTTATACCCCAAATTTGCCCCACCCTTCATAATTCCTAAGCATCATTTTTATTTCAAATAAACGCAATGACCTAGCGGGTAGTGAAGGTAGTGTAAGTATGAGAGGACTGAGTTCAAATCCCATGTACGTCAAAACCTTTAGTAAATTTGGGTTGGTGTAATTTGGTTTTGGGATTTGTTTCTACATATAGATCTAACACCCCCCATTTATATCTCACACTCCTTTGTTCTACTTAATTAGATTTAATCACTTATTTATTTTCATTGATTAGTTAATTATTAAATAATATATGTAAAAAACATAAAAACATGTTTATTATGTTATCAGTTTAGTTAACCAAAAAATATAAAAATAGGTTTTTAATTATTTAATTAAAAACAATAACAAATACATGTCTAATTTCTTTAATTAAGAAAGATTATCGATTTTTACATATTTGATTATTCAAATTGTTAGTTAATAAGTTACCACTTGTAAATAAATCATTAAATTACTAAAATCAAAAGAAAAAAAAAACATTTACTCAAATTCACATCTAAAATTAATAAATTAAAATGATAATTAGAAACATTATGAAAATTTTGTTACATATTAATAAATTCAACATTTTTATAAACACGAATTAGAAACGGGTGAATGTAAATTTCATTCGTTTGAATGATCAAAGACTTAGCGTACGCTATGTTAAAACGATCATTCTCTTCCGTGGATTAAATTAACTTCAACAATTTCATGAATAAAATGATGGGTGAAAATCTATTTTATCCCGTCTTCGAATCGGTCGACTCTCTATGTCTCACCGATCAAATATCCAACAAACTTAATTAATTCTCAAGATATAATTATACTAATCCAATTAAAATTCTTAATCAATTATCTAAATATAAAAATACAAAAATAGGGATTGTACACAAAATTGCTTTGTTATAAACTACCAACTACGATAACTGCGAACTACGAACCTATGCTAAAACATATTTCAACATACAAAATAATAATGTACAATCCCATAAAAAACACCAACAAATAACTACGAACTACGTTGACTCTGATCCTCCATTAAGGAGGTACGTAGGCATCTGAGCAACCAGAACGAGTCCCCTTTCTCTAAAATATAATTCGTCTGTAGGTTTAAGATTTTATTCTTTACCCTACTATTTAACCACAAACTATTTACCATAAACCTTACCCAACCCGAGAGACATAAAAAACCTTAAGGAAGGATTAAGGGTGCCTAACATCTTCCTTTAATCCTAATTTCTCGACTTACCTAGAATTTCTTTATTTAGGTTTTCTCCCGTGTTTCCCTTATCCTTATGATAGAATAAATATAGGTGGGGACTCTGTATTTTAGGTTATTAGACTTAAAATTTAAAGTCGGTCGTAACAACTTGCAGAAATATCGTCTTTATCTTAAACGCATTATATGCCTTTTGTTCCTGTACCTGTACCTGGCATTCACATATATTATATGTTTGGTATTCTATGATAATTACTTGGGTGTATATCTGGTGCAACATTTCAATGTCTGTTTCAAGGCAAATGCTAGACAAATGGAGTGTTGAAGAACTAATCCTTGCAACTGGCGCATAAGGAGTCACTCGACTTCAGCACCAACTCAAGCTCCGCAGTGCTTATAGCGGCATTCCTGTATGTTGTTTTGAATCTACCAATTGTATTTCTAAATTTAATCCAATTTCAATATAATAATTACATATTTACATTAATCTATTTTTGCAACTTTCTTTTTCTTATGCTTATGATAGTTAGTTCATCCTTGATATTTTGATATGGAAAACGCCTTGAAATTTTTTTATGGGATAATTCAAAATTTAGAATTGCTTCCAACTGTCATAATGGAAGAGACGATGTATCAGCGTTGCTAGAGTTTGGATCTTCCAGCTTTTCACAAAGTGATTTCTCATTTCACTTTGATACAGGAGTGAAGTCCATGTCAGGGAAGCAATCATCAATGAGTTATTCATTCCCATCTCTGAGCCTGCAAAGTTGTCTCAGAGTTGATCCACAACAATATTCCCAGTTTGATAATAATATTCAGAGAAGGTAAACTCTTATTTTGTTGCTGGTTTCGGGACATAATCTGTGACTGTACTTTAATAGGTTACCAAATCCTTTTGTTGTAAACTATGTTATCCTGCATTGTGCTATCTAACAGCTGTAGTATTATGCATGTATATCCAATGTTATTTTATGGTTCAAGGTAGTAAGTATTATCCACACCTAGATGTGAGTATGTGAAAGCATATGCTTCCGGCCATGCTTTCAAGAAATGACTATATCATATCATTTAAATTTTTTATTATTATTTGCATGGCTCCCAAAAAACATTAAATAATTTGAATTTTAATGTGTTTTAATAGTGTTTCTTCTAATTATTCGGTGTTTTTTTTGATGAAATTAATCGGTGTTTTTTGTAACAGTATAATGTGGCCATTTGATTAGGAGTGTGGGTGTTTATGACCTATTTCAAGACATGTTCTCGCGCTGCTCATTCTTTCATCATGATATCAAATTTCAAATTGCCTCTTGATAATTCAAAATGAACATTATGTTGCAACAAATCTGCAAAGTGTAAACTCTCCCTGTGAACATGCTAGGTAACAACCTGTTGCAAGGTTTAGAGAAAAGTCGGTGCATATCCAAAATAACTATATTTCAGAGATAATTATGTATCATTATCATTAATCTTTTATAATGTTTACTCAGTAATTACAGTACCTTTAGATAGGAACTAATAATTGTATTCTCCATAAGTTATTTCAATCATTTATCAATCTAGTGAGTTTCAGACTCCTATATACTCTGAATTGGTTATTTTCATTCCTTGATGTTTAATGTTAATATATTATATACATTTTGGTAAGAATTATATTGGCTGGTGCAGAGTCCTGATTTAGAATCATGTTTTTAGACATATTAACAAAGTTTCCGGTGACAAAACATACAAGTGCTTTGACACGGTGAGTGTGTAGCTAAGAAGGTAACCAAGTTCCATGTCACGTTACTCTGCAATTTTTTTCTATATCAACATGTTTCCAGTACTTACGGGTTATTTTTAATCCACTAGAGAGAGATACTCTCTCTTCTCTCTAGAATACCTCCTCCCAAACCTTTAGGGTTTGTTGGTGGCTGCCCCCCACCTTTATGGTGGCTCTCATCTACCACTTTTATGGTGGTCTCTCCTCCCTCTATGAAGGGTAATCCCTCTTTCACCCAACCCCACTCTCATACGTCCATCAAATCTACCCCCCTCATCGGATTTTCCCTCTTTCCACTGCAAACCACCACTCAACCATCCTCTTCTCTGTTGAACCGGCCACCTCCTGAGCCACCACCACTACTAGAAGATGAAAATATCCTCAAGGTTGGTCTTAGCATGTCAAAGCCTCCCCTCTCCTCGGTTTATGCTCTATTGGCTACGATTCGCGCACCCCCAAAGCCGTCGTGGTTTTACAACAGGTTGTATTATGTCCCTCTTTTAGATCTAGCTTTTTATGTCCTTGTGTTGTCTATTTTAGGCTTTGGTCATTTGGGTTTTAAGACTGCACTCATGGTGTTTGATAAAAAGCCTCAAAGGATTTTTGTGTTTTGGAGTAACACTATCTCTAGTCAACAACAAAGTTTTGAGCTTTCCATGAAAAGGGACAATTTTGAGAACAAAGGAAGTCGATATGCACATACACAAGTCAAAGAAATCATCCTTAATTGGATTTGGAAAAAGACAATAGATTCTCATTCTTATATTGTCACTAATGGTGCTCTTACAAGAGTTGGTGATTTGATGATATGTTGTTGTTTCTGGTTTGGTTGTATTCCTTTAGCTTTTGATAAATCTATGTGTAATGTCTTAGATACTTCTCAAATATGGATGGGGTTTGTCCTATACCATAAGTCTATTGGTGTTTGTAATGTCTCTTGGCTTTTCTCTTAATGAAATAGCTTTTCCCATAAAAAAAAAAACATGTTTCCAGTACTTATCCTCATGCTCCCATATGACTATGAACTGAATTGTTTGTGGACATTGATGATCGAGTCTATTTGAACTATTTAATTAGTTTTGCATAGGAGATCATTGTTTGACTGTTTTTCAATTCTTATGATTTTTTTTTTGTAGGATGAAAGATATGGCTCCCATATTATTATGCTATGTTCAAAGCCGTTAGAAACCCGTGGGATACGTGTGATGCCCATTTTTGTGTGATTTTGCTTATAGGGTTTGCTCTTATTAATATTGACATATTCTTTTTGGCCAATATTTGTCTGGTCTAAATAATAGGATAAACCCATTAATGTATCTAAACAAACTTGCACATGGTTGTGTTGCCCGAGTTTCCGCCATGTTGGAATTGATGGAGCCATGCTAGAGTGTAAGAGACAAGTAACTGATTTTTCATTGTTATAATTATTGATTCTGAATTTTTATTAATAATTTTGGTAAAATTGTGTTTAGCATGAAATTTTGTGGTTTAAAATATTCATGTTGTTTTCTATGTAGGTTGTTTCTGAGTGGTTGAGACCATGTGAAATTGCTAGGCAAAACCATCCAAGTTGTTGTCCTTGCTTATTTTCTGGACCTCCTAATCCTTTAGATGTTTTTTAGGTTTTGTGCTTTACATGTCTCTTTCTATAATTTGTCAACAAATAACTGTTCATTATGTATGTTTTGATAGGTTTAAATTTTTCCATTTCTCTTAATAATAATATGTATTGATTATGAACGGTTAGGTGATTGGTGGTTTTGAGTGATGATATTGTTCTAATAGAGAGTTCATGCATATCATAGGTGATCATAGTATATAATGAGGAGGGAATCTACACTATCCACTTTTGTGTTTAAGTAAAAGAAGGAAAAAGATTTGAATTCACATTAGTTTCTTATTTTTGATCTCTTTCCCATGCCACATCTGACAATGGTTTCCATTGGCTGGTTTTTATGATGTCTTTTGGAGTTTTAGACACTGATAAATGTCGGTTGGATTGAAATTTTTTAAAGTTTCTAAGTCTTCAAAATTGAGGACAAGTAAAAATTTATGCTTTATTAGACAAATAATGTATATTATAAATTCTCCTTTTAAAAGTAAATATCAACCATAAGATTTATACTTATTACTACAAAATTCATCCAATGTTTGTAGTAATCATGTTAAAATTACACGATTCAGTATTTGATTTGTAAAGTTTGTATCAAACAAAAAGTTTTGGTTTACTCACATAGATAAACTATATTGATCTGTTGAAAGATAAGTAACTATCTTCATTGTATTTTTTATTTTTTTTTATATTTCATTGCATCTCTTAGCAAGTATACTATTGTAGACATTGAGACTTATTATTTCTTTTTGGATATTCAAATAGGGAGTTTTCAAATGATATATATATATATATATATATATATATATATATATATATATATATATATATATATATATATATATATATATATATATATATATATATATATATATATATATATATATATCATCGATAATAATAAAGGTTCCCTAATACACCTATGCAATTGTAAATAGTGGATCGCTATATAATGATTTGGTGAGTTCATTTCTTCAATCTATATGAAGTCTGTTATTGTTTAAGGAAGAAAATCATGAATATGTTATCTATCATATTTAAGGAACAATTATCATGAAAACAAAAGTAGGTGAACTAAGGTATATAAACTATTTTCTTTTAATTTATAGAATGTAGCCGGTTTTGTTTCAATTTCCCTTGGTTAAGGCGTGAGTTTGTATGTTTCAAAACCTGGGTGCCGTAAGACTCACATAAAAATTAAAAATTTAGGAACTACAAGGCTAAAAATGTATGCATAATTATGTGGAAATTGGTTTAAAAACAACAAACAAAAACCCTCACAAATTGGTTTAAAAAACCCCGCAATTCAGACCCATTTTTGTAGTGTATATATGAACAAAAAATCAAATGTATATTTTACATGAATGAGAAACTAACTTAAAAAATAAATAAAATTGGCTTACCATTTCTGAAAATTTTATCACTGAAATTCATTATTTTCACGGGTCACTATCACTACAATATATTTTTTATCCTTTAATTCAATTAAGGATGCTAAAGTTTTAAGTTTTAAGTTATATAGCAAATCCTTAGGTACTAGAGTTAACGTATATGACAATGTTTATAGTTTTTATCATTGAAACTCACTATTTTTACGGGTCACTATCATCACAATACTTTTTTATATTTTAATCAACAAAATATTTATAAATTTATCACTTTGGTGATTTGATAAAATATTTCTATTTAAATATTTTTAGTTATTAATGATTTTATAATAACAATTGTATATTACCAACAACCTAGTCTTATTGAATTACCTAAGATACAAATGACTATTGCATTTCCATGTTCTTTTTTTACATAGCTACTATATATAGATTTGTTCCATCTATATTATGTTTTGTTAATCTTAAATTAAGATTACTTATTCAATTTTTAAACTTCTTTTTTTGCGTTTATAATACATTATTCATCTTAAAATTTAAATTACCCGTGCGGACGCACGAGTCTTCTACTAGTTAACACACAATAACAATAATAGTAACAATTTTTGTATGTTAAAACTGCTTTGGAATTTAAAAAAGAGAACTGACTCTTTGTAAATCAAATGGATTCATGAATACTATTTGAAAAATTCTGATATTATGCAGGTTCACATAAAGGATAGTTACTCGTGGATGATGAAGACCCTGCTCCATACAAGGCAATTGTATCAAGATCTGGATGTCAGTAGAGCTGTTAGTGGGAACAAGCTACAACTGAGAATTCTCTACATAGCTCTGCATGCCACAGATGTGAAGCCTAGATGGAGACACCTGATGTTTGGTAATTTTGCTCGGCCAAAATCAGTGTTCATTTTCTGGTTAGCATGTAATGGAAGATTGGCCACAAAAGAGAGGTTAAAGAGATGTGGGTTGATTCGAGATGATAGGTGTGTTTTCTGTATGCAGTAAGAAACCATAGCCCATTTATTTTTTTGCTGCAACAAACTGAAGACTATATGGGAGCATGTTCTAAGGTGGATTAACATCTCAAATGTGCCAATAGAATGGGATAGAGAGCTAGAGTGGATCACTCAAAATTGTAGAGGCAAAAGTTGGCGAGCGACTCTCCTAAAATATGCGGTTACTGAAACTGTCTATTCAATTTGGAAAACTAGGAATGATAATGTGTTTGAGCATAACAATTATATTGGAGACATTGAGAAAGAGATTATAGATACATTAATCTATAGACTTTGGAATGCTAAGAAATATAGGAAACATATAGCTGAACTTATGTTATAGGTGTTGATCCATAGTTGTTTTGTGTATAGGATTCGTTCTTGTGGATGGATCGTGAGCGATCGTCGTATATATATTATTTTTTGAATTAATCAAAGATCATTGATTCAAAAAAAATAAAAATAATAGTAACAATATAATAATAATAATAATAATAATAATAATAATAATAATAATAATAATAATAATTTGTACAAGCCTAATATTTATTTATTTGAATAATATAAACACCATACAAAGCACTAACCTTGAAAAACTATCTTTCTCTGTATGGTGTCCATCACATAAGTTTATACTATGACAATTTTTTTCTGCATGGAGATATTTTTAAAAAAATTTAAGATGTATTTTTGAATGTAATATAAATATTTTTGTCAAAATTTAATTTGAAAGTGTATTTTCATTATATTTTTTTAAGGTTTTAGCCACAGTATTTTCAAAATCTCTAATTTTTTTGAAATTTCATAAATTTATTTTGAAATTAAAAATTATAAATATATATTTTTAATAATTATATTCAATGAAAGGATTTGGTTAAAAAAATATTAGTTAAAAAATTTGATTACAATATTTTTGGTTTAAAAATTTATTTAAAATTTGTTAAATAGTTTAGGTAATGTTTAGGTGATTTTCTGTTTCATGTTTTAAAATTTTCAAAAATTAAAGTTAATTATTTTTAACTTTTAAAAATTGTTAAATTCAAAACTAGCTTCAATTTTTCCCTATTAAATATTTTCTTAAAAAAATCAAACTTAATTACAAAATAAAAATAAATAATTATCATAAACATTAAAATATCTTAATCCAAACAATTCATATATATTATAATGTTTACAAAATAGATACAAAAATATAGGGTGGCAAAACGAACCAGACGTACCGCAACAGCCCATTTGATCCATTATTTTTGGTAGTCAGACAATGGTTTTTGCCTCGGTACTTAATGTTGGTCCGCTCTGTCTAACCCGCTTAAAAAAGTGGGACGAAGTGGGACAGGGTTGAATTTGCCTGCGAACTTTTTATTAAAACTTTTATTTTTTTTATGAGAATTAAAACAACTTTAATTAAAAAACAACATTCTTCTATTAGAATTATGTTGATTGAATTGTCTTCTAAATTATTATACAAACAAATTCAATGATAAGTGCAAGATTTTTTTAGAACTTTTTAATACATGTGTTGGTTTGAACAACTTACAATAAAAGATCAATTATATGACATGAAAATTTATTAAGTTGTTAATATATTATTAGCTCACATATTTTTTTTAGAAACATATGTAAATTTTAAGAAAATGAAAAATTAAGGATTTAACTATTAAGGAATCCGTCAATATAAAAGTCTATATGATGTAAACAGCAAGAATGCAGGTGTTGATATTTTATGCATTTCAATTATTATCATTGTTTGTCCTTTGTAAATTCTTAATTGAGCTATTTTAGTAGTTAGTTTTTAAATAGGATTATGATGATATGTGTTGTTTATATATATTTATTTTGATACGTTTTTTTATTGTGCTCAAGTCTATATCGTTATGCTTTTCTTGTAATTGGTTTTTATTTTTTAAATTGTTTGAACTTAATGCATGTTGAAGTTCTATTATGAATTGTTAAAAATATATATTTTATCGACTTCTTAAATAATGATTTAAAATTTTGTAAATCGTGTAGTAAATCAAATTGTAAGAATAAAAAATAAAAATTGGTGAGTCACTCCGCTAATCCGCCAACTCGTTAGTAAACGGGGCGAACATGATTTTTGAGCTCAGACGTCTAAGTTGGTCCGTCCTACCTCGCCCCGCTTTTGAACGGGCTTTAACGGGGCAAGCGTAAATAAGACAGACCGCCCGCTTTGTCACCCCTACAAATATATGGTGTATGTATAGGTAATATGTTTTTTATTTTTTAAATATATCAAATTTCATTTTCAATTTTATAAACTTTGATCCTCTGAGAGCTCTCTAATGGTACAACCTCGTTTTTTGATTTCTTGTGGGACTTATTATGCAACGTCAATTTAAGAGCAACTCATTTAATTTTTACACTAATTGTACAACTTTACACAACTCATTTTGAAGCTCACAATTTTATCTTATTTATTAATATTTTATAATAATTAAATTAAAAATTAGTATTTTATAATAATAAATATAAAAATTAATACAGTAAAAATGCAAAAACCAAATAAATTTAATATGAAATTCTTGTTCGTTCGCAAGACAAATGTTAGACACAATATCTGAGACAATGTGTATAACATGCTTATAACAGATTGACAAATAACAGGAAATAAATCATAAAGCAATAGAGAACATACACAATTGTTAATCCACTTCGGCGCAACGTTACCTACGCTGTTAGAACAATATTTAGTTTTGCACTCAATCTTTAGTTTTGATGTTAATAACACATATATTTTATATGATATAATTTTGTACTATAATATTTTCTTGAGTATGCAGATAAATTATTTTGATTGACTATGAAATTCTATCTAAAAGATCATCAGAATCATAGCCGACATATCTCAGAAGAACTATTCATCCATTTTTGAAGTAACGTCATCAATTCTTAAGAATGTTGAATATTCATTAGAAAAGGATTTTCAAGTGTTTCTAAGATAAGCTACTCTTCCAGATCAGAAGTCAATATTTCAAAGCTCAGCTAAGCTTTTGCTTCCAGCTCAGAAATCAAGATGTGTCATTCAGAAAAGTTATTGTGTTCAACTGTGAAGACAAGGTTCTGACTCTGAAGACTCTACTGCTTTGGAAAACTTCACGTCACTTGATCTCTTATATATTCTCACTACTTCAGATCAGAAGTATATCTCTAAGAAGGAAATATCAGAAACTTGTGCTAGAAGAATAATGGTGCAAAAGTACATTACTTTATTTACTACTGCAAGGACGTATGTACGGCCCTAATTTTTGTGTGCTCTTTGTCTCTCACGATCACATTTGAGTCGTTATGTCAGCTAGCAAGGAAAGCGACGTCTTGTCCTTCGCAGTAATATACTTTTTGGGACTATATATAGAGGCACGCACCATTAAAGAAATATAGAGATTTGCTCAAGTATTGAAAAGCTTAAGTTGCTCAAACGATGTGTAGTTGTTGAACCACTGTTCAAACTACATACACAAAACTTCAACGTAAAAAAAAATCAAGAGAAAGAAATCAGAGAGATTATATTATTTTAAACACTTCATTGTGAGAAATATATTTCTAAGAGAATCTCTAGAGCACAAGATTTGTTGCTCATTATTTGTGTTAACATTTGTTCTTAAACTTTTGTTTCATTTGCTTATCTATAAGCATTATTTGTAAACACTTTCTATTGTAAATCTGTTGAGATTTGTTTTCCTCAAGTGACTAGGTTGTTAGTATGAATACTTAAGAGAGCTAAGGTGTCTTTCGAGACTCTTAGAGATTGTTTGTAATCTTTCAAGATTAATGTATTAAGTTATTTTCTAAAGTTTTTATAAAATTTTGAAATTCAGTTTTAGTCCTTACTATTTTTAAAATTTTTGAAAACTATTTAATTATTCTTAAATTTTAAATTTTTGAATATTATTTAATATATGTGTTTAGAATATTATAAAAGATTTCTTTACCAAATTATAAATTCTTTTATAATGAGAAGAATTTAATATGAATTTTTAAAATTTTAAAAGATAATGATAAAAGTAATGCAAATTTCGATTTTGAAATTAAATTTTGAGTTTTTTTTTCCGAAGAATTTTTAATAACATTCTAAACATATATGTAAAATAATCATTCAAAAATACACATCGATTTAACAGTGGAGACTAAAATGACGTGCATAATAATTTTATGGGACCAAAATATCTCATTTTTTTAATAGGGACTAAAAATGAAATTTGAGATAGACCAAAAACATACTTAACCCTTTTATTAATACATAAAATATAAGACAAATATTTGAATCACACAACCAAATTCTCTTTAGTTTTGCAAAATTAATCCCAATAACTTGATTAGTATATTTAAAACAGAATTACAATAATGATAGTTATTTAACTAATTATGTTCAAACTGCATAATAATGGTTATTTAATTAAACTATATTTTATGCTAGGTTTTTTTCTTCTTTTTTATACTTAGTTTAATTTATTTTATGCTGTAAATAAAAATATTATATTTATTTAACTAATTAATTTTATTATTTATTTATATTTGAGAAAAAACGAGTGATGCACTAACACTGTAAAATAATTTTAAACTGTCAACCAATCATAACCATGTATTCAATTACATCATCCTTTTATTCTAATTTTTTAGTAACATTGTAGACTGTTTTTTTATTTTATTGAATAATAATGTAAAACCATTTTATATGTGCATATCCATTAAACCCTTTATATTTTACAAATATTTAACCTAATAATTTATATATATATATATATATATATATATATATATATATATATATATATATATATATATATATATATATATATATATATAGATAAATCTTTATTATATCACTAGCTTTAATGAAATTTAAAATAATTTAAATGAAATTAATCTCACTACTATATCTTATCAATATAAAAAATTTTACACCATCAATCCATCACAATTATTTATAGATAATATTTTAAATATGATTAAAATAATCAAATATATATATTAAAATTTAATGATTATAATTAACTGATAATATAAAATATCTTTCAATTAAAATCAATTTAAATTTACTTTTATGATAATGTAAAATATCTTTCAATTTAAATTTACTTTTATGATTTTATGACATTATTCTTTTAGCAAGTAAACTATAATGCTAAAATCAATTCAAATTCTATTTGAAAAGAATAAATAGATTATGCTGCTAAAATCAAGTCAAATTTTGGATTCTAAGAAGATATATGTAACAATTTTTTTATTAATATACATTCTTAGAGCGCAAGTTAACGCAGTTATAATTAATATTTAATATTCTATTAAAAAAAACTAATTTTGAATATTGGAAAACGACGCCGTATAGAACCGACCTTCTTCTTCAACCTAAGAGGAATTAGGGTTTTTCATAGAAATTGCAGAAACCTTCGTTGTAGCAGTTCACATTACAGAACCAAAAAAATGGAGGAAGGAACTCTTGATAACGACCGGCACCAAATCCGCAACATATGCATCCTTGCACACGTAGACCACGGCAAGACAACGCTGGCGGACCAGCTTATCGCGACGGCGGGCAGTGGCATGGTCCATCCCAAGGTAGCAGGTAAAGTCCGGTTCATGGATTTCCTCGACGAAGAACAGCGTCGAGCCATAACAATGAAGAGTTCCTCTATTTCGCTTCACTACAATCAACACACCGTTAATCTGATCGATTCCCCTGGACACATCGATTTCTGCGGCGAAGTGTCCACCGCTGCGAGGCTCTCTGATGGTGCACTTCTTTTGGTTGATGCTGTTGAAGGTGTTCATATTCAGACTCATGCTGTTCTTCGTCAATGTTGGATCGAACGGCTTTCGCCTTGTCTTGTTCTTAATAAGATTGATAGGTTAATTACTGAGTTGAAGCTTACTCCTTTTGAAGCGTATACGCGTCTTTTGAAAATTGTTCATGAGGTTAATGGGATTGTGAGTGCTTATAATTCGCAGAAGTATTTATCTGATGTGGATTCTCTTCTTGCTGGCGGGACGGCTGCTGGAGGTGAGGTTATGGAGGATTATGATGATGTGGAAGATGTGTTTCAGCCTCAGAAAGGGAATGTTGTGTTTGCTTGTGCTTTGGATGGTTGGGGTTTTGGGATTCACGAGTTTGCTGAGATATATGCTTCAAAGCTTGGTGCTAGTGTGAGTGCTTTGCAGAAGGCTTTGTGGGGTCCGAGATATTTTAATGCGAAGACGAAGATGATTGTTGGGAAGAAAGGGATTGGTGGTGGTGGTAAGGCGAAGCCTATGTTTGTTCAGTTTGTGTTGGAGCCTTTATGGCAGGTTTATCAAGGAGCACTTGGAGGGGATAAAGGGTTGGTTGAGAAGGTTATTAAGTCTTTTAATTTGCAGATTCCGGCGCGAGAATTGCAGAATAGAGATTCTAAAGTTGTGCTTCAAGCTGTTATGAGTCGTTGGCTTCCTCTTTCGGATGCCATTCTGTCTATGGTGGTGAAGTGTATGCCGGATCCTGTGGCAGCACAGGGTTCTCGAATATCGCGACTCATTCCGCAGCGCGAGGTTGGTTTTGATAATGAGATCGATAGGAGGGTTGTGGAGGAGGCCGAGCTTGTGAGGAAGTCGGTGGAGGGGTGTGATTGGAGGGGTGAGGTTCCATGTGTTGCTTTTGTGGCGAAAATGTTTGCTCTTCCTATTAAAATGCTTCCTCCTCCTCAAGTGGGGGAGTTTGTGGGGAGTTATGGTGAGGAAGGTGAGGGTGATTCTGATGAGTGTTTTTTAGCATTTGCTAGGATATTTAGTGGTGTTTTGTCTGTTGGGCAGAGAGTTTTTGTGATTTCAGCATTGTATGATCCTTTGAAAGGGGAGTCAATGCAAAAACATATACAAGAGGCTGAATTGAAATCCATTTATCTGATGATGGGCCAAGGATTGAAAGTGGTCAAATCTGCAAAAGCAGGAGATGTTGTTGCGATCCGAGGACTTGGCCAGTATATTTTGAAAAGTGCTACACTTTCTTCTACTAGGAACTGTTGGCCTTTTTCAAGTATGGCGTTTCAAGTTGCCCCGATTTTGAGGGTTGCAATTGAGCCATCTGACCCTGCAGATATGGGTGCACTGCTCAAAGGCTTGAGGCTTTTGAATCGAGCAGATCCGTTTGTTGAGGTCACGGTTTCTGCTAGAGGAGAGCATGTGCTTGCCGCGGCTGGTGAAGTTCATTTGGAGAGATGCATAAAGGATTTGAAGGATAGGTTTGCAAAAGTAAGCTTGGAAGTCTCTCCGCCTCTTGTGTCCTACAAAGAGACAATTGAAGGGGAGGTATCCAACATGCTGGAAAATTTGAAAGTTCTCAGCAAGAACTTAGATTATGTTGAGAAAACGACACCCAATGGAAGATGTGTTGTACGCGTGCAGGTGATGAAACTTCTACCTTCTCTCACAAAGGTGCTTGATGAAAGCGCTGATTTACTAGGAGATATCCTTGGAATAAAGTCAGGGCAGACGGTTAAAAGTTTGGAAACTCAGAGAACAAATATTCTCGAAAATGAGAATCCAGCGGAAGTGATTAAAAAGCGTATGATGGAAGCAATTGAGAGTGACATTTTGAGTAGGATTGAGAATGATGAAGAGCATGCCGAGAAATGCAGATTGAAGTGGTTAAAGCTTTTGAGGAGGATATGGGCACTTGGACCGAGTTACACTGGCACTAACGTTCTCTTTACTCCTGATATTAAAGCAGAAAGTACTGATAGCTATGTTCTAATACGCGGTTCTTCTCAACTATCCGAAAGGTTGGGTTTTGTGGCTGATTCTGGTAACAGTAACTCGGTTTCAGAGACATCTTCAAATGAGAGCCAAGTGTTGTATATGGATGCTGAGCGTCTTGAGAGTAATGTTATAACCGGGTTCCAACTAGCAACTTCTGCTGGGCCGTTATGTGACGAACCTATGTGGGGTTTGGCATTTGTCATTGAGGCACGGATATCTTCATCTACAGGGCACCATGATGAATCCGAAACACACCAACAATCCGACCAGTATGGCATCTTTGCAGGACAGGTTATTGCAACTGTCAAAGATGCTTGTAGGACAGCTGTGCTAAAGAATAAGCCAAGGCTTGTGGAAGCAATGTACTTTTGTGAATTGAATACTCCTACTGAATATTTGGGTCCCATGTATGGTGTGCTTTCCCGAAGACGGGCTCGAATTTTGAAAGAAGAGATGCAGGAAGGTTCCCCTTTCTTCACTGTGCATGCATATATTCCTGTTTCTGAGAGCTTTGGCTTTACTGATGAGCTCAGAAGCAAAACTTCTGGCGCTGCGAGTGCACTTCTTGTCCTTAGCCATTGGGAAGCACTACTCGAGGATCCTTTCTTTGTACCTAAAACAGAAGAGGAAATCGAAGAGTTTGGAGATGGTTCCAGCGTTCTTCCAAATACAGCAAGAAAGTTGATTGACACGGTCAGACGGCGCAAGGGCCTTCCTGTGGAGGAAAAGGTAGTACAACATGGAACAAAGCAGAGGACACTCGCCCGTAAAGTTTGATATTCTAAATTACTGTATTGGTCGTTAACCGGGAGTGCGAGCGAACATGTAATTTTGGAATGTAACTTATATACTCCATACACAGTATCATTAGGGGAAAAAGAAAATCAGCTTGAATTTATTTTATTTATTATCAAATTATCAATGAAGTTTTGACACATAGAAAGAATCAAGTTTGTGATGATTATCCCGAATTACTTAAACATCCAGATAAATCTAGATTGATTGTTATTATTTTTAAAATGTATAACATCTTAGGTTAGTGCTTATTGTAACACCACTATAAGTTCAAGTAGTGTGATTTGAATATAGAGACAGTATTTTGAAATTAACTTCCCAAAATAGTTTGTTCATTTTTTTTTTACTGGAGCAGTCATTCATGGAGTCAATTTTTTGTTTTTTGTGTTGGTATTGGGAAAGAAGTTAATTACTGTTGTTAGTGTTTAAAGATATCCTTAAGAAGCTTGGTTCAGAGGAGTTACTTCTTGTGTGAGGTTAGTTTGTAGAGCCCTTTAAACATGATGAGCAGTGACTGTTACTCTGAACTTAATTTAATTCTTTTTTCATTACCTATGACGTTTGACGAAACCTTTATTTTAAGCAAACAGAAAAATTGGAGCCATTGTGCTAAGTATATTCAAAAATAAGTACCATCATGACAAATATATAACAGAAAAACTTATATCATTTGTTACTTTTTGTTGGCTGAGTGGTGGAATGCATATCACGGATGATCACACGACATGCACTAGATGGCTCTTACATTTCTGTATTCTTATCTGGGTATTAAATCTTAAGGGTCTGAACCTGAGAGGGTTGGTCCAGCGGAAGGGAGCTCAGGTCTCAAGGATTTGCTCCTTTTGGAGTCTCGAGTTCGATGGTGCCCGGGACTAGGATGAAAGTCCTCTATGTGGATTAGTCGATCTGACTGGTTGGATACCACATATAAAAAAAAACTTAAGGATTTGCATGATGCAATAGCTAGCTCATTTTTCTGAGAATGCATCAGTAAAAGAGTTGTTTTTGTCAATACACTTTGCACTCAGCCCAAAACAAAAAACAAATTATCTGGAGTAGCAGCATATGAGTTTGTTAAAGGTACATAACATATCAAAACCCTTCCAGAGAAATGAATTTTACTCCTTATACTACAAATTTGTTAAAGGTTAAAGTTTTTTTTTTAATACAAAACAGACGAGAATTTTCTTCACTGTCGGTCAAGTTGAGATGTTTTTGATGGAGAAAGATCAGGTATTTGTGATGTTCACTTCTTTTAGAGTGGAGAGTTAAAGACTTTTTTAATACAAAACAGACGAGAATTTTCTTGACTGCCAGCCAAGTTGAAATGTCTTTGATGGAGAAAGATCAGGTATTTGTGATGTTCGCTTCTTTTAGAGTGGAGAGCGATGTGGCTGCTAGAGATATGTCAGTGGTGTGTGAATTTTTTGATATGTTTCCTAAAGATTTCTGTGACTTTCCTCTGGAGTGTGAAGTTGAATTCACATATGTCGATGGGTCCCTACCATATGTCAGCATTAGAGTTGGGCGAGTTGAAGAAATAGTTGGAAGACCTGCTTGAAAAGAAGTTTTTCGACCTAGTGTTTTGTCGCGGGGGGCGCCAGTGTTGTCGGTGTAGAAGAAAGATGGTAGCATGAGGTTGTATGTTGATTATCGATAATCGAGTAAGGTAACTATCAAGAACAAGTATCATCTTCCGAGAATTGACGATCTTGTGGATAAGTTAGTGGGTGCTTGTGTGTTCGGTAAGATTGATTTGAGATCAAGTTATCATCATATTCGAGTGAAGGCTAGAGATAGTCCAAAGATTGCTTTTAGAACCCGATATGGTCACTATGAATATTCAATGATGATGTTCGGTGTGTCTAATGCGCCTGGTATGTTTGTGGAATACATGAATAGGATCTTCCATCCCTACTTGGATTAGTTTGCTGTGTTATTCATAGATGATATTCTTTATTCTAAATCAGATGAAGATCATACATAACACTTGAGAGTTGTGTTACAGAATTTGCAAAAGAAGAAGTTGTATGTCAAGCTATCCAAGTGTGAGTTCTGGTTGAAGGAGGTAAGTTTTCTTGGCCATGTGATTTCTAGTGGCGGTATATCAGTCGATCCGTCAAAGGTGGATACAGTGTTGCAGTGGGAGACTTCTAAGTCTGTCACTGAGATCTGGTTACTATCGCATGTTTATAGAAGGATTTTCTAGGTTAGCTTTGTAGTTGACTCAATTGACTCAAAAAGGTCAAGCATTTATGTGGAGTGTTTAGTGTGTAGAGAGCTTTCAAGAGTTGAAGAAGAGGTTGACGTCTGTTCAAGTTTTGGTTCTACCAGATGCTAGTGAATCTTTTGTGGTATATTGTGATGCTTCAAAGATGGGATTGGGTGGCATGCTTATGGAGAATAATAATGTGGTATCTTATGCTTTAAGATAATTAAGGTTCATGAAAGGAATTATCCTACCTGTGACTTAGGGTTGGCAGTTGTTTTGTTTGTGCTTAAGATTTGCAGGCACTATGTATATGGTGCGAGGTTCGAAGTGTTCAACAACCATAAGAGTTTGAATACTTGCTCAATCATAAAGAGAAGAACATGAGGCAAAGATGGTGGTTTGAGTTCTTGAAAGACTATGACTTCGAGTTGAGTTACCATCTGGGTAAATCCAATTTGGCGGCAAATGCTTTGAGTAGAGAGTCCTTGCATATGTCGACATTGATGGTTAGAGAGATGACTTTGATTTAGCAGTTCCGAGATCTGAGTTTGGTATGCAAAGTGACTCCGTTGAGTATTATGTTGGGTATATTGAATTTGTCTAACAGTATTCTGGACGAGATTAGAAAGGGTCGTAATTTGGGATTGATTGACCAGCTAGTGTTGATCAATCAAGGTAAATAGGAGGATTTTAGATTGGATGAAAATAGTATTATGAGGTACAAAGATATAGTTTGTGTACCAGATTTGTCAAAGTTTAAGAAGAAGATTCTTGAAGAAGGACATAAAAGTGGATTGAGTATTCATCTAGGTGCTACAAAGATGTATCAGGATCTTAAGAAGATGTTTTGGTGGCCAAAAATAAAGAAGGAGGTGGCTGATTTTGTTTATGCTTGCTTGACTTGTTAGAAGTCGAATATCGAGCATCAAAAGGCGTCGGGATTGATGAAACTATTGAGTATTTTCGAGTGGAAATGGGACATCATTTGTATGGACTTTTTGATAGGTGTGTCAAAGACAACGAAAGGAATCAGTTCTATATGGGTTATTGTTGATAGACTGACTAAATTGACTCATTTCATTCTAATAAAGATCAGTTATCCATTGCCGAAGCTAGTAGAGGGTTACATCAGTGAGATTGTGAAGCTGCATGGTATTCCTTTGAGCATTGTATCAAATAAAGATTTGAGGTTCACATCGAGGTTTTGACACAGTTTGCAGGAAGCTTTGGGAACTATGTTGAGGTTGAGTTTGATTTATATCGTCTGCAGATAAACGGTCAGACAGAGAGGACTATCCAATACTTGGAAGACTTGTTGAGAGCTTGTGTTCTATAACAAGGAGGTAATTAAGATATCTACTTGTCATTGATTGGGTTCACCTACAACAAAAATTTTTATTCTAGTATTAGAATGGCAGTATGGAAGGAGGTGTACGACTCATTTGTGTTGGTACGAATCTGGTGAGAGTGTTAGGCTTGGACCTTATATTATCCAACATACTACTGAGAAGATTAAGATGATTCAAGAGAATATGAGAGCTTCACATAGCAGACAAAAGGGTTACCATGACAAGCGAAGAAACGCACTTGAGTTCCAAGAGGGGGATCATGTGTTTTTGAATGTTACTGCGGTAACGGGTGTTCGTCGAGCATTGAAGTCGTGAAATCTTGTGCCTCGTTTCATTTGTCCTTATTAGATTTTGCAGAGAGTAGGAGTAGTGGCCTACAAAGTTGTCTTATCACTATTTCTTTCGAATCTTCACGATATCTTTTACGTATCTTAATTACTGAAACACATTCCTGATCTGTCTCATATGATTCACGTGGACGATGTGCAAGTTAGAGAAAACTTGATTTTTGAGGCATCTCCCTTGAGAGTGGAGGATTGGGAAGTGAAATACTTGAAAGGAAAAGATATTGTGTTGGGGAAGATGGTGTGGGGAGGACCTGCTGGTGGAAGCATGACGTGAGAGTTTGATAGCCATACGAGGGAGTCGTACCCAACTATGTTTCCTCCAGGTAACTTTCGAGGGAGAAAATTCTGTAAGTGGCAGAGAATTCTAACACCTCATTTCTCGTATTTCTATTTTAATCGAGTTAAAATTATTTTTATTAATTAAATAGGTGATTTAATTTTTTATTTTAGTTATAGTATGTGTTATGTGATCTATTGAAATTTATTATAATTTTATTTGAATTAATTAATAGAATAATAATAAAATAATAGAAAACATAAGAAAACTGAGATAGTGAGACTGAATTAAGGATTATTAGGGCAAAGAGGAAATTAACAATATCAGGGCAAAATAAATAGGAATAGAGAGATGAGTCATTCTACTGGTACGTAGGAACTTTTGGAGTTTGGAGAAAATGAGGCTAGTGACACAAATAGGAAGAACAAGATTTGGGAGAGAAAAACTCCATAGCTAGGGATTGAATAATTGCTAGAAATTCATGTAAGGGGGGATATTACTTTACTATGAGTGTATATTGAATGAAGGCTAGAAAGGAATCCTCACCATCTTCTAGGTTTTCTTTCTTCATTGTTGTGTTTGAAAAGTTTGGCTATTAAAGAAAGATAGGAAATTATGAAAGTGATTTGAAATGAAAAGAAATGAGTGGAAGATGAAAAGAAATTAAAAAACGGTTCAAATACACATGACCATTGATTTCATGATTCAAATCATGTTATAAGTGTGATTCAAATCATGGTTTGAAAATTTTCAAAATAATGAGATGTGATTCGAATCACGTTATACATGCAACTCAAATAAAATTTTTACAGTGCCAAATCGCAAAGTTTTCAAACTTTGTGACTCAAATCATGTTATACTGGTGATTCAAATCATGAATCAAATTTTAAAATTTTTTATAAATGAAAAATGACTTTAATTAAATGATTTTTTTAAAATTATCACTAGAATGGAAAATAACTTTGATCCAAACGCCAAAATTAATTTCAATGCAAGAACTAAGTAATGATGGATGAATGAATGAATGAATGAGTAATGCAAATATAAATACCATGAACAGACGAAATAAAATTAGGTCGGTGCATGAGATAATTGAATGGATAAAATATGTAATGCACAAATATAACACATACACATATTTCAAACAAACAATACACTTAGGCAAAAAAATAATTACAAACATGTATACAACAAAAGGAACAAAGAAGAGTTGAAACAATCATACCATTTAGATGATCTAGACTTAACTTGCTTGCACACGAAAACGATTAGTAATCAACAATAAGAATAACATAAGCTGGAATAAGATCAATCATAAACGGATTGGACACAACTCTTCTTGCATGTCTAAAAATCACTATCAGGCTCTCTTTTATAAGGCTTCAGATGAACTTGTACCATGGATGTTCTGACTAACTTTGATTGCATATCTTTGCAATCTCGAACAACTGATTCAACTCTTTGATAATTTTTAGCACTTTAAGAAACACATTTTTACCCTTGAATCTTTGGTAATTATTGAGAACTCAAAGAACATAGCCAAATGTCACAAGTTGACCTCATTATCTTTTTACGATAACCTTAGATGAGTAGGTCACTAAAAGATGCTTTTTCACTTCTTTATTTAATCTCGCAAAAACTTCATGTTGACTTATGATTACATGTACATCTTTAAGTAGGATTAATAAAAAAAAACTTCAAGACATAGTGTCAGGTTTCCGGTTACACTACACATGCCTCAAACTTTTGTCAGTTTAATTTTGGATGAATCAAAACTTGGAGAATATCTTAAATACTATTGATGATTAATGAATATACTAGTAAGGTTTTACTTTAAGTTAATCTAAGCAATGCATCCAATGAATGATCATACATTAGTAAATCAATGTAATGTTAATGGAATTCATTGAATTGTATAAGCTTCCAAAAAAATAAAAAAACTCGTTCAGGATTGAAAATGAATAATATCCTTAACTTTTGGAGTCGTAAGACTTTGATCAATAGCCCTGCTATGAAAAAAATTGTTGGATGAGAATATGGACGCAAACAGGTCTAGAAAGGGGGAGGTGAGTAGACCTATCCCTAAGTAGACAATTTCAAAAATATTTTAGGTCGTATAAAACAAAATCAGACATTTTAAAATATACGGAAGGAAAACACAATATTAAGAGAGCTTAAAAGCATCTCAATGAATTAAAACAACACAATCATTACAAGACATCACTAAACGCATGATTCTTTCTAATGCAAATCAATTATAAGATAACCAAAGCCACTTTGAACAAAGCGATTTAAAAACTCTTTGAGTAGAAATTCATTCAAGACATAATTGGATTCGTGATGATTAAATATGTTTGATGCATCACAGACCTAAGGTTACACATTAAATCGCTATAAGCAAGATTAAACCTAAATAACATACAAATAATGTAATAATGCTATAGCTATAGTAATAAATGCAGAAAATTAATGGAGATAAGGGAAGAATGAAAAGATACATAGAGATATATAGTGGTTCGATGTTTGTCATTGCTTTTCCTACTCCTCTCTTCAATGGTGTTAATACTATTAAGAAATAATCACGATCTTCCACTATTTGATAAGTTTGATACAAGCATTTTGATTACAACAAAATATCACATGATAATTTCCTCTACTGATGCAGACACTCGAACTCCTAACAAACACAAGATCCTCAATGATCTTGATCCAATAACCTTGATATCCACAATAACCCATTATAAATCTTCACATATGGCGATCCACCTTGATACCACCAATTTCTCGTCTGAACGATTGCCATTAGCTAAGTGTTCCATTGGAAAACTCTTAACTTTGAAAAATCTTTACACAACCTCACCAGAGTTAGACAACTCCCAACTTCGTTTTACGAACAGTCTGTATTAGACCTCGCCAAAGTCTTCAATGGATTATAGTGAAACTCTCCTCTTGATGAATAATATATAGTCCAAACCGCATTCAAGAAATGATCTCTGCACCTGTTACAAACAACAAACTTCACACAAGAACATTAGATACCCTAATGTACCACTAGTCTTTCTCAAACTCTCAATCTTTAGAGATGAAGTCCACAATAATGGATAAGGACTATGGTTGAAGATGGTGAACAATGTCAAAAGAATTACACACACACACTCTCTCTCTCTATCTAATTCAAAATAAATCACAAGGAATTAGATATAGGTGAATGAAAAATACACACAAAGGTTCTCTCAAGTTTCTGGATAAAATTGGTCTTGGATCTTGATGGTTATCTCGAGGTTGATCAAGCTTGAATCATTATAAGATTGATCAACTTTCTTTCTCTGGTTTCTCTCAAACAACAAATTACATACACACGATATTTCAAAAAGAAGATATAATCTAACATGGATTAACACTTAAGAAGTTGTTCTTGAAATAAGAGAAATAAATAAGGTGTTAGGAATAGACACACTAGAGAAGAAAAACAAATTAACATTTCTTTGTCTTAGGGTTTCACAAGAGCTTTCATCATGAAAAAGAATCATAATTAGAGTTACTTCTTCATTACTCAAGTCTCAATACACTTCTTTGGATAAAAAACAACTATTTAAATCTAAGGTAAAAAGTTGAATTTTTGAAGTTATGATTCAAGTCAAGTAGAAATCGTGTATCTTTAAAAAACATAATGCATTGTGATTCGAGTTAAATTTAATTTATGATTTAAATCAAATTAGGAAGAGCCTAATTCTAGCAATCATGGAGAGCTATGATTCGAGCCAAGTTCTTCTTATGATTCGAATCAAATCACACAGAGGCAAAATCTAATTTTCACAACTTTGCATGATTCGAGTCATACAATGCACATGATTCGAATCAAATAATTGATCACCTTAATTTAAGTGTTCTAAGTTATGATTGAAACAACACTTGACGAAACGACAAAAAATAATTTGTTAGGTTAAAAAAGAATCATGGACCAACATTCTAATTTATTGAATAATGAGGGTCTGTAGGGTGCAAGTTTAAGTGGTTAAAGTCTCACATTGCCTATGAATGAGCGAAATGTTCTATTTATAAGAGAGGGGACTCATTATCTAACACCTTAAGGTTTTGGGTTGAGATGTGGTGTCTCCTTCTCTTGTGGTCCTAGAGTATTGGTCTCATTGGTGCTCCTGACTCACCCGGACTCCCCAACCGTGGTGTCAGCGCTTGGTTCGGCTTGGTGGGGGAGAGGGAGCTTGATCTGGTGTTGGATCCTGTTGTAGGATGTGGGAGACTCACACTTGTGGGGGAGAATGTTGGGTGCACCTCTCTTGTGGTCTTGAAGCATTGATTCCGTTGGTGTTCCCAACTCTCCCGGACTCCTTAACAGTGGTACTAGAGCATGGTTCGGCTGGGTCAGTGAATAAAAACTAGATCCGATGTTAGATCCTGTTATAGGATATGGGAGATTGACACTTGGGGGGGGGGGGGGGCAATGATGGATTCAAGTTTGAGTGGTTAAAGTCTCACATTGCATATGAGTGAGTGAAATATTGAATTTATAAGAGAGAGGACCCATTTACCTAACACCTTAAGGTTTTGAGTTGAGATGTGGTGTCTCCCTCTCTTGTGGTCCTGGAGCATTGGTCCCGTTGATGCTCCCGACTCCCCCGGACTCCCTAACAAGATCTTAATGGTACAATGCCAAATAGCCGAAGTGAAAATAATACAACTCAAATGTGAGAGAATTACAAACACACAAATACTTAAATAACAAGCAAATTACAAGCACACGAATAGTTAATAACACATACATGCAAATTGACAAAAACATCAAAATAAAGAAAAATAATACCATATGATAACATGACTATAATTTCAAAATACGTTTGAGACATTTGAAATATTTAGTAACTAAATCTTCAACTTACAAAAATTGTCCAAAAGTTGATTCTTAAATTTGGGATTGATTTTCAAAATCGGAGTACATTTAAGAGACACCTTCCCAAAAGCTATTTTGCAATAGCATAAAAGAGATAAATTTCACTTATTTTTTAAGCCATAGCATATACTAATCATGTCATGATCATGAAATTTTCATCATCCCATGTATCATAGTCTACACCCACATTGTTTGTTTGTTTATTGTCTCCATGTATGCAGTTTTTCCTTTCCCTTTAAGATGTACATAGATAGACTGCGATTATCGAAAACAATTAGCACTGTTTTGTCGCATTGTTGTGATATGAGCATGGTAGTTTTTATGGTGTGTTTGGATTGATTGAGATATTTGAGTTTTGGGTGAGGAATATTTGGGTGATTGTTGACACTCAATATAAACAGAAAGTCAAACATCATATATATATATAATGTAACATAAACAACACGGAAACAAAAACCTTAGAAATTATTACGACTGATACAATATAATATAAGACATATACTCTTTATTCCATATATTTGTAAAACAACATTAATTTAAATTTTAAATTTTTTTATCAAATAATTTAGCACTAGAATTTCCTATTTAAAAATAAACAAGTGAAATATCGCAGGTTCGCGCTGTAAAATATATTTAAATTTTAATTCTAAATACATAAAACATGTAAACAACTTTATATTTTGATAAATAATTCCATACCAGTTCAAAAGTAAACACAAACACGAGCTTAATTAGAACCTCAGTCTAAAATTCACCCTAGAACTCATTTATGGTACTATTATTTTAAAGTTTCGCGGTTATGCCCTCAATTTCATTTCATTTCATTTACGCCAGCAAAAACAACAAGACAAGTACGAGTTCTTCTTCACCTTCACCTTCACCTTCCTTCACCATCATCAATCATTCTCTCCAATTCCTCTTCCTCCTCCACCTCTTCACTAGATCCCTACCTCACTCAATTCAACCTCGATTCACAGATTCCCCTTCATCGATCGGTAAGAGAACCTTCTTTCTCAACTCAATTATCTTCTTCACTTTTTTCAATTTTCAAATTCATCAATGGTAAGGGTTTTTCTTCATCTTAGATTCGTAATTTCGGTTCTGCGCTCATCAGATCAAAGGTTTGTTTCGATGAAATATTCCGATTATTTGATTGTTTTTGAATTTTATAACTCGGATAAAGTAAAACGCGTGCGTGTTGTTTTGTTTTGTTTCTTAGGGATAAACTAACTCGATCGTCTTTATGATAAGTTTGATGGATTTTGAGTGAGGTTTTTGAATTTCTTTACCTTACATGCAAGTGATTGTTTCTCAACTGTCAAATTATGCTGTAGCTGTGGTTTTAATTTATTTCCTTTTTTAATAATTGAATTGGAACTCAAGCTTCAGTGTTAGGTTTTCTATTTGTTGGCGGGAAAATCGAGGGATCAGTGAGTGAGAAATTTTAACTAGTTGAGTTTTCATGGGTTTGTATCTGTTTGATTGTATTTTGTTTATAGATGGTAAATTTATTGGAATTAGACACTGTCGAATTTAAGTGCCTTACTCTGTGATCGGGTCGCATTTATGGGTTTTGATTTTGTTGTTAATTAATTGATATGTATGTGATTGCATTTTTAAAATGGTAATTATTGAAATTAGAGAGTTTGATCCACCATCCTTTCGGGATGTTTGGACTGGCTATCCACTATTCAGGTTAAAGGCTGCACTGTTGGAGTTCTTCTGTGCATCTTATATATATTCTGGTTTAGATGGGAATTCGAACTTGGAAGAGTATTGAATAGTAGTTTGATGCAGTTTGGTCGGGCTAAGGCCTTTTGTTCATTGTTGATCATCACTGGTACATGCACTCCCTACACAGGGCAAGAGCAGCTGGTGTTAAGTGCTTGCTCATTGTCTCAAGTGTTGCTTTTGTCTAACTTAGTATTCAGACTCTAATTTCTGTTTCCGTTGTTTAACTGTTGTTTGAACTGCTTGGTGGAGAAAAGTTTCGTTGCTTTTGTTATTGTTGTTGATTGTTATTTAACTTGTAGTTTGTAGCTGTAAATTTTGCGTCACCTTGCCTAGTATTTACAGACAAATGAATAGTGCTCAAAGCCATGATCAAGTTGACATTAATAGCTCAAACGGTGGTGTTATGTTATTGTAGTTGAAACTGTAAAACATGCAATCAAATGCAGATGTATTCTATGTGAATACCCAGTACTTCATTGTAAATATGCTATATTTTTCATTGGCAGATTTGCATCTTCTGGGTTTTGAACCTGTGATTCCTCATTAACATTATTTTAAGAGGGAAAGGAGGCACAATTTCAGCTATTGATCATTTTGTACTTGTGTTTTTTATTGGTGAGTCATTTTGTACACGTGTTAGATTGTCACATCTAGAGTCTAGGACACAATTGAAATTCCTCTTCCTTTTTGGTGATTTTCAGACAATCAAAGAAATCAGTCATGGGCCCTACCAGGAAATCTAGAAGTGTAAATAAGAGGTTCTCTAATATTCGTGAGGCTGCCTCTAGTAAAGATAAAGATGCACCAAATACTGGCAAGAACAGGCAGAAGGCTAGTCCTGGTATTCAAAAGGTGAATTTGTTTCTTAGCTTGTTTGAAACAATTTATTTTTGTATTAATGTATTCAGAATATGGGAAAGAACATTTTCATTTTCCATTTGCTTTTATTCAAATTTCAATGCTATGCAGAAGAGAAAATTGGCCGACATGTTAGGACCACAATGGAGTAAGGAGGAGCTCAAACGTTTCTATGAAGCTTTCCGTGAACATGGGAAAGATTGGAAGAAGGTCAGTTATAGTTTTTTAGTAATAATAAGGTGTTTTTTATTGAATACGGGTTAAAAAACAAGTCTCACCTTCAATTTTTAGTATATATGATTATAATTGAGCCGTGTATCTAGTAAATACTGCTAGAATTTCTATGGAAAGTTGCAGGATCATGATTCTGTCTTGTTTTGTGAATCTACCATCTTTAATGCACTTCTATTTCCTAGTGCAACACTATTACCAAACATGCCATCCTTCAGGAACATTTTCACTATGTATACAGGTTGCTCTTGCAGTACGTAATAGAACCATGGAAATGGTAGAAGCCCTGTACACTATGACCAGGGTAAGTGCAGCACTTGCTTCAACATCTTGATTAATTTACTTATATTTCCAACATGCATACCACATGTGTTCATTGTTTTAACTCTTAAAAGGATTATAACACACATTGTGTTGTCAACTGCGGATCATGGAAAATAGCCATTTGTACAAATATCGCCGCTATTTCACAAATTTTTTAACAACAATGAATACACATATCTTAAACATTCATGTACTAAATAATTTGTACAATAGTTTTACCAACAATGAAAACACATATCTTATTATGAGTTGTCATTTTACTTTTTCCGGAGTTGTTTATTTTACCCTTTCCAGGTTTTATACCCTTCATACTCTCTGTTTTAAACACGTGAGTGCGTTGGTTATTTTTGCTTCTCGGCAAAGGGTTTGTTTCAACTTTCAAGTTTAGGAATCACATTCCCGAGAATTCGTGAGTGGGAAATGAGTATACCCATGTTTGGTACAATGTTGAGAACAAATTTATTTCCAAGTAGGAGAGTGGAAAAGTGGATTTCTTACAACTACCAATTTACCTAGAAATATTAAAATGTGTACGAAACACTTTTTTAAAAAAAATATACCTGGGAATAATATTCCCATCAATTATATTCCTAGGAAAGTTAGACCTGGATCCGGGAGTTATTTTTCATGTCTTGAAACAAATGCTTCCCTGGAGATTTATATGAACGACAACAAAAGGAAATAGAAAGGAGATAATGGAAGTCTAAAAAAATTGCTAAATAATTTTGTAAATTTCTGTTTTAAATATTTTAGCAATTAGTACGGGATTCTTCTCTTCTAGCTTTTGGACCAGAATGAATGACATCTGTGACCAATCATTTCTGTTGTCTAGCCCCCAAAAGAACTACATTTATGTTACATTTTACTAAATTATTAGTTGATGTCATTTGGTTAAGGGATAATCTCAATAGCGTGGTAGATTTTTGTAAAACATACTATTCTTGGTGTTATTTTTAGGCATACTTATCTCTTCCAGAGGGCACTGCTTCTGTTGTTGGACTGATAGCAATGGTGACTGATCATTATAGTATTCTGGTAAGAACAAATTTAAAGTTTTGGTAAGTTTTAGTGAACATTTACATCACTGTTCCTGTTTTAAAAACATTCTTGTGTCAAGTTGGTTTCATTTTTCAGATGCTATATTAAAGATTACCGTCTCCCCCCTCTTCAAATCCTTTTCACAAGTTATTTGGTGAAAATAAGTTGTATTTCAAAAGGAATTTTGCATAAAACTGATAATTTAAACGACATGCCACTTTTTTTACTGAGAGTTTTGCTATTCAGTTTAACTGGCAGGTACATTGTACTTCACTTTTATTTGGCTCAGTTATACTGAAAATCTAAAGAGTCTCTTTTCTATCAATACAAATACATCCACATACATGTCAATGAGTAGAAAGAAAACGACAGTCTTTTCAGTTTACCTGAACTGAAAAGGATAATATAGGTTGTTCCACTACAAAGAACAGTGAATAGCAGAATTTTCTGACCAATAGGTTGAGGGTTTATTTATTTTTATATATGCTTTTTGATTTCCAAAGAATTTATTTTATAAATAATGATATAAACATCAATATGTTATCTGTAGATTGTCAATTGCGACGGATATGGATGCTGGCACTAATTGTCTTTTGTCTGTCTAATTAAATCTGTATTTGGGAAGTAATAATTAGTTTATTGATCTAGATAATAGAACCTCTGCATTCCTACCCTACGCTGCCACTAGAAAATAAAACATTGAAAGAGAAGGCTCACTAGGACAACAATAACAACCAAACTTTTTTCCAATAGGTCGGTCTGCTAGGCTATAAAGAAAAGGCCCCTTTATAAGATAAATTTCACTCAAGTGTTAGAGATGTTAAATTGTATCTAGTTTAAATCAGCATTGATTAATATTTTTTGTATAACTTTCAATAGGGAACACTAGTTTCTGATAAATATTCATAAACAATTAAAGTCTGAGTAATTTTAATTGGTAGGGAGGAAGTGACAGTGGAAAAGAAAGCAACGGAGATGCAGAAATATACAAAAAGTCTAAAAAACGTCCACGGGGAAAGCAAAATGACAATAAAGAAGTAGAAGAACACTTTTCAGATCATTCTCAGCCACATTCTGTTGCATCAGATGATGGTTGCCTGTCATTGTTGAAGAAGAGGCATTCTGGTGAGTTAATATGTTCCATTTGTAGAGAATAATATTGTGATAGATTATTATGTATAAAAGAGCTCATTTTATGACAGAAAATACAATCAAATAACATAAACATAAAGTTAAAATAATAAGAAAAGGAAACAATATATCATATTTCAACACCCCCCTCAAGTAGGCGCATAAATATCAATCATGTCCAACTTGCTGATCAAATTTACAAATGTTGTCCTTGCCAACTTCTTGGTTAAAATATCAACTATCTGTTGATTGGAGGAACCAAACAGTAAGCAGAGAAGAATACTAGAAGGTATCTAATATCTATTGATTGGAGGTATGATCTGCTTGTCCTTGGGTATATCCTTGTTTCTTTTCTTCACTACATGAGTAAAATTTTCAAACCAAGCCCTTGGGAGACTATTTTAGCCCATACTAAAACTTCTTTAGTTTGCACACTTGTAACCCAAATTTTTCTTCGAAGCTTGGAGGAATGTCCATATCACTTCATCTAAATTACCATTAAAAAAGACAACACAAGCCATATCTCTAAGCAATGTGGGACTAAATCCACCCTTTCAAAGCCAACACAATGAAGGTGTTAGGGGCTGCAATGAAGGCAAGCCAAAGTGCCGCAATTAAGGCGACTAGGGGCGAACCGCAATTAAGGCGGAAATTCCAACACAATGCAATCTATTATTTACAACACACTCTCTCAAACTGATAAATGTATATCATTCATTCAAAGCTAGCAAGTAAGTTGGTTGAACCGTTCGGTTGGTCACCTTTTGTTAACACAGCTTATACCCAGAAGAAATGTTGGTGGTAGTTAACAATAAACTATCCAACTTTTCTTTAATGAAATGTAGATAAGAGCAATTCTTGCATGGACACGACCCTAAATCCTCATATTTAGGAACAACCAATAAGAAGTGAGAGAATTTAAATTTGTTTAAAATTTAATGTCGTTTTTAATTGCCAACATGGAGGGTGGTTGTGATAATGGAGGAGAGAGATAATTTTTATTTTATTATTTAATTAATAAAAAAATGTGATTGGTTGTGTGTAAATCCAGGTGGTATGGCTGTGTCCATCTAAGTATTTTCCTGTAGATAAATCTTAATGTGTTTTGTCTTGTCATGTTGAACAAGATTATTTGCAAAATGGCCAATCTGTTGTCACAAAGCAACTTCATAGGAACTTCACGATGTATCTTCAAAACTTTTCACACTTTTCATTCACAATAATTCACAAATTCCTAGTGCCATACCTCTAAACTCTTCTACAACGCTTGATTGAGCCACTGCACTTTGCTTCTTCAAGTAACAAGATTTTCACCCAAGAAAGTACAATAACTAAATGTAGATCTTCGACCACTTACTGAGCTGGCATAATCAACATCAATGTGTGCCTCCATATTTAGTGCGGAATAGTGATTGTTTATCACTAGATGAAAAACTGGTTACATAAGGAGTATAAATAGGACAAGGAATTTGATTTTGTACTATCAAATAATGCTGAAAATAGGAAAATGGATTCCCTATATATTGCCTTTGCAATGAGTTTAGTAAGTCAATTTTTGCATTCACCCCATGAAGAACATCTTAACTCACAATAAGACCCCAGGCAAAGGTCTTTTCTGAAAAAGGACCATACAATAGACCATTGAGGCCTACACAAACAGTGACTGGGCAGGATCTTTCATGGATAAAGGTCTATGTTAGTCATTGCAAGTTGTATGTAGTAGCTTAGTTATATGGAGAAGCCAAAAGTGGAACATCACATAAAGGATCAGAGCTGTAGTAGGATTTAGAGCTATGGATCATAGGACCTGTTGGATGTATGGCTAAAATACTTGAAAATTAGCTATGCCTATAAACATACCAATAAAGTTGGAATAAGTATTGTCCGAATTTCAGTAAATTGGCAAACATTTCATAAAAGGTTGCAATAAGTATTTGTATGACTTTTGTTTCAACTGTACAACAGGTAGCAACTATCTTAACTAAAGATTCCTACCTAATTTTGAACGTATTGTAAGTAAGCTAGGTGTGACAGATACCTATCAATCAGTATGAGGGGGGTGTTGAAGTTTGCTAGAAATTAATGATGAATTTTGTAGACTAGTTAGTTAGAATAAAATCTGAAATAAAAAAATTCAGATTGTGATAAGGAGGCTGCTTCTTATCCCTTATTTTTGTCACTTGGCTTTCAAATTTGTTGGAGATTGTTTATCTCATCTTAACCCATTCTAACTATGTTTCATCTTAACCCATTCTAACTATGTTTCCTGCTGTATATTGCACAGTAATGAATATTAGAATAATTCTTTTCTTATAAAATTTGCTCACACTTTTTGCTCTTACTTTATATGACTTTTAATCTTTGAAGAGTTTTTTTAATTTTTAAAAATAGGGTTAAATATACGTTACCCCTTGCCATATAGGCGAGATTTGGTTTACCCCCCTTTAAAATTTTTGTTTTGGATTACCCCTCTGAAATCTGAAAATTCTATGTTTTTTGCCCCTATGGACACAAATTACCCCCTGTAAAATTTTTTTTTTTTTATTTACCGCCCTGGTTTTTACACGCTTAGGGGTACTAAAAAGTTACAGGGGGGTAATCCAAAAACTCTTTTTATAAGGGGTAAACCGAATCTCGTCTATACGGCAGGGGGGTAACGTATATTTAACCCTTAAAAATATGAAAGAATTTCTCTTGCTTAAGTAAAATCTATTATCATTCTAACTGTTTTGTGATTCCATTTCAGGAATTAGACCTCATGCTGTTCGAAAAAGGACTCCCCGTGTCCCTATTTCGTATTCTATTGGCAAAGATAATGGGGGAAAGTTTTTTTCATCTGCTAGGCAGGACTCCAAACAAATGGCTGATACAAATGATGTCACTCATAAAATTGCATTAGCACTGGCAGAGGCTTCACAACGAGGTGGTTCATCAAAAAATATTGGATCGTCAAACAAGAAAAACATGCCATCACCCAATCTGAAAATTGGGAAGAAGGTAATAAGTTACATTTATAATCTCAATTATTCTTTATTTTATTTCATTAAAACTAGAGCTTATTCTAGGCTGTTATGATTTTCAGCATGTTAAATTAGAAATAGTTGGAGCCAAGTTTGGAAACTCTAACATGGATGAGAGTAGTTCTGAGTTGAGTTTAGGAAGCACAGAAGGTGATAATGTAGAATATTCTCGAAAATTAATTTTTCGGAGCAGTAGAGAAAATACTGGAAGAGAAAGGAATCAGGAAAAGGGAATAAAACACTACAGAAAGAATTTAAAACCCGAGGAAAATATGACCAAGCATTTGAATGACCTGAAGGAGGCCTCCAGTGGAACTGATGGTGGTAAAAACCAGAGTTCCTTCAAGTCCAATTTTGACATAGATTTTCCAAATGCAAAAAGTGCAAGGTCTTCTTACAAGGGTCCCAGAAAGAAAAGTAAAAAACTACTTTTTGAGAAAGGTATTTTGTAATTGCATTTGATTCCCTTCTTCATAAAGTTCATTTTCCTTTTAGCAACAAATTTGCCTCATTTTCCCTTTTATCTGGTGTTTTTGTCATGAAACAAAGCTTACTGTATTTCTCACTGAATGAAGGATCTTCGATTCCAAGACTATATTGCTCTTTTCCATTGATGAGTAATACTGTAAAAGTCGTAGTCTGTATGTTGGAGGGGGACTATCCTCTCTTATAGGCAATACTAGGGAAAGACTTCGTAACCTATTTTAATTAAAGTGAAAGAGAAGTTACAGAACTATGGAAGTGACATAAAAATCAACCTTCTTTGCCAAGGGACTAACGAAACTATCTGATACTAAACTAGATACTGCATGCAAAAGCTCCAACTCTGGCTCTGGCTGACATATGTTCTATTTAAACATGATGTTTTAGTTGTTTTTTCTATTGGTTTGTGGTTACATTTTTTCCGTTTATTTTTCTGCTATATTCTTTCAATCTCCTTTATGACTTTTATTTTGGGAATGCAAACTAAGTTTTGTTTTTCCTCTGTAACCTTACAAGCATTACAGTCCTTTTATCAGCCTAATATTTTATTGGAAAATTTTGCCATGAGTTGGCCAAGAGTTTTTCACTTTGGTGCATTTCAGTTGTTGCATGTTGCACTTGGTGTTGTCCAAGCAGGAAAGGAACACCAATTGGATAATAATTCATAATTGAGTGGGGTGCAATGCAAGATAGATGAATTGAACTATACTTTTGTTGATACAGTATCTAGCTCATTGCTCCGTTTTAGCCTAAATTTATTTGGACAAGAATAGGTTATAGTTTTGATTGAATCTTGTATAGTAGGTGGTAGTGCATCTTTTACTCTTTTCTCTCTACCGCTTTCCTAGGCTTTAAGATTGGGCTGTTGTTCCTTATTAAATTAAATTCTTATTATTGCATTCATCCCCAATTGCTTCTTGTTCTCAGTGTTTTTCTCTTTGTAGATGAAAGTTCGGCTTTCGATGCTCTGAAAACTTTGGCTGATCTATCTTTGTTGATGCCTACAACAAATCCAGACACTGGTAAGGAATTTATGTTTTTGACTTAATAATCTTTGATCAATTTCATTTAAACTAATGATTTTCCCTTTTTCCCATGGATCATTATTAATAAATAAGAAAATTGCAAGAACTACCATCTAACTTGAATGGTTATGTAATTATATGCACTAACCCCATTCATTGTTTGACATAAATGATCACACATCTGACCATTCGTCATCATTAACTCAATAATATCACAGTGGGAGTATATCCCATCATGAAATTTTCTGATTTTTGGGTTTAACGATTGCGCTTGGTATGCCTAAAAACTGTCTACATATTTACAGCTTGAATCTTCCATTTAAGAGACATTGAGCTCTAACTTTTGAAATTTGAAGTTCTAGACATGCATAATAATAATAATAATAATAATAATAATAATAATAATAATAATAATAATAATAATAATAATAATAATAAATAAATAAATAAAATAATAATAACAATAATTAATAATAATAATAATAATAATAATAATAATAATAATATGAATGCTTGGAGAGGAATGTATGTCCTTTTAAGTTTTAAGGATCTCTGTTACACTGTATATTGGTGATAGGATTGCGTTTACTTCTCGCTGTGGGTTCTTGTCATGATTACTTCTTCTACGGGGATGCACTATTCTAAGCATCAGCGTCAAACTATATTCTTAATGCTTAAGCAGGTTGAGGACCAATAATATAACTGACTCTAAATCATTTTCTTTTGTTTCTCATTTAACTTTTTGGTGCCTTTTGTTTCTCATTTAACTTTTTGGTGCCCGAGTTATAAAGGAGGAAATTGTGCTCTAATGTTTACATGTGCTGACTCAAACTCCTTCATAATTAGCTTTCAATAGCTTGGCAAGAAATCAATTCTAAGACCGTCTGGGTATAGGTTCTTTACCTTTTTTCATTCAATAAAGGTCTGTCTAACAGGTTCTTCCAACTTTAAGGTCTATCTCAGCAACTGATTTGCTTACCAAAAATGGAAGGCCAATCTGAGTATTAAAAGGACTTCTTTATACGATCTATAGAAATACTGATGATCTTATCTATCTCCAAAGAAAAATCTTAAATGACTTAATTTTTTGTTTCCTTTTACTTTTTAATGTAACTTGTCTTTATCATCTCATTCTCAATTATTTTACCATCACAATTCAACATAACAATTATCTTTAGCCCAGCCAATATCTTCCCTTTAGTGTGACCTTTCTTCTTTCTTTAATAATTCATCAACTGAGCTTACCTTTTAATTTTCTGGAAAATATTTAACTTCTTAACCTGGTATATTTTTTATTATCGTAATTCTAAATAACTTTTTATATGCTTCACTTAATTGATTGTTTCTTTTTCTTTTGTTCTGTTTTACCATATTATTTTCTTTCATGCATGCTTTTAGATATTCATAAATGGCAGAACATGTTACAAATTTGCTCTTTTTACCCTAAAGAAAATATCTATTTAGTGGACGACAATCCTTTTTCCTTATACTTTATGATTGTGTAATTTTTCATATACTGTCTTCTGTGTCTCAGAATCATCTGTGCAGTTCAATGAAGGAAAGCATAGTATGGTGGATGAGTCTAAAATGGAAACAGATAATGGGAACAGTTCCAGAAAATCCGGCAAGGTTTCTTCTGATAAAGGAGCTGCTGCTCCCAAAGCAGAGGGAGGGTACCAGCTTAATGCAGGAAGCAGAAAAAGAAAACAAAAATCAACTACCTTAAAAGTAAGAACTAGTTATTTTCCAGCATTCGATCGGAAAATTGATGGTTTTTCACTTTCACTACATTTTCTGTCTGGTATTTTGGCATATAGTGCGCGAGTAAAAAACATCTTGTTTGTTGCAGATTGATGAAACACATACTGGTTCTCGTATAAGTGGTTCCCAGAAAATCAAGGTATGAAATTATTTATTACTAGCAGATTAATAGTATATAATTTGACTCATCTTTTCTGAAGAGGTCCCTGCTTGTTCTCTCTCTCTTTTTCTTCCAACTGATTTTTTATTTTAAATAGAACTGGTAACATTGGATGGAAATGCCAGCCAATTTTACTGTTAATATTTGACGAAACTTCTGTCTGGAATTCGATGGTGTTATTAGAACTGGTATTCTAAGTCAATTGTATATACTGAATATGCTAGGATAATATTGATGAACAATAACGAATACACAAGTACTGCAGCAGTTCTGTCTGCCAAAAACTTTATAGGTAGTTTCTGACAGTGCATTTATAGCAGTTACAGAAAAATAAACAAATGGCAGGAAATTGATAGCCTGCCCTCTCCCTAACCAACCAGTTCCTGTTAATAAATTCCACGCCTAATTAAATTAACTACTTTTTATAATTACCCATTTTCTGTTCCACCTGGCCCAATTGTATTAATGGACTTTCTTCTAGGTCCTCACAATAGGAGATCTATTGCTAACATATGGTTGCAAACTTGCATTTAAGACTGAATAAAATACATGGATTTAAATGTCATAAATTCATAATTTAACTTTTATGTTATGAGGACATAAATTGAAATATAAGGATCTAATGTGTGTCATTGCCTTTTAAAATGCACTGTGCTCGTATGTGTTATCAACTTATGTTTGTGGTAAAATACACTAGCGAGTCTCAGTTGATTTGATGACTAGTTGTTTCCTCACTCTATCTTTGATAGTTAGTCAAAGTATGATAATGTTCACAACTATTTCATAAATAATTCTTCGTTAATTTTTTTTTGGTAAAGAACGGACATTTATGTTGTTTGACTTACAATGGTTTGTAGTGGCCTTACTATTCAAAAGACATCTAAGACTCAGTGTTTCAACTTGGTATTCATAAAATTTGTTTTTCTTTTGTTTTTATAGTGGTCGTAAGACATGCATTATGACATTGCTTTTCCTACCTTATGTTGTATATGCTATAAAATCTAAAGAGTGAGATTTATATACTTGTTTATTTTGTTTTGTTTGGGTCTTAGAGATGTAACAAAACCACTATTAAGCCTTCACCTAGCAGCTTAATTTTTTTGGCGAGTTTCACTTTTACACGGGGGCATGGTATATATAAATGGTTGTTTTTATCACATCTCTACTGTTGCTGCTCAAATTCCACAAGTTTAGTATTAAAGATTATTGCAGTATCGGCAGGATTAACAATTATTAAGATAACTAAGTTAATAAGATCCTACATTATTTAGACTGCCGAAAACAATGTTTGATTCAAAGTAACGATCACAACTATTAGGAATGGCAGTAATAACACAATTAAGGGAATTCAATAGAAAGGAGTTACAGAGTCATGATTTCACTTTGTAACTTCGATAACCCCCAATCATAGTTTTGTATGAGTACTTAATCATTTTCCCAATTATCACTCCCTCAACTAATTCTATAATGTTTGGTCACTAACCCCCAATCATAGTTTTGTATGAATATTTAATTATTTTCCCAGTTATGAATCCCTCAACTAATTCTATTAACAATGTTTGGTCACGCATTGAAAATACTCTTTTCCTCAATCAGTTCGTTGTTTGGTCTTTCAAAGAATATGAATTAGAGAAAGTATTAAATCCCAAAAGTTTAAATGATTAAAAGAATACAATCTAGGTTTGGTCTGCAAAATCCATAATTGGATAGCGGGATAACCACTATCTTTACCAGAGTTATCAATCTCAGATAGCGGAGCAGAGTGACCAATCCCAAAAATTGGATAGCGGATAGTGGGATAATTGCTATTTGACTATTATTTAGACTAATTATATGAATAATCTATACATATAAAAGAGGAAGAAGAGGAATAGAGTTATTAAATGATTATTACTTTTAAAAAACAGAGGTAATGAAAAACAGATATAAAAGCAAACCAGATTTAATTATTTTAAGGGTAAATCTGGATTTTCGCGTTCAAAACAGTTCAGACTCGCTCTGGTCAGGAAGCGCCCAGCTTCCATTACCCACTAAACATCAAATAGCGGAGGGCCACCGTTCCAGGCCGCTATCCCGGGATAGCGCTGCTATCGGCCATATCAGTAACTCTGATTTTTACATTATCTATTCTATATTAAATGGTACTGTAGTTGCTTATACACTTGGCTTTTGGAAAAAATTTCTGTGTATTTCACCTTCTATATGAAACTGCCTTGCTTTGCCATAAGGTATGTCTTGTACACTTTGCACTTGGCATTTTCTTGTATATGTTTGTATGCTGACTTAACTTATTCAATATATATATCGTAGGTTACTGATGAGGCGAAGAAGTCCTTGGTTAAAGGCAAACGATCATCTGTCAGTACAGCTCACTCCAGACAATTGAAAATGGTGACATCCCTAGGAAATATGTCTTCAAATATTATTGACAAAGCAGAAAGGGATGGCTCATCTTTTTCCCCTATAAAAGTTTTGCCTACTAACCAAGTCGGTCAAGTAAGCAGAGACCGACCTAGAAGAAAGATGGAAAAACCAAGACCAATGGTACAAAAAGATCACAGAGTGTCTGAAAAATCCATTGCTTCTTACTGGTGGAATAGTATTGAACGCCACAAGGTTATTTTTTTACCAGTTATGCACAGTGGCATATATTGAATTTTTAATCTTATATTAGCAATTATATGACTTTGTTTTGTTATCACAGGGAAAGCTTATTAATTGTCTGTCTTCATATCAAATGCGGCGATGGTGCACCTCTGAATGGTTTTATAGTGCTATTGATTACCCATGGTTTTCAAAGAGAGAGTTCGTAGAGTACTTAGACCATGTTGGACTGGGTCATGTTCCCAGATTGACTCGGATTGAGTGGGGAGTCATTAGAAGGTATTTGATTTTAAATGCTTATGTTACTTCTTCCTATACTACCATCACATTCTATATGAAATCTTTTAAAGATATAAAAGCATTCATGTACCTCCACTTGATGATGGTATAAGCTTTTTGGTTTGAATTTATTGTTGGCATATAGTACTAGAGCCTTTACTACTGAATGGTCATGATTTCAATTTTTGCTTATCCTTAAGATTGAGTGATGAATCAGTCATGTGTCTTCAGCTAACAAGTAACAACTTTGGACCCCTCTGTTTTTAATTTTGGAGTAATTAATTTTGAAAAAAATCATTTAATTTATTTTTATAACAGAGGTTTTAGTAATTAATTTGCATTGGGAATGATAAATTTAAAAGTTACTCGTCCTAAATTATAAGACGTTTTGGACATTTCACATGAATAAAGAAACTTAATTATTACTTTATGAGAAAGACAAATTATGTATAACTTTACATTAATGCCCCTCATAATTAGAAAGGAGAGAGAAACTAAAAGAGTTGAAAGAAAGAATAATAACAAATACTTGAGTGTGTATTAGGAAAAAAATATTAAATGTTGCATTGGAAATATAAAATGACTTATAATTTGGGACAAATTTTTTTTGCAAAGCATCTTATAATTCGGGACAGAGGGAATACTTTGCAAGAGCCATTTTTTTTATCGGTAGGATAGATAAGAGAGTTATTTTTGAAGGCAAGTGTAAATTTCTTCACTTAAAAAGAATTCTTCTGAATAGTAATTTAAAAAAATTTCAGTTCCTCAATGATTTCTACTTACTGCAAACCTACTTTCAATGAACATAAAATATCACTCAGATAACTTCAACTACAGCAAAACTTGATTTTGGTGAATGAAAAATGCCTTAAAACGTTTATTTGGGTGTTATCCAGATAGACACTTAAGCTTTTAAGATTAGTCCTTACCAAAAATAACACACCATACTTCATTTATGCAGTTCTCTTGGTAGACCACGGAGATTTTCAGAGCAATTTTTGATAGAAGAAAAACATAAACTTAATCAGTACCGGGAATCTGTCAGATCACATTATGCTGAAGTTCTTGCTGGTACCAAGGAAGGCCTACCTGCCGATTTGGCCCAGCCATTAATTGTTGGACAGCGAGTTATTGCTATTCATCCAAAGACAAGGGAGATTCATGATGGCAGTATACTGACTGTTGACCATTGTAGATACCGGGTTCAGTTTGCCCAGCATGAACTTGGAGTTGAGTTTGTAATGGTCAGTTTCCTTCTCTTTTGACAATGAGCGGAGCCTTGTGCAATGATCTGCCATTATTATTATTACTATTATTAAAATACCATCATATACCAAGGGGAGGTATTTTATGCATAAAATGGAGGTTATTTTTCCAATATGTGAAATTTGCTGCACACTATGAAGCAAGTTATATCATAATTATGAATCTGATAAGATTGTTGCTGAGATATTGTTTTTATTATTAGTATTCATTAGGGTCTTATTGTATCTAATCATTCCTTTCTTAGTTCATCTTCCCCCTAATTAGTGGGTATTTAATCATTCCTGACTTATACTTTTTGAATTTTTATGACAATTGAGATGGGATACATTGCAATTAGATAAACGATGGTATTTTAGTTTTGGTGAGTTTGCAATGACTAATGCTAACTTTTTGGCTCGTTGTAGTTATTAACGTTTTAATTTAAGACTTTAATGTTAATTTAATAAACTTCAATGCCTCAATAGGCATTGAAAGTTAATAGTGATATCATTTTAGTCCTATTTGTAACAGATCATAGGATATTACTCTTACATGCCATCCTAAGATCTGGTCCTGCTGTCCCTTAAACAATCTAAGCAGAATTTCCATTTTAAGTAGAAGTTATTTGCCGTTATTGGAGATTCAGAATACTGTTTATTTGGTAATTTGGTTTTGAATATCTGCATTGCTCTTCCATCCTACTTTCAATCATGTTTGCCTAACCTTAGATAGAGTGATCAATTGATTGTTTTCTCTAACTAATAGCATAATGTGACACATATTTAATATTGCAGGATATCGACTGCATGCCTTTGCATCCATCTGAAAATATGCCCGTGTCTCTGATAAGACACCATATGTCTCCTGCTAGAATAAATGAGAACCGTAGTGAGCTTACGCATAATGGAAAAATAAGTCACAGAAAGATCTCCGAGCATACAATATTGTTCCCAAGTGAGAACTCAGATGCCATAAAAGGTCGCTGTGTACCACCTGCATTACATGTAAGCAGTACTTTATTAAAGCTTGTGTGTATTTATTTTGATATTGGCATTAGATTCTATTCTGGTGATGATTAGGTTATTACAAATCCTGCTGTGTGTGTTTGGATGACAATTAAACATTTTTAAGGGATTGTAAAAAAAAACATAAATATTTATAGAATTTAAAGTTCTTATTTTAGTTGCTTCAATCAAACTCATTTTGTTTGAATAAAGTAATTGGATTTCTTTAATTATAGATGATTTTGATGACTTATCTATAATTGTATGTGCCATGATGAATAAAAATACTTATCCTGTATTTTTAAACACGGAATATATTCAGTAAAAAAACAATATATACAGTTAAACAAAACCAATAAATAATGATCTATGAAGCACTCCGACATGGACAGCTTACACAATACGGACATGTTGACACAGTTTATATGTAAAAACATAGGACATTGAAGCCGCCACATCTATATATTATATTTTTTTCATAATTAAAAAATATTGATATTCAGTATAGTGTTTTACATTTATATATCCATCTACTAACAGAAAAGATAAACATGTTAATCAAGTTTAATATTTTTAACTTGGCATTGATGATCATTGCTTCGACACATCTTTAATATTTGTAGATGTGTCTAACTAATGTCTAATGTGTATCGAAGTAAAATTAAATAAATTTTGAGACAAGTGTTTGAATTATCCGCCACGTTCATACATGTGTCATATGGGTGTCGGACATCGATCTTAGTAGCGTTGCAGCAAAGAAACAACATATTTTTATACTACTTGTATGAGGTGTCCAACACGTGTTGTATGAATGTGGGACACCGTGACACCTCTACCCGAGCTTCATAAATGTTCAACATTATTAAATAATGAGTACTAGTAGTTTTGCTATTAGGGGATAAATTCAAACTCCACCCATAATGAGTTTTTTCCCCCTTTCTTCCTTAGGGGTTTTCTTCAAGCTGCAAATCACAAGCAAAAGTTGCGGGCGGTGAGATTTGTAATGGCCAATCGGCATCAAGCTCTCAATCTTCCTTTCTTGAACGAGTCCATTCAAAAGAAGCTGATATATTAGCTATTTCAGAACTGACTCGTGCTCTAGAAAAGAAGGTACCGCCTAAAAACATCTTATTTTTTCCACTGTTCCTCTTTTGTTATAACTTATAATTAAAAGAAAATATCAACTGTTAAAACCCCATTTTTGAAGGTGAGTTTTAAACTGTTAATTTTGGACTTCTAGGAACTTGTGTTGTCTGAACTGAAGCACATGAATGACGGGGTATCAGAAAGCCAGAAATGCGGAGACAACTCGGTGAAAGATTCAGAACCTTTTAAAAGGAATTATGCTTCAGTGCTAAAGCAATTAACTGAAGCAAATGAACAGGCATGGATTTTGACCATTAAGCAGAATTTAATCCTTTGTTTTCTATTTTTACTCCTTCCTGTACCAATTCAAGTAATTTACAATTGTACGTGTTGATTTCGCTTCTGCAGGTTTCTTCTGGCTTGTTTTGCTTGAGGCAACGCAATGCATATCAAGCAAGTTCCTCAGTTTTGTCATTGAAGCCCATGGCAAATCTCGATGATCCTGGCGGTCAGGCTAGCTCTTCCAATTGTTCAGCTTGCCACAACCAAGAATCTATATCTCAAAGTCATATAGCTGAAATTGTTGAAAGTTCTAGAAGAAAAGCCCGGACCATGGTTGTTCAAGCTACTCAGGTATAGAATGACTGTTATATTTGTATTTAATTATTAAATGGAACATGTATTCATTACAAACTTAAAGAAAATAAAACCCTTAATTACTTAACATATGTTGTAATACTTGCTCTTCAAACCAAATATGTGAAACTTGTTCTCATCTTGTGGTATAACATGACTTGCATACAATCTCTAGGGGTAGGCCTGGTGGTGAAGGCTTGGGACCTAAGAGTACGCTTCTCTCAAGGTCTCAGGTTCAAATTCCACCGGTGCCAACAATTTTTGAGTTGGATCAGTCCATACAGAGCAAAACCTTGGCTTCAATTGGGCCCTCGCTAATGGACAGTCGGATTGGTTCCTTTGATTAATCTAACCTAGGGCCAGATACCGAGTTTCCAAAAAATGCCGCACTAGATAGTAACAGTTAGACTTAGACCCCATCTATTAAAGATCAAATGCCTCTCCTCTTAAGGAGGATTAATTTGGATTACTGAAAGAGAAGATGTTTAGAAGATGATAAATATATAACTAGAATACAGGGTAAATTTCTTGTTTGGATAAGAGAGATTTGATAGTTTTAAGCAAAAGTATTATGAAAAATAGTCTGCTGATGGACAGCCAGTAAAAGATTCACTTCTATAATTAGATTTTCTTCATGTCTTCCTTGATGACTCAACTAAAAGACATTAGTAGATTGACCTTTCTTCATGGTATTAATTTAAACTTTCTTGGTGATGAAGATATATGGTGATCTACATTTGACTATAATCTTTCATAAAAATCATTGCAGGCAATGTCAGTTTTTACGAAGACAGAAAGTAAGGTCGAAAGAATTGAGGATGCAATAAATTTTATTAATAACCGGCTTTCGGTTGATGACTCTACCGCTTCGGTCACAAGTTCTCTGCCCATAGATTCTATTACTTTGGCTTCTCGGGACCAATTGAATGCTAGCAGCGCATTAAACATTTTGGCAAGGTGTCATGTTCAAGATGATGAACTTAACAGTTCATCTGACCAAAATGAAGTGAAAATTCCCTCAGAACTCATATCTCATTGTCTAGCTACACTGCTCATGATTCAGGTAATTCATATGACCGCTGAATTTTCGGTCTACTGCATTGCTTTTCTATCAATCTCCACTCACTACTTTATGTTCGTAGTTGTTCGTATTCTATGTAGTTCTACTATACCTGATTCTGTGGTAACCTCTAACCATCTTTTACCATTGACACAGACAACGATATCCAGTTCTGTTTGCTTTCTTTTGTTTTCTTTTTTAAATATATGATGTCTTGTATCATGTTCTTTTGGTGATGTCCTTTAGTTTTTTTGCTTAAAATCTTCTACTGGGTATGTTAAATCTCAAACCTCTGTGTTCTCTAGTCTATTTAAATATTTTTCTTGCTACCTCTGTTAATTCACAAACTGTCTTTATTCTTTGAATTAGACAAAGAGAGCTTTATCTAAATTTTCACATACTACAAAAGAAATTCTGAATGTACAGTTAACAGGTTAATTAAATATTGAGAGGTTTGGTAGTTGGAAATACGTACTTCAGCTGAACTTCTCAATATTTAATTAACCTACTAAATTATTTGAACACCCCTTCTAAATCATTTGAAGTTCAATCAGTTTCCCTGTTTAAGAATCTTTTACCTGCATCATGATACATCTCTGTTAAATCAAAATGCAGAAGTGTACCGAACGACAATTTCCCCCAGCTGATGTTGCACAGGTATTAGATTCTGCAGTCTCCAGTTTGCAGCCATTTTGTTCAAAGAATCTTCCAGTATATAGTGAGATACAGAAATGTATGGGCATCATAAGAAATCAGATATTGGCACTCGTACCTACCTAGCTCGGACTCCTTCATCCTTTGTAAATTTCAAATATCTCAGAATGGCGTGAATTCTTAGGGATTCATAAAACATTGGTGGGGGGCTAGTTATAAACTGTATATTACAATTGTAGGCAGATGAAAAGGGAAGACTATACACCACATTGTAATCGCTTTTCAGATGTACATATATTGTATTATTGTTCAACATCATAGTAGGAAAGGGCAATTATGTAGCTTGCCCTATTCAGCAGCACCACCACTATTGTAAGATATAATCACATTAACGATTTAAGTGTTGATTCGAAACTTGTTAGGTGCAGTTGTGTTGTAACCCAATTATGCCAATAAAAGCATTTCAATACAGCTAAAAATCTGAAACTGTTATTTTTTCAAACAGTTGCATCTGTCCCTGAACCCTTTTTTTTTTGTAAGGGTTCGAGGCTTTTAACTCCATGAATTTTTTTTTTCAAGAGGATCAATCTCATCGTCTATTAGCGGGGGCTCCATTTAAAGGTAGAGCAGAGCTCTGTATGGACTGGTCCAACACAAGGATTGTTGGCACCTAGTAGGATTCGAATTCAGTAATTAAATTGTCAATCAATGAAAATCAGCTGCAGCTGAAAATGTTTACTGTATCAAATTGTTAATTGTGATTCATGGCTGCTTCGACATCTCTATTGTAGTTGTCATTGTCTTCCGCCCAAGTATCACACTGGTTCGGTCAAATTTAGTTGATGATTCTCATTGTCTCCATTTTATCGCTCAACAGTTTGGAAAAACTCAGTGAAAAGAATCTTCATTTATGGCGTCAACAAGTGGAACCATACATAAAAGCACTCAACCTCACTAGATTTGTAGATGATGAGTCTCTTCGTACCGGTTCAGTTAATCATGAGTTCCTTATGGCTTCAACGTGATTAAATGCTTGTGTCTTAGCTTCACTCAACTCCTTTTGGAGAGATTTTTTTAATGTTGTCATTGGTTATACATATGCGAATCAATTGTGAGACCGGTTATTCAATTATTTTCAAAAATAAACTTGTGCTAGAGCGCATCTTCTTAGGGTTAAGCATTAGGCAGTTACACTTGAAAACTGATAAATTCAAGGCCATATTCTCAAGGTTCACAAGACTGTTGATGCCCTAAGAACAAGGAACAACTAGGTTTAAGGAACAACTAGGTTTAAGGAACAACTTGTTGTTGGTTTGGCCACTCTAAACTCAACTCACATTACACCACCTCAGACTTCAAATTCTAATGAATGTTGGACTCAAATCACCATTGAACTTGCACCTAGCCAATCCAGAGCAAGATTATCATTCCTTTCTTTGGTAAACAAACTAATCGTGATGGTCGGAGAAGTAGAGGCAGAGGAAGACTACTTCCCAATTCAAATGTGCAGTACCAAGTAAGTTTCAAGTTTTGTCATACTGCCTTGAATTGCTAGCAAAAGTTTAATAAAAAATTTCAAGCACAATCTAACTCTGGCGGATCCTACAATCAACCTTCATTCTATGGCCACTCCAACAACTACGGTGGTTCTCCCAATAATGTGTGGATAAGGCCTCCACTACATTTAAGACACTTTCTAATGTTGGCTAATCCTCTAACATTTGCCTCATGGTTTTTAGATTTAGGGTCCTCCTTCATGTAATCAATGATGTTAGAAATCTACAACAACTTACTTCCTTTTGAAGGTCATGATCGAATTTATATAAAAAATGGACAAAGTTTGCATATTTTTTACCTCAACTTATGCATTCATACACACTCCGCCCACTTAATAGCCTTCTTCGTGGTCCTTCCACAACCAAAAATCTTATAAGTGTAAGATTGGATTCAAATTGAAGTCCAAGCTCATTATGCAAGTATCTACAAAAAGAAACTTTGAAAACTTTGTTTACCAAGCTTTCTTTCAAGGAAAACCGTTGGAGCAATAAGTGTGGTTGTTTTGAGAGTTCTTCAAGCTCTTCGTGTTTTTTTTTTTGTTTTTTTGTGTCACTCATGCATCTTCTGATACATTGAGGTGGATGTGTGTATTCACTTTTAAAGCTTTTAAGTAAGAGAGTTGAGTGTTGTTCTTGATCAAATCTTTTAAGCAAAATCAAGTATTGTTCTTAGTTAGGATGCTTAACTAAGTATTTTATTTATTAGAAATTGTAATCTTTCTACTTGGGTTCCCTTGGTCACGGGCTGTGTGAGTGTTTTTATCACTGCGGTGATTGGATGTTGTATGGAGATTTCTCAGGTCTAGATGTCGACTTCTAGGAAGAAGTAGCGTTGGGTAATGATTAAGCGATAAGTTGTAAACTAGGGTGTTTAGCTTTGAACTAATACTGTTGATAGTGGACTTCCTTCCTGGCTTGGTAGCCCCCATATTAGGTGTTGTTTCCACTGTACTAGGTTAACAATTATTGTGCTCTTTATCTTTCTGCATTAAGTTTTCATTTTGATAATTGGGTTCTAAGTCAACAGATGTTATAACATCTGTCTTGACTTTGTGTGTTATTAGGACATCTGTCTTGACATCTGTTGTAAGTGTTACAATTTCAACGGTCATGCGCTGGGGGAATTATAAATACCCTCTTATTTGATAGGGTTAGGTAACTCAAATATTATCCTCAAACACTCTTATGTATTCCCGCACTCTTACTGACTTTAGCATCAGAGTGCCCTGCAGGTACACCCCCTCCTCCTTGATTTCAGCATTGTAGACGAAGTCTCTGATCCACTTCAGGTTCTGATCAATGGGTAAGATAAAAAAGAAAGGCAATATTCTGGGTACTTCAACTCAATGTGTGATTTCAGTATAAAGTTGTGGATAATTTCATATGTAGGTATGAGTTTCTTGGTAAAACCGTATGAAGTTATGAAAGTTGGATGAAGATCGGGATAAAATTGTAAGAAGGTTGGATGAAGATATGGGTGAAATAAGATTGACAATATGAATTTTTGGGTAGAATTGTATGAAGGTATGAAGATTTTGATGAATTTATGGGTTTGGGACTATGAATATTCTTGGAGGTTTTGAGAGAAGCGGAAGAGCAAACAGAGGAAAGAGATAGAAAAAATGATGAAAAATGAGAAAATTACTGGTAGTTTTCTCTATCTTAAGGTGCATAAAGATAATGTGAAATCTTGATGAATCAATAATATGATCACACGGGTCTGTTGAAGAATGGACCAAAAAGACACTTCTTTAGAGACGGTCTACACGTTGGTTGATGAAAGAATATAGTGAGACACATGCATTGGTCCACTGTAAAATCGCGTTAAATCTCAATAGAAAACAGAAAAAATGGAATATTAAATGAAATTTATTGGATTTTCTCTAGATACTATATTAAAGTAAACTTCTTAACATAAAGAATAATGAATAAAAGAAAAAATTTATTAATATAAAATTAGGAGTTTACATTAAATAACGTGAAGTAAAAAAAAACTACCCCTCGATCCATGCCTCGAGAAGGGGGTGTCATCTAAAATCAATGGATTCATGATAAAACCCTCCATAATGATAATGTGTTTTTGATTTCTTGGAAAAATAAAACAAAAAGTAAACCCCTTAAGTCATATGGTGAAAAACACTTCTGAACCCCAAAATATTTTTCGGAAAAGCATATTCGAACTCACATTTTTTTCCACATTTTTAAGATGTTTCAGATATATTCATCCGAAATCACTTTTTTCAAACGTTTTTTATTTAAACATTGAATTTAAAATGTCAGAGGTATTTTCAGATATGCATATCCGAAAATATCCTTGCTATACATTGTTACGACAATCACTATTTCATTCATTTTCTTTCACTCCATAACCAAAATCCTCTAAAAAACTTCAACCATTTTCAATCCATTTTTCATATCCAAAACAAGTTTCAAGTGGTTGATCATAGCAAAGAGAGCATAAAAAGCTTTAATTTGAGGTAAAGTCTCCTCATTTCATCTCTCATTTCCTTGCATTAGTGTTGATTTGTGGAAGAAGAAAATTGCATCAATTCGGATATGCACTTCCGAAATCCACCAAACTTATTTCGGATGTGCATTCCCGAAAAAAAGTCTGTTACAGAACTGAGTAATATGTTCTAACAGAATTCATGTTTTTTGCACATGTTAGGTATGATGCACCCCGACAACATTCCCAAAGATGGTGTAAAGGTTCCGGAGAAGGTTAATGAAGATGCTAAGCCGAATGAGGTGAAAGACGATGTTAAAACAATTGTCGTTGCGATAGATGTTCAACAATAATTTACAACTGAAATGATTTTCACCTCTCGTCAATATTTGCTTGAATGGATCTGAATTGGAGCTAGAAAACTTGGGCGTTGAAGAAATGGTTGGGTGATAGCAAGGGATATCTTTGTAGGGGATGGGACATAGTGTACCAAATACTCCAAAATAAACATAATGAAATTCATACCATGTTTGGCCGGAGAAAGACTCTTGTAGAACACCGTTTTAAAGACAAAACTCTCTACTCGCATTTGATTTTCAACATATCTCGGGTGGGATTGATGTTTATTTTTCATGAAGCGAAGCGGGCGGATACGACGGGGCTAGTTAGTTAGAAGTGTGGGTGTACAATTAGAAAAACTTGCGGGATTCCATGTGCTCGTCTTATTTATAAAAAAGATGAAGTTGACTTCCCCATATGCATGGATGAAGTATACGTTCATTAGAAAAAAAACAATGATTTGATGACTACGGACTAGCAAAGGAGGGTACATCCAATGTAACCATCACAACTGAGTTGGAAGTGATCATGAATAAATTTTCTAAAGTGGATAACACCATGAAATTGCACATAGAAGAACAATTGAGAAAAATTTCTTTTTCCAGAAACAACCGATTTGAAACCTCCTTCACAACGGCTAAAAACCAAAGGTGCGTCTAAAAAGGTGAAAAGTACCCAAGACGACATGTCAATTAAGCGGACTCCTTACCATGAATTTGTTGATTCTTTATTTTAGAATTCACCTAAACCTAAATCCAAAAGTACTGCTAACAAGAGAGCTCGCATTCTCAAACTGCCTCGTACATTGATGAGATGCCTCAATTTATGCACAAACACATTAAAAATATGGTTGATATGGGGACTGATGGTAACTGTGGATATTGGGTCGTTGTCTGTTTACTCAATAAGGGAGAGGAGAATCACACTCTTGTTCGCCAACCACTTATTTTGAAGTTGACGGCGCATAGGGAACTTTACACCCAACTATGAGAATAAAGCCAACTTTGATAAAATTCACAATGCCCTTGTTCTATCTAATACCAGTAAGGCACCGTTTTCAAAATGGATATTACGGTGTGTGTCGATCTGACGAGATTTGGATTTTCAAAGACATTTTTCCCACTTCATAGTCGTCCACCTATATGGTGGAGTTCGAAGAAATGATAAAGCAAGAGAGAGAAATAAATGGGAGAAGTCGAAAAATTTATCGATTGTAGATTTAAGCGGTGAAAAGATGTTATCAAAATGTTGTGACGTCCTCAACTACTTGTTTATAACAATATGTAACATTAAATTTTTGTTGAACTATTGATGTAATTTCGATTAATTGTGATGAATCTATGCTTTGTTGCTTTGGTTTTAAGGATTTTGTTTCTGCTGTCCCATACATGTTTTCGGATATGCACATTCGAAGTCACCTTTTATTGAGAAAAAAATGTGTCTAAGGTTGAACACATGCGAAGTCACCTTTTTTTAAAAAAAAGTCTTCGGAAGTACACATGCGAAATCACTTTTTTTCCGATAAAAGATGCGTTCGGATGTGCACATCCGAAGTTTGGGGCATTTTAGTATTTTTGCTAGAGATTTTTAAGAAGACATATGGGCGTATAAATGATAAAAACACATTATATGTTAACATATTTGAAAATTATATATGTTTAGAGTGACCAATCTAAATGTGTAAAACGAATTTTAAAAATGAAAGCTCAAGTTAAATCAATGTCTAGATTGATCAATCTAAATGTTAAAATTCATAAAATGCCCTCACCCTTTATATAATCATGAGACCATTTTAAAACTTTCATTTATTTTTTAATATAAGATATTCTACACATTTTTAAGAGTATTAAAATTCTGGTGTTTTGATCACAAATGTCTTAAGAGATATCGAGACAATGATCTCTAAACAACACACAATGATAAGGTATACAAAAAAATAGTGCAGAAACTTAAATGAACATAAGAAATTGTTCACCCAGTTTAGTATATAACAATACCTACTTTATGGCTACCAAGCTAGGGGTGAGTCCACTATGATAGTATCAGTTCGAAGTACAATGCAAACAACCTCTGGTTCACACATAAATAACCTCCAGTTTACACCCCTCTCGCCTAATCACTATTTGTGCTATACTTCTACCTAAGACTCGCCTAGGTATGAGACCCTTCTCAATCCCCGTCAACCGTGATAATCAGTTTCAACAACTTAGAAGACACACTTCAAACACAGTCACTCAATGCTTAAAAGCTTATGAATGATCACAAAACTTACAACTCAATGAAAACGTTCAATTCCTCTATAAAAATGATATTAGAGAGGCTCACAATACACAAGACTGCACAAACCCTAACACAAACTACAATATAAGTTCTACGAAATAATTAGGTTTGTTGCTTGCTATTTAAACAATCTTCTAAACTGGACTTAGGCTTCAAAACCGCAGAAGGGTACTGCTGAAAATCTTCCAAAATTTTCTCCAAAAAGATAGAGCTTCAAATATTAGTTTTCCAAATATGCTCCATATTTAGAAACTAATCATATATCTTAAAAACATAAAAAAAATCCCACTCTAAATCAAGCTCCGCACATTATCTCCATGATAGAATAGTGGATCCAAGAAACCAATAAATTTCTAAAAGCGAGTAGCAAATTCATAGTCTCTCAAGCAATGTAGAGTCGTTTCAGATTCATAGTCTCTCAAGCAATGTAGAGTCGTTTCAGATTCATAGTCTCTCAAACAATGTAGAGTCATTTCAGCGTTTTAATTACATCTAAGATAGAGATTTATCTTAAACATACCACGATGTTCTAATTGCATCTAAGATAGAAATTCATCTAAAACATACCACGATGACACTTTTTCTTCCAGGATAAATTATGCCTTTTGATAAAAAATATACACTTTTTCTCCAGGATAAATTATGCCTTTTAATCAAAAATATTTAAATTAGCTTTTAAACTTGTACCTTTTAACTTGTCACTTTTTTTTTCCATTTTTCCATTTATACTCTTGTTATTTTAACAAAAATATACTTTAACCCTTCAAAGTGTACCACCTGGTATTAAAACGTCAATGCAGTTAGTCACTTTCTATATATCACCAACTTAAAACAAAAATTGCAATCATAATACTTAAAGGATCAACTTCAAATAAAATAAAAGTAAAATAAGAGCCAAAGCTGAAACTTAAATTTAAAGATCTCTAGATTTACTTTCACTTGGGAATATTTAGATTAGCTTTGATTGCATTTTCAATTCAGAATTCAGCTGTCCCATAAATGGTACAGAGTCAACATCGTTTTCTTTCATTTACGTCCATTTACAAGACTCATCTCATTTTTTAGTAAATTCCTAAAATTGCAAGTTTAGCATATGTACTACTTTTTTAGGAGAAAATATCAACAAAAGAGTGAAACATACAAGAAAATATCTACCAATCACCAATTCCACAATGCCAACCAGACACTTCTTAACTTAGAAAACACGTCAAAGGAAATAATAATGATGCTAATAAACAACAAAACAATACAATAGTATTTCAAATAATTGTCCTCCCATAAATTTCCCCCCTAAACTCTGTACCTTAAATAACAATATGTATCTGTATCAGGAGCACAACATATTTGAAGATAAATATGTATGAATGGGGGGAGACAAATAATTTGGGAAAATAAAAATAAAAAAACTCAAATTTACAGGCCCGCCTCTTTCTCTAGCCTAAAATCTTAAAACGAGGCGATGAAGCAAGAGGCCGATCCAATTGTATTTCAATGAAATAACGATCAAATCACCGTGCAGAAGCTCTGAAATCTCTACCCCCTTTAGCAATTGGGCCGATGATGGTTGCGTTATTTGCAGACGGTTGTGATCACTGCAGCACTAACTGACTTGTTCAGTCACCAATCCAAACTAACAAAGGAAATACTTAAATATGTCGGTCAGTGATATGATGCCTTCTACGCGCTTGCTGCCAGCTTCAACAATAACAAGCCGCCGGACACCTGAGTCCAAGTCAAGAGAGCATACAAATTTAAGCATTGCATTCGTGGAAACAATGAAAACAATTATTTTGGACTTTCATTGTTTCCGAAAATTGGACACAATTAATCACTTCACGAGTTTCAATTCTTATTAGTAAGTTAAAATGAAAATAGAAATAAACGATTAAGTAAGATGTTGCTTTCATTCAGCATTTGAAGATAAATGAATAATCAGGGTTACTGATTGCAGAAAATGACGAAATGAATAATAACAAAACCTAACCAAGAATAAATTGACCACCTAACACATAATTGATAATCACCCAAAGAAAACATAAAGCTACTACCATGAAAAAAAGGGAAAATAAAACCTGGTTTTGACAAACGTTCCATCACTTTATGCAAAGAATCAGTTCGCAAACACATCTGACATCTTTGACTTCTCGACTCATTCGGATTAAAAACATCCTGGCCCAACTGCAATGCCTGTACAAACAAAACAAGAGTATATAGCAAGAAACGAGTAAGCTTGGAAGAGGTATGTAAATCCTAATTAACAACAAAATGGGTGGCCCCACTACAAATTAGAGTATATACCAAAACAGTCTTCTTTTCACATGTAACAGAAACAATGCTGTAATCTTGTTTCGTGGTGCAGTCTACATAAGTAATAAAAAAATAATTGTATTTCCTAAACTACTCTTTCTTTTCATTTAGCAATGGGATAGAAACGTTTCAAGAATAAAGGACTTTGCATAACTTCAATAGGCAATGAAAACACTAAACTTAAGCATCATAGTTCTGGATAATACTAGTCTATGTAGCTGAGTAATTTTGTTACTTTTATCCAAGAAAATTTAGTAGGGGGCAGAAAAGCACTAATTCAATATATTAATTCGGTGGTCGTCTTCAAGTGATCAGTGTCATAGGCTGCACAAAACTACACAGCGGTAAAAGATAAACAAACATGTTCCCATTTTAGTTTTGTTTTCTCTAGTTTAATTTCAAAAACATAAATTGTCAATAGAAATGGAAAAAAATGAAAGAGAAAATCCAAACATACTTGATGAACAGTCATTTCCTCGAGATTAATGCGCGTATAAGCTCTGTCCTTTGCCAAAGCTGTTATATCACTACAAAGCAGGGAAAGGAGGAAAAATGAGAAACTTGATGAGCCACTCTAAAGAATGAATTTTGAAGACAATTTAATGTTTGAACTATAGTACTCCCTAAGTATATTGATGATGATAAAAACTAACCTACGGCAATATATATCCAGTAAAGAGTCACTATCATCAACTATCGGTATCGAACTTACTTGATCTGAAAAGAAAAATGTCAAAATGTTATGTCGACATATAATCATATCACGTATGCAAGACAATCTAACTAATATTTCAATGTTAAAATTTGAAACTAATGATTCTTATTCCTCATTTAGTCAACATATTCATCTTTTCTATGCAGTTTAATTGCACCCGAAAACAACACTTCTCAACTTGGGAGGACAACACCCGCTACCATCAGTCTTATAAATCAATCATAAAATAGAATAACCAGTTCTTTATTCTTTCTCTATGTTGATTTTATTTTATAGTAAACATAAAAAAGAATCAAACCTTGAACTAGTAAGTTTAGGGCAGAAGTCAGAGAAGCATTTGGTCTCAACATTGCTAGATGCCGGCGATTTGACTCCCCAATTTTGGGCACCCATGTACCCACAGGAATTGAACAAATAGGAAGTTGAAGTATAGGCAATGAACTAGAACAATTTCTAAAATACCTGCAAATGCCTGAAAATTCTATCTGGTGACCATCAAGCAGATCATAACAGAAAAAAGAAAGTTGTCAGAAAAATAAAACACTTACATCTAAGGATCCCTGAAAGTGAAGCAAGATGCAGTAATTGTGGAAATGAACCATCTTCAGAAGAGGAATCAATAACAGGAACGGTTGAAATTCCATTTTGCAGAATCTTCAGAGCAATATCTTTCAAATTATCATATGGCCCTGCCTGAATAATAAGTTAAATCAACGATCAATCATATAGCCCCTCCTGCTTTATATAATTATTACACTTATTTTACTGAACAGATGCACACCATACTGAGATACAGGGAACAGTGATTATTGGATAAATCTTCACAATCACACACGGCCCAAGCAACAGTAGTTTTGTCAACTTCAAATCCAAGTTCCAACATTAAAATAAGTTGGATGATTGCAAAGTTGTGAAAAAGAATGGTACTTTTGATTGAACAGTAACAACAGTCAAACAATTGGACTACTTTATAAATTAATTAATAAAAGACGAGTATGAAGAGGATTGCAAGAGAATTTAACGTTTTGAAAATTAGCATTGCGACACATGGTATAATGAATTTAACTTCAATAACCGTATTTTTCACATTTGTATGATAAGGAAAATGGCCTCGGTTAAGTAGACATGGAAAGCAGTTTCTTCTCATCGAAAAAGTAGCACATTTGAAGTTTGAAGTTCTAATACATTGAGCTATCAAATTCATGGGATCATATGAATAATTCGTAAATTTAAGGGAACAATAATGCTTGCATTTACATATGCCTGTATTCCCTAACATCTTAGCGAAAGATTACCCAAAGAACTTTTTTAAGAAAGTTCACATTATTTGGAAAAGATAGAATTATATGCATTTATTTTGTGCATACACACAAACCAAAACAATTTTTGCCTAACCAATGTCTCTCCATTTGCTTAAACTTAAAGCTTAATAAGAAAAATAAGGATTCAGTTTCTCTTTTATTTTGGCTTCAACTTTCAACAGCTTCAATGGCCATTATCTAGTTCAAATATCTGTTCTAAGTAAATTATAAAAATAAATTGTTAAGAGAAAAACTGAAGCAATATTTTGAGTGCGAAAGGTGTACATGAAGCTATGGTTAGATAAGTTTATCTCTAAATATTTAAATGTTTTTCCAATCATCATTCCCTTTATTTCAATCCATTACCATCTTCTCTATAGTTTCTCCTATTTCTGCTTTGTCCACTAATTGCATACATGTGCATTCCCAATTTTTTGTAGAAGACACAAGCAAGATCTATCTCAATGATGCAATATGGATTAAGCATCAAGATGATCCTCATAAGTAGACCTCTTCATGTGAATAGATAATATTTCTGCACTCTACTTTTAGCATAGACTCAATTCTATATCTAGCTGGTTTACCCAAAAACTGAAGTTGTCAAAAGATGGGCATCCCCGTTACTTCTGCAATCTATTTATTGTACATCACAAAAAGATGAGCATTCTTTCTCGTTCTTATTAATGTATGCTTTAAAAACAAAAAGATGCTAGTAGAATATATGAAGCATAATCACATGTCAGAGTTTCTCCGGACGCCATATATAATACTTACATGGATGAAACGTCTTGAAAATACAGTCCATTTTCCTTCCTTCCAAGCTGATATGGTATGTGTTTCAAGCTCTTCTTCTGTCAGATTGGACCCGTGATTCCCGAGCTGAGAAAAGAACAATAATAAATTTTATATAACCTTGCAAAAACAAGATGGATCATGTATGAATTATACAATTAGAATTTGCAGTTTATCATTATCGGAAAAATCTTGAAATTGATTCTCAACAACTAACTCCTGAAACCCAGCTCATATAATGCAGGAAAAGTTTTTTTAGGAAACTTGGAATATCAAGGAAGACAGCCAAGGAAATCAAGTTCTGTAGTGGTTATTTACAGATTTATCGGATTCATAATCAATGACAAATAACCATAAATGAAATGCTTATAATGATAAATTGATATTGTAACATCAAAAAACATGCAGTCTTTTTATTAAAAAAAATAAATTGAGTCAATTAGTTATTTGTTTATTCACTATCAGTCTTAGTCTACATCTTGTATTAGTTGTATATTACCTTTGAGCCACTTGGAACTACAAAAGCCATTATGACAAGAGTTTTGCTTTAAAAAACTTTCCAGCAGAAGAAGTAAACAGAAAAATACTTGCATACCTCTCTTAAAATTAAAATAAAATCTAAAACGCTGAGAACTCCAACAAACTGTCCCTTGCTGAAATCCCAAAGAGGAGCCATTGGAATTCCCTGTAAGTTATCCAATTAAAAAAAAATTACATAAGAAAGCAACAAATAAGCAGCCATTAAGCAAGCGAAACAATGCAAATCAAAATGCTGAAGTATCAAAGACATTAACATTGGCGCATAAACGCTTCTTAAAAACTGCCAAGTTCCGTAAAAGGATTCAAAATGCAAGAAATCATATATCCCTTATTTCTCAAGGTTATAAAAGGCAAGGAAATTACATGCAGTAATCGAACATATATTGAGCAGAGTTATTCAGTATTATATAAAAATCTATATGAGCAGAGCAAAGATACCTGCTCATGTAGTATGTGAAATGCTTGCTTCACTGGCAAATCAACATCCAAGGTAACAACCTGTGGCCAGATATCACCACATCAGTAAATTATGATATTCTAGATAGCAAGCAGGTTTGGCAATAGCAAAAGATGGTCCTCAACAAAGGTTCAATGGTAAAAGTTCCAAACCTTGCCTGACTCAGGAAGTAATTCATAAGCTGTTTGCATCGACAAATATGCAGCAATACGTTGGCGTGAGGTCTGTATATCAATCTCCGATATTCTCGGCATCAATTCACTCAATGTACCATCTGTCAATCGGACCTGGATGGTGAAATTTCATATGCAATTAATCAACTGCACAAATTTAGACATGAAAATACAGTAGCACAGTGCAAAGAACACAATTTGCTACATCACATTGTAAGTAACCAAGGTTATGATATATGCTCCAACACCCAAATAACCGATATGTCTGTAATAATAATTACAACAGTCAAGGTATGAATAACTCTTACCACGCGCCGAAAAGTCTCGCTGTCCACATCCATGTTAGACCCAGAAACTATGTCAGGAGGTAAAACAGGTATGAAATTAGGATCAGTAGCCAATAATACAGTGTTAACTATCCCATATTCTCCGGATATATAAGGTTGGTGCTCATCATGCCGCCATTCTCCATCAACAAAAAACTTGTACTGCATTTCAAAAAACCATATAGTAAGTAAATAGCCACCACGAATAAAGATCAAACATTTTCAATAATAAATATTGCTCCGAGTGTTTTAAAATCACTAGTGTGTCATAAACGAGCACTTCAATGTCAAACATAAGCAGTAATATATTACTTCGTGATTAATTTAACATTCAAAAGAATACATCTCAAAACAAAATCTTAAAAAGAATACAATCATACATATATAATAATATTGTTCTGATAGAGCATGAAACTACTACACAATCATAACCAAATATAACTGACCTGATGATAACCAGGGGCCAAGCTATGGATAACTTGAAACACAGTTGGACAACCTTCAACTGGTGACATTTGCAGAAGCTCAGACCACCTTGAGACAAAATTCAAATTTCTTATTAGAAAAAATTATAATAATAAATAACACAATAATAAAACAGAAAAAGTAGAGCTTTTCCACCAAAAAAAGAAAAAATATACCGTGTGAAAGAACCACTGAGATACACACTCCTTCCTCCATAAGGCCACACAAAACGCATGGGAACTAACACCGTCCCTGCCACAACACCACCCACACCCCTACCAGAATCCATACTCGGACTAAACATCCTATTCCAAAATTCAGAAAGCTCCACACAATTCCTTCCTTCCAAGAACTCAACTTTACAGCATCCTCCACCAAGTCCAATCCCCAGAAACCAAATTCAACCAAATGCAGCACCAATTCAATGCACTACAAAACCAAAAATAGAAATTCAAAATTCAAAATTCACCCCAAATCAAAAACAGTTAGTGCCCATTACACACTAACCCTAAATCGACACCACAAATTGCATGCAACAAAGCCAAGAACTAAAAGACACAAAAACCCTAACCCTAAATCGAGAAAAAAATCGTACCGAATCGAGAATCGTACGTCGAGGAATTTAAGAAATTCTGGGGGAAAAGTAGAAACCCTATGGAAAGAGGTTGAGAAAATCGAGGATGAGTGAGCTATGAAAGAATCCAAACATAAAGAAGAAAAAAAGACGAAACTTTGTAATAGATGCTTGAAATTTATTATCACTTGAGGAAAAAAATAAATAAAAATTGATATGAAGAAAAATTGGTAATAAAACAAACAATAAAAGGGTCAATGAATCACTTGAAGTTGTAATGTCAGATTGGTAAAGATGGTCATTTACTTTTGTTTTGGTGGTGATATTAATAATGTTTAGGCATTATTGTCTTTTTCTTAAACATGTTTTATTTATTTTTCTAGAGTGAGTTTTAAAAAATAAAAATTTTTTTTTATTCTTTTACATAACTTTAAAAAAAATTATAGTAGTGTTATTTTAAAATTATTATTGTATCTAAAATAAGTTATTCTAAGACTCTGTTTGGTAAGACATGTTTTCGAGTTTATAGTTTATGTCTTATGTCTTATAAGTTCATATGATAATTTAGACTCGTTTGGTAACGGTCTTTTCATCACGAACTTATAGCTTATTTTACTAATTTATAGCTTATTTTCAGATGTCATTTCAAATAGCTTATGTCTTATAGTTTATTATATTTTCTTCCTTTTTTATCCTTATTGTTTTAATTAAAATCCATTTTTAACCCTTATAACTTATTCTAATTTAAAATAAAATAATTATATATTAAATATCTTTTATGTCATTTTACATTTATAAGTTAATTGAATCATTAATTTTATCAAACACTTCAATGAGCTTATAAGCTATAGTCTCAACCATCCGCTATAAGCTATAAGTCATCAGTCATCAACCATCAGTCATAAGCTATAAGTTATCTGCTAGCTTATCAGTCAACTGGTATTTTTACAAAACAGACCCTAAGGCTCTATTTGGTAACACCAGAAAAAGGGCTTTTAATTTTTAGTTTTTCAGCTTATATTAACAAAAAAAAAAATTGTTTGGTAAATGTCATTTAGCTTTTAGTTTGTAACTTTTTTACTAACATTTAGCTTTTTTCTCAAAAGTTATTTAAGAATGTATAATTATAGCTTTTGCGTTGTATAATTATATTCGTGCCGATTAACAAAAAAATACAATATTTAATATTTTTTAACGATATTAAAATTACATGTCTTGTAATGAATTTAGAGATAGTTTTGCTAATTTTTAAATTTGTGAAACATTAAAAGATTATTACGAGAACGTAATAATATTAGAGTTTTACCGTAAAATAGACAATAAAATTATTTTTATTATTATTTTAGATTAATATAATTGAATTCAAAATCGTGATGAAGTTATTTTATATATCTCATTAAATTTATATATAAATTTTATTATATAAGTTCATTTAAAAATTTATATATAATTATTCGATATATTTCGCTATTATTTTTAATTTTAATATGTATTAATTTTTTTTGCATGCTTTGCTAATGTATTTTTTTTATTTTATAAAAATTAATTTAATTATATAATACAATAATATAACGAGACTATGAATTTCTTAATTAAGAAATTTCTTAATTAAGAATGTCCTTTTATGTTATTTTGTATTTATCAGCTAGTATAACAGCTAATTTATCAAACACTTAAATTAACTTATCAACTATCAGCTACAAGCTACAAGTTATCGGCTACCAGCTACCAGCTAGTTTTACCAAACAGAGCCTAATTCTAAAATCTTCATTTACATGAAATTTCGAAATTATATTTGTTGTTTCCCTATTGTATTACGACGGTATTTTTTTCTTCTACACCCTCCGGTCACTATTATAAGCAAAAAAAATGGTCTAATTCTTGGTCACTATTATAAGCAAAAATCAATTATTACTAAATCATTTAATGCTGTAATTCCTAAGATACCCCTATATTTCATTTTCCAATACTTCATTAAATTTAATAAAGAGGATATTATAGTAAATTTAATCAATGTTTTCTCCAAAATCTAAAAAGTTAACTACACTTAATTGAATTTCTTAATAATCGTGAAAACCATTTTTTTTGCTTATAAATGTGACCGGAGGGTGTATTTCATAAGAAAAAATGGGTGATGTATATAATTAAAAATATAATGATATGACAAATTGATGGTTTTATATTGGATGACAGTGTAAAACTATTTTACATTGTCGCTGCATATTTATTAAACCCAATTCATAAAGAAAATTGGTGATGCACTGACAGTGTAAAATAATTTTACACTGTCAACCAATCACAATCATGCATCCAATTAAATCACTCTTTTATTTTTTAAAAAATTTAATGACATGACAGATTGATGGTTTTTTATTGGATGACAATGCTGTCAGTGTATACCCATTAAACTCATTCCATAAAAGAAAATGGGTGAAGCACGTATGTATAAAATAATTGTATTGTACAACCATGTATACAATCAATCAATCACAATATATATCCAATAAAATCACTCTTTTATTTAATATTATATTGTACAAAAATCTTTTAATTGTTAAATGTTAGTCAAACAAATAGTATTTTAACTTGCGACATAATCTTTTAAAAACCTATATATGGGTTTTTTTTACAAGAACAAACTTAACTGATTTCATTCATCACACAATGCTCAATACAATGAGGTACAATATTAAAGAAACTACGTCTAGACCAAGAATTGGCTGCCTTAGCTAACGTATGGGCAATCGAATTCGCTTGGCGCTTAATGAACTTTACCTCAAAGTTCGGAAACAAATACAACAAATTATGAATAGACTTAATAATACAACTAAATTCCGAATTACCAACACGAGGCGCATGAATAGTCTTAGTAACATATTGACAATCACTTTCAAAAATAACATGGGTAAACTGGAGGGTGATGGCATTTTGGATTGCTTCCTTCAAAGCGATAGCTTCAGCTTCAATAACGGAAAGAAGACCCACATCCCAAGACACACTTGTGGAAATAAACTTTCAAAAATAATGTTTGTTGTACCACACACATTATTGAAACCTGCGTCAACATTACATTTCAAATGGTTAGCCGTAGGAGGAATCCAAACTGTTGATAAATTATTAGCCACACCCGATTTATGCTCATCTTTAGCTAAGAACCAATCGTACCAATTATGGTATGCTTGTAAACTAATCTTTATAGCATCATCCCGTGTATCTTGCCAAACCACATTACTCTTACTCCTCCAAAGAGTCTCGAGCAAAACAGCAAATCTACATGCATCCCTATGGTCCTCACGGCTACAAACATAAAAAATAAGAGACTTAACATCATAGAAAGTATGTAACTAAGGCTTTATAATAGAAGACAAACATGTTGCCCTCCAACTTTGAATGATGGAAACGCATCCGAAAAACACATGCCACTCATCCTCATCCTCTAAATCACACCACAGGCATTGGACATGCCGTTGTTGTACATTAACGCGCGTCGGAAGGCAGTCCCTACAAATCTGCCATAAAAGATGCTTAGCTCTTGATGGCGTGATAATATTCCAAAGATTTTTCCAGCTACCCTCAATGCTATAGGATCGAGTGCTACTTTGCGACCCTTTCCAAAGTTTATACCCCGATTTCACACTATATTCACCATTATGCTCCTCTTGCCAAATCAACTTATCTTCCACCACATCTTCTACTAAAGGAACTCTAAGGATAACTTCAGCCCCTTCGTTATCAAAAATTTGATTTATCTTGCCTACGTTCCATTGCTTAATGTAAGGAAGCAAAAAATCTTTAACATAGAGATCATACGTGCCTTGAACTTGCGGGCCATTAATAAACCACCTTCCTTTCTCTCGGAGCCATGGATCATACATAACCTTAATATTGCTACCGTCTCCAATACTCCACCTACTACCAAGTTTTAGAACATCTTTTGTCTTCCATAAACTACACCAAACAAAACTCAGATTATATCCAATCTTAGAATCAAGAAAGGAGGAACAAGGGAAGTACCTTGCTTTGAAGATTCTAGCCACTAGAGAGTTTGGTTTTGCCAAAATATTCCATCCTTGTTTTGCTACCATAGCCATATTGAAGGCTTTAAAATCCCGAAAACCCATACCTCCTTCACTTTTCGAGCTAGTCATCCTCTCCCAAGCCAACCACCTTATGCCTTTGTTATTGCGACCACCCCCACCAAAATGAATTAAGCATTTTTTCTATATCATTCACCACCCCATCCGGAATCAAGTAGACACTCATAATATAGGTCGGGATTGACTGAAGAACCGACTTAATTATAACCTCTTTCCCAATCTTAGACAAAGATCTACCACTCCAAGAATCGATTCATTTCCAAACCCTATCCTTAATAAAAGAGAACACCGCCTTCTTACTTCTACCAATCATGGAAGGTACCCCCAAATACTTTCCTGTACCCAAAACTCGCCTCACCCCCATCACATTGGCTAAATCATCCTGATCTGGACCACTGATATTGCGACTAAAGAAAACTTCTAATTTAGACAGGTTAATCTCTTGACCTGTCGTCGCTGCATAAATTTTAAGAATCTCCATGAGATTTGTCACCTTCATAAGGTTAGTCCTGCAAAATAAAAAACAATCGTCAGCAAAAAGCAAGTGGGACACACTAGGTGCCCTCCTGCATATCTGTGCTCCATGAATGTCTCCGCTGGCAACTGCGCCTCTAATAAGAGCAGAGAGACCTTCATAAACGAGGATGAAAGTAATGGCGATAAAGGATCTCCTTGTCTCAGTCCTTTTCCTAGAATAATTAGTCCAACTCTATATGAGTTTACAAGAATAGAGTAGTGCATCGAGGTCACTCACATCATAAGCCAATAAGTTCATTTCTCATCAAAGCCTAATCGAAGAAGAACACCCCGAAGAAACCCCCAATCAACTCTATCATAGACTTTACTAATATCAATCTTTAAGGCCAGATGGGCTTTGTTACCGCATGTCTTTCTTTTTAAAGCATGAATAATTTCCGTGGCCACCATAGCATTATCAAGAATGGACCTCCCTTCAACTAAAACCGACTGCTTCTCCAAAACACACTTATTTAAAACAAGTTTCAACCGATTAGCTAGCATTTTGGCAATCAGTTTGTAGACTACTTTACAAAGAAATATGGGTTTAGAAAACAATCTATTGTTACAAGATTTTTCTTTTAATATCCTAAATTAAATGATTTGTTAATTATTTTATTAATTTTTATTTTTATTTTGTTATGCACTCTTTAAATATATGTGTTTATCTTAACCTTATATCATATTTTGGGTTTGGCTAATGCAGTAGGTTGAATGTACTATTTTCGACTATAATGGTATAAGCTTTAATTTAACGGTAACATAAAACATATTTGGGTTTAAATTGTCGAGTAATTAAGTTTCCTTTTTTGTGTTTTTTTCATTAATGTCATTTATTTGATTTTAATTTTTTTAAATATTTTGTTATTTATTACCTTCAAAATAATCATATATAATTTAGGGTTAAATATGTTTTTTGTCCCTATAAATATATGAATTTTGGCTTTTAGTCCCTATAAAAAATATATTTACTTTTAGTCCTATAAAATTACTTTTGCACTCACTTTTGATCCATCTACAGGGACTAAAATTGAGTGCAAAAATAATTTTATATGGACTAAATGTCAACATTTTTTTATAGTGACTAAAAGCCATTTTGGGTAATTTTATAGGGACTAAAAACATATTTAACCCTATAATTTATTATCTACTTAATATAAATCCAAGGTTGTCATGATGACAACCTTGGACACAACCCTAACCCTAAATCCAATGTGTCATCATATTATAAACCTTAATCCAATGTGGCATTATATTAGAAATCTATTAAAATTTTGAGTTTTTATCACTTTTTATTCTTCACACCAAATCATTACATTTATCCAATCTAATACCCTAATTATATTATAATAAATAAATAATTTTTAATAAATTGTCTCACTACCAAAAAAAATTGATATTAAAATATTTGAAGTCAATACTTTAATATGTAAAATTTTATATTATTAGCTCTAAAAGCTTAGTTTATTTTAATAATATATAATATTTGATTTTATTTACTTATATTTGATTAAAAATAACCGATTGACCAATTAGGACTAATACGAGAAAAAAATTATTAGGACAAGATTTTATTAAAAATAATTAGTCAATATTTTTATTGATCATTATTATTCATTTTATAGATATTAACTTCTACATAAAAAAAATTCATAATTTTAGATTTTTTTACTTGGCTAAAATATATTCCATAAATATTTGTCATTTGCAATACTATGAAATTATTATAATAAAGATAAAAGTAAATATGTTTTAATTAGAATACAAAAATTTAATTACTATTAGTTAATAATAGATTTTAATTGGTAAAACGGTTCGTTACAAATTTTTTTGTAACATATGAGTTACAAAATAAGAGTTATTGTCTTTTTAATAATCATTCTTATGTATATAAATACATAACTGGTAAATGAGTTTTACATGTCTGTACTATATATTTTATACTATATATTTTGTTGTAGGTCTTCTCATTCTCTTCAAATAAGGTTGAGACAGTACTTCATTTTCTATTTTGTATTGATATTTTCCTTTCTTTTCATATGTTTTAGCTATTATTTGATTTATATGACAAGTATCTCAACTTATTCTATTGTAGTAATTATATAGACTTCAACTATTTTTTGCTGTTGTATATCTTCATCTTCTTCTACCCAAACAAAGACAAAGTACCTAATTTTTTTAATTTTGTATCGATATTCTTATTTCTTTTTCTTATTTTCGACTACGTGTTAACTATTCTTCAATTTATATGTTATACTTATGATTTAATTTACTCTATTATATCAATTATCTAAATATTATAACTATATGGTTTTGTAATAATTTTCTTATAGGATTTTGTGATGTAGTTTTCTCTACTATTTCTTGCGGACGTAAAGAAGAAAGAAGAATTATTTTGTTGCTACTTTTACAGTCTTATTACTTGAGAATCATGTGAAAAATCATATAAGTATCTGTCTCTAACCATAATATATTGAAGGTCTTCAATTATGTTACAAATGATTCTACCAATATTTAAATATATTATTTTGTTCTGCATTATTTGAATTTCATAGGTAACAGTAGTATTATTATTATTACAATAAATCATATTAATTTTTAATATAAGTAATATTTATATTTTAATTATGACTGTGATTTACTTGCAAGCATGTTGTTGCAATTTATTATCCTTTATTTTCAATACAGTAAATTATATTATTGTTTCAATTGTTGTAACTTCTCAAAATCGTCAAATTTATCTTTTATTATTTCAATTAATTAATTCGAAATTGTAATGTTTATATAATAATGATATTAATATTAACACTATATAATTATATATATATATATATATATATATATATATATATGCCATCTTTATTTTATTTAATATTTAATTAACACTATATTAATAAATAATAATAATAATTACTATTATAAAAATACTACTACTAATAAGAACATATTATTGAACGATCTCTACTAATAACAATATAATAATAATTTATACAAGTTTAAATTATACAAATTTATAGAAATAAATAAATTTAAATTTGATGCTAAGAATAAAATCAAGAATTATATTATACGTCATTGAAATAAATAATTAAGTTTGATTAAATTTTTTAACCTCTCAAATTATTAAAGTCAGTTTTAAAATATCAATCAATTAAAATCAGTTTTAAAATATCAATCAATTAAAATCGGTTAAAAAAGTATTTATACAAAGAATTTAATTTGGTTTCATTGAAACAAATATTTAATTTCGATTAAATTTTTTAACCCCTCAAGTTAATAAAATCGTTTTTAGAATATCAATCGATCAAAATCGGTTTACTTTAATCACCCATTTTTCTATGTATTTTTATATATAAATATATAAATTAAATATTTTTATTGAATTTTTATATTTGTCATCCGATACTAAATATTTTTAATGACAATAACATTTCAATACCTCAAAATTTGTAAAATTATGTACACCATTAATAATATATTTACTTTTATTTAAACTATTTATTTAAATAATGATCACGTCATTTTAAGAGATACTGAAAACATACGAGAAAGTATTGATTTTTAAGTTGCAATTTTAATTTGATAATAAATATTGTAGTGATAATAATAAGCCATTGAAACAAAACTATTGAAATAAAAAATAACAATAAAAAATAAAATAAAATGATAAAATAATAGTAATAGAAAATATCATGATATAGTAAATTAATTGTTATAAATTAACATTAATAATAATAATAATAATAATAATAATAATAATAATTATTATTATTATAATAACCCACTTAATATAATAATAATAATAAAATATTAAATTTTAATAAATATTATAGTTTTCAATTCTAAAATATCCGTGCATCGCACGGACCAACAATCTAGTTAAAGAAATAGATGAATCATGATATCTTACTACCATTATCATCAATGAAAAAGTTTAATAAGTTGAGCTACTGAAATCCCAAAATCCTAATCAAAATTAAAATCTAAAATCAAGACATAAAATCAATAAATAAAATTTTAATATTAATTGATTTCAGTATTATTAGCATTATTATTTTCTAGGTTATATAATCTATTATTTCGTCTTTCTTCTTTTTTTTTTCAAATCTAAAATTAAATGTTTTGTTAATCATTCAAATAATTATTATTTTTAATTTGTTATGTATTTTATAAATATTTCTTTTTAGAATAACCTTACATCATATTTTGTGTTTGATTTATGCAGTAAGTTGAATCCATTGGTTCCGGCTAGAATGTTGCAACCTTCAATCTAATACGCTCATTTGTTTTAGATGGTTTATTTTATATAGAAAATTAAATAGAATAGTTAAATAAAAATTATATAAAAAAATAAATATGAATATAGGAAAGAAGATTGATATGTATATTAGTTCCCAAAATATAATAAAAATAAAATGAAATTTTTTTAAAAGAGATGATAAATCGGTTTTTATAATTCTTTCAATATATAAAAATATTTGAATCAATAATATATATATATATATATATATATATATATATATATATATATATATATTATAAATATTATTTTCTTTTTGGAATTATTGTCAAAAATATTTAAATCAATAGTAAAGTTGTTGCATTATTATTTAATATTTTTATCAGTACCTTTATGTTCTCGTTATTATTTAATATTTTTATCAGTAATTTTATGTTCCACTTATTATTAAATATTCTGATTAGTAACTTCTTGTTCACGTTAATATTCAATATTTTGATCACTAACTTCATGTTTCCGTTAATATTCATTATTTTGGTCAATAATTTAATATTTCGATTAATATTAAATATTTTGATCAGTAATTTCATCTTCCTGTTAATATTCAATATTTTAGCTTCATGTTCCTGTTAATATTCAATAGTTTGAGCAATAACTTCATATTCCCGTTAATATTTAATATTTTTATCACTAACTTTATGTGAAACAATTGTACGGGTACCACTGTATTACGCGCAATTTTTAAAAATATTGGATTCATACATTATTTTAAATATATTTACTTTTATTTTCTTTAATGGTAAGAAATAAAATAATATGCGGGTTCGCACGAATTATGATATGATTACAAGTGCAATCAGACGGTACTGATGTGTTACTCGTGCGTTGGCACGGGTACTGGTGTGGTATACACACATTTGTTTTCAAAATGTTATCAAAATATAAATAAGGAAAGTATATACTCGTGTGTTTGTATGGGTATTGGTGCAGTATTGGTTTGTTACTCATCAGTTCACACGAATTTTGATATGGGTATTGATGCAGTATTGGTTTGCTACTCATCAATTCGCACAAATTTTGATATGAATACACGTGTGTTTGTACGGGTACTAGTGTGTTTATTATATCATTATTTGTGTTTAAGTTGATGTAATCAATTTAATTTATAATATTTTTGTTTTGGTGATCATAAAATAATTTTGAATTGTTTATATTATCATATAATTATAATGTTATTTAACTCATATATTACTTATGTATTTTTTCTAGTATTTTTTTACTTATAAATGTTTGTCTCATTGTTTTCTATATTACTAACATAAATAATGGTAAGAAATAACACATTTTCCCCGTGTTACATTTAGGTAAAAAAAATTTAACTTCAAAAGAATTGAAAAAACTCTTTGATAGTGGTAATATATATATATATATATATATATATATATATATATATATATATATATATATATATATATATATATATATATATATATATATATATATATATATATATATAAATAACGATCTCAATCTTTGGTAGTATAATATTTTGTGTATATTTTTTTTACATAATCTTGTAAGTTGTAACATACAATTTGAATACAAGTTAAAAATTAAAAATTACAATCACATTAAATAAAAAATTAAAAATTGCAATCCACCAATGATTCCTAAGGATAATTATGATATTTAATTTTTTTATATGAAAATGATTTATGTTGTTTCATTTCTAAACTCTTTTTTACCTAAAAAATATTGTTTGATTCTATTTTTTTATACATTTCAAAATTATGTACACATTTTTAATATTTTTTTAATTTTGTTCGACTTTACAGTAAATAAATATCAATAATTTTTTATAAAAATAATTTTATACATTTCACTTTAATATATATATATATATATATATATATATATATATATATATATATATGGATAAACTTAAATTCTTAATTTGACCTAACTATAATATTCCTCCTTAATTATGTGAATTAATATTTACATATTATAATATCTACATTTCAACAAAACTTGCGCAAGCATAAACCAGTAATTCCAAGCATATTCTCCATTGTATATTGACATCAGCCAACATAAATTCTACTTCTACTGTTCAAACTTTAAAGGCAACCAAAGAAGAATCTGACAATAAGTTTGACGCTAACAGAAGAAGGTGGTCGAAGAGAAACCGTCAAATATATGTTTATTTCAAACGAATCGTGTATAAACAATGCTTGCTAGAAAAAAATCCAAAACACAGAGATTAGAAAAGTGACGGAGGAATAAAAAATGACACTGCAAGAAAAGAATTAGGGACAATATTGAAAAGAATAATCAGAGACAATATTGAAATTGATACTAAAAGAATAGAAAATAAGGGTCTGTTTGGTTCAAATGAGGGGGAGGGGAGGCGAGGGATTTTAATGGAGGGAAGGGGAGGGGAGGGAAGGGGAAGAATTTTTATTAATTATATGTATGTTTGGTTCAAACGAGGGGAGGGGAGGGGAGGGGAGGGATTTTGCTTAAAAATATGTTTGGTTCACGAGGGGAGGGGAGGGGTTTTATTAATAGTTTACGTTTTTATCCTTATGATTTTATATAACTCATATGATATTCAAAGGTGAAAATTTCATAAATAATTTTTCGGAAATAATATTTGTAATATTGAGTGATTAAAAATTTATAACTTACGACATAAAGTTAAAAAAATTGAATACACTTGATACGTATTATAACTTTCGGCACAAAATTATCTATATGTTGATAACAACTTTTGAATACATAAAATAACTTTTATATATATATATATATATATATATATATATATATATAGATATATATATATATATATATATATATATATATATATATATATATATATAATAAACAAAATAAATGAATGGTTTAAAATTTTATATAATATACAAATACATAATAAAATTAGAAAAAAATTAATATAAATAATCATAAAAATTAAAAATTGTAGTGATTATAATTTTTATTAAATAAAATAATAATTTAAAGGTAAAAAATAATTATAATAAATTGACATAAGCAATAGAGAAAAAAAGAAAGAAGAAGCACACGAAAGAAAATAATAATTTTGAAATAATAAAATAAAATTGAGGGTATTTTAGTAAATATATTAATTTATTAGTTATCAACAGTCACATTCCCTCCCCTCCCCTCCGAATCCCCCCGATTCGGGGGACGCAAAAAGTGTGATTTGGAGGGATTTTGCTCCCCTCCCCTCCCCTCCTCTCCCCTCCTAAAAATTGAACCAAACACATTTTATTATAAACATTCCCTCCCCTCCCCTCCCCTCCCCTCCATTTACCTCGAACCAAACACACCCTAAGGATTAAAATAAAAAACCAATCATATCCTATGAGTGACACCAATCGGTACTTGAGAATGATACACTACAAATTCAAACAAATGTTAAACACCAAAACAATATAAAATTAATTAATAGGAGAGTGAAAATGTTTGACTTTTCTAATATGATAGATATATTTTGATTTCAATTGTCAAATAATGTGCTTTTCCATTTTTTATGTGTTTTTTAAATATATTAATATCATTTATTTGATTTATAAACTTTTCTATGTATTGTCATTTATTACCTTCAAAATTTGAAGTCATATATAATTTGTTATTATTAATGCAAAAGTTTAATAAGTATAGAAATCCCAAAATCCTAATCAAAATTAAAGTCTAAAATCAAGACATATTATTATTAATTGATAAAATTTATTATTAATTGATTTCAATATTATTAGCACTATTATTAAAAAGTTAAATAGTATTATTAATATTATTAATTTTTTTATTTAAACAAACAAAAAAAAAACCAAATTTACTATTTTTCTAGACTATATAATCATTTTATAAAACATTATTTTTTTATTTTTTTACAATATCAATATATCTCAATGTCAAAAGGACATATTATGTTAAACTTATTATTTAATTTATTATTTTTTTCAATATTAATATATTTCAATGTTAAAAAGACATATTATTTAAAATATATTATTCAATTTATTGTTATATCATTTGTTTTAAATTTTGATATATATATATATATATATATATATATATATATATATATATATATATATATATATATATATATATATATATATATATATATATATATATATATATATATATATATATATATATAATGCAATTTCAAATTGATTTTGATAATTAATAAAATTAAGATATGAAATCAATTAATGAAAATTTATTATTAATTAATTTTGATATTATTAACACTATTATTAACAAAAACTTGCTATATGATATATAGTTTTAAATTGATTTCGATAATTAATGAAATAAAGAAATGAAGACAATTCTAATAAATTTATTATTAATTGATTTTAGAATTATTATTATTATTAGGAAAATTAAATAGTGATATTATATATATATATTGAAAAATTAATTTATTATTAATTGATTTCGATATTATTATCATTATTATTAGTAAAATTAAATAACGATATTAATATTAGAAATATTTTGTGTTTAACCAAAAAAATATCCAATTTAATAATTTTCTGAGCTGCATAATCATTTTTATAAAACATACTTTTTCTTTTTTTAATATCAACATATTTCGATGCTAAAATGATAAATTAGTTAAAATAAATTATTATTATTATTATTATTGAAATAAAGCATATCTTATTATAACCAAAAAATAGATAGATACAAGTCGATCACACAGATCCAGACAAATCCATAAAACTAAGCTAGAAGAACATGAGTACCTAACAACTTATTCGAATTACATCTCTAAATCTCTAAATGATACTATCTTTAATCCTATCAACCAAATTTTACTCTATCTTCTTATGGATGAAAACTATTTCATTTCTCACTTTCCATATCTCATATATGGTTTCGGCACAAGCAATCTTCAAAACTTGTCTTCTCCACTCTTTTTTCCTAGTTTCTTTGATCAACCACTTTTTCTCCTTATTTTACTTAAAAGGGTTTCTATTAATTCCCAACCAATGCAACACATGTTTCTAAATATCATTGAACATATGGTATTCAAAAAAAAATATGATTCAAGCTTTCTACTTTCTCACAAACCCTACACTATAGATCCAACTTATTTATATATATACTGATGTTATAGTGCCATCAATATTTTAAGTCATATTATCACCTTTGTATGCATTCCACGTGATCATTCTCGTTGGATGAGACAAATGATGATTGAGAAAACATTTAGATAACAAATTAACATAATTCACTGTGATGAGTTTAAAAGTAAAGGAATATATCACTTTACTTGCAAGTTACAATTTGTTTCTAACGCTCCATAACCACCAGAATGCAGCGAAAAAGATAGAGTTGTAATTGATGTCATGTCTAATCCAGTCATATAAAATACCCTATTGGAATAATAGTGGGTCCAAGAAGCCAATAAATTTCCAAAAGTGAGTAGTAAATTCATAAATTATCAAGCAATATAGAATCGTCTTAGTATCCTAATTGCATCTAGGACAAAGATTCATCTAGAGCATACCACAATGACACAATATCGATATAGTAGGAATGGGCATATGTAAAATCGTCCAAAGGAAGAATTTCACCTTGTTAAGAGTAGGAATATGCCACACCCACTTCCACGATTTATTGTTTGTTATATTATGAATAAATTCAAGTCTTTTAGTGAGTTATAATCATCCTGAGGAGTATAGATACCATCTAAATTGCTTTTATAGATTAACCGATCAAGAACCCGAGAATTCAAGCAAATGGGAACCGCTTTCAGGCAGTCACAAATAACCAGCAAAATATTAGTATATAATGAATTGAAGTTCTAATTCTCATCCATGTAAACATCATTCACTCTCATTTATAGATCGTGGATATCCATATAGAGAACTTGTTCCGCTAATTTCCCTACCCCATACCAATTGGAAAACGAAAAGGAGAAGAACCTGCATCTAGGACAGATATTCCTCTGGAGGATACCACGATGACACAACATCGACCTCGTAGGAAAGAACTTGTGTAAAACCATCCAAAGGAATAATTCCACCTTCTCACGAGTAGGAATATGCCACACCCACTTCCAAGATTTATTTTTATTGTATTCTTAACAAATTCAACTCTTTTGAGTGAGTTATAACCATCCTGAGTAGTATATATACCATTTAAATTGCCTTTCTAAATTAACCAATCAGGCATCTGAGAATTCAAACAAATGGGAAGCGCTTTCAGGCGGTCACAAACAACTAGAAGAATATTAGTATATAATTAATTGAAGTTCCAATTCTCATCCAAGTAAACATTATTCACTTGCATTCCCGGATCATGGATATCCACATAAAGAACCTACTATGCTAATTTCCCTACTCCAAACCAATTGGAAAACAAGAAAGAGGATTTCTCATTCCTCAATCTAAATTCAAAGTCATCTTTAAGAGCGACAAAAGTTTTCATAATTGCATTTCAAGTAACTGGTCTTGTTTCTTGTTCATATTAAAGAAATTTTCCTCAATGATGTCAGTCGCCACAACTGTTGCTCTCTCTAATGTTGTTCTGATATGTTAAGATCGTCTTCTTTATGTTCAAGTTCTCTTTGTTAGTTTTAATATATTTTGTAACCTTTTTTGTTTCTTCTTCTTCAACAAAATTCCTTCTAGTCTCGGTATAAAAATATTTTTGATGTGTGAAACATGTTAATTTATTTATATTGAAATTTTTTTGTTGTTATTGTTGTGTTTGACAAAAAAACAGTTCAAACCGAACCGATTACATCCATAATAGACAATGGAAAAATGATGAGAAAGAGAATTGTGGGTTATCTTGAAAGAAACTAATTGGTTAGTTTGGAGGAGAACTAAAGGATCGAAAAAAATTAGCACAGAGACACCATAGGCTTGGGAGAAAACCAGACCTATTATTCTAAGAGAACAATTTGAGACCTAAATTCTCAAAAAATCTGAAGGGTAATTTGTCATAACGGATCCAAGGCTCAGTTAAAAAGAAAAAGTCATGCCTGTGAGCTAAGAGCATGGAATTGAGGGCTAATCTTGATGGGACCTTGGTCAGTCCCCTAACATTCTAGAAGAGGCACTTCGTGGAAAGGGCCTTTGAGAACCAACATTGGATTTAGTCACACACCCCTTTGAGGTGCTGGCCTTTTGGTTGTTTTTCTTCTTTTCAGATTTTGAAGGGATTTGATGATATTCAGATTCTAGATTCTATACTTCTTTTATAAAGTCCTATGAGGCTTCTTGATCAGCCAAAGTTGCCTAAGAGTTTGCAAGGAAATATTTGTTGTTCTTGTTGATGGTGTCTTTCTCAAGACCATCCATTTCTCTTCAAATGTGGCATCAACAAACTCAGATTCCTCTAAGCTATTGACTTTTGAATCCAATTTTAAAGGTATGTTTTCAACCTAGAAAGGAGAAGGCACCAATTCCCCCATCTCAATTTCCACTCTATCCACTAGTGCACCAGTTGCAACCCGGCCCTATGTTTTATTCAATTGTGGGAGGAGCTTAAAATTCCCCATCTTGCTGAATTCAGGAATCTCCAAAGATTGTTTTCATCTAGAGTTAGTAAAGCTTGAGGGATGTGCCTAGTTTCTATAGCTGGGTCCACAATTTTTTTCACTAAGACTTGTTGGTTTCCTTTTTTAGAGGTCACCTGGGGTGTTTTAATCAAGCTCTTTTCGTTAGAAAATTTACAAATATCTACAAAATAACCTATTTTGTTACAATAAACAAAAATGAGGCAGGTTCTCATATTTCAATTCAGTGAAGAAAGCATACCCCTGCTTTTCAACCATAAATTTTATCCTAATTTCCTTTGTTATATCAATGTCAACTAAGACTTTAACAAAGTGATCAAAAGACATATCAATCAAAGGCATGGTAGAGGCAGTGTCTGAGAAAATGGGGGTGTCAATGCTACTAGTTAGGACAAAAAGGATTCTAGGTCTCCAATATTCTTGAGTTAAACTGTAAAAAGAAACTCATATATTTGTTGTATTGTGCTGTTGCAAAGTAGGCGTGGAGTTCTTTATCCAAGAAAAGAGCTTGAGAAGCCTAGGTGAGAGATTCCACGCACACGAAGCTAACACTCTTCTGGCATCTTCTAAAGAGGAGAAAACAAATTCATAGAAGCCTTTCCAGTGAGATGATTCCCCATTTGACAAAATCCTTCCAAAGAGTTGAAAGCTTCAAATGAATATTAATCATAGAAAGGGGTTTGGTGCCTTTTGGCCATGGAATCTTGCCGTGAAGGTTGTACTTGAATATTCCACACCTGTTTGAAACTCGTCTTTTGGTATTGTGATGGAGATACGGTCCCCTTTGAAGATAGGTTGCGGAAGTTACGAAGTTGAAATATCACATACATCGTTGAGAGCTTCGACAAAACGATTTTTGGTGAGGTTTGATGGAGAGGTTTTGGGAGGTGGAGGGGCAAGACACACTCGAGGAATCAAAAAAGTTTCCATGAATGTTGGAAGGTGACTGACCAATTGGTCAAGGAGATCCATGGAAAGAGACGATGACCAATCCTAAGTGTTTTCTCCATCTTCATATCCTCCTTTTTCAAGTAAGTGGACTAAATCAAATAATGAAAAGAAGAAGTAATTTTATTGATATTTGGCTATAGAAGGAGGGAATTTTCTTTTAAAAAAATTAAGAATGAAAATTCAAATTAAAGAATGTTGAAACCTATGATTAAAAAATGGTGAAATAATAGTGTTTGGGTACACAAATATTTTTTTGTTTACTTGTTTTTTTATAGATTGTATCAAAAAAGTTAAAATTTATATATTTGATTCCTACTAGTAGTTCGACCCTAGTTTAATTATCTTCCCAATTAGAGTACAATCATATGAAAAGGACTTCATTTTTTATTTTCTTCTCTAATCACCAACTACTGCTCCAACTACTTATCTATTGGTTAGATTACTCTTGAATGAAATTTACATCTGAAGTAGATCTTTACCAAAAATCTCCACATGTGCATGATCCATTTTTGAAATGATGAAATCTGTTCACATCTCTCACAATAAATTCTCTCTCTACAATATCACTAATAAGCTTAAAGGCCTCATGACAATCCCTGCACATTCTCAAGTTCTTCATTATTCTGATAGTGATTCCTTTAGGTGTGTTTAATAATCCAAACGCCAATGCAAGTTTCTCACTGTGTAAACTCACAATTTCCTCTCCGGCTTCCTCTTCAATATCAACAAACACCAGCCCTGTAATCACTCCCACATGCCCCCTCTCTTTCATTCTCCCTTCCAATTCCCTTAGCAAGTTTAGTATCTCCTTCTTTTGACTACACTTAGATATGTCTCCAGCATGGAACAAATAAGTTGATTCCTTTATCTCAACCCAACTGCTTCCAGGCTCCTTGAAAACTCCGGTACGCTTCATTTTGGATCGGAGATTATGAGCATTTTCCCAATCTCCTGCTAATGCGTAAGTGTTGGACAATGTAACATATGCAGCTGCTACTTGTTGGTTGGATTTTATCACATGATTGCTTGCTTCAAGAGCGATGTCTACTCTACCAAGAAGCCTACTAGCTGAAAGAAGTGTCCCCCATAATAAAGCATCATCGTCCTCACTTCCAACTTTAACTGATTTTGCTAACCGATATGCTTCATCGATACGCCCCACTCGACCGAGCATATCTACAGCGCATGTATAATGCCTTGCATCTGGCATCACCCCATGTTTCTCATTCATGGAGTTAAAAAGCTCAAGTCCTTTATCTATAAGCCCTGAGTGGCTGCAAGCATGTAAGACTCCAACAAAAGTGATGTCATTTGGTTTTATTCTTTTATCAATCATTTCCTGAAACAGTCTCAAAGACAATGTTCCAAGTCCATACTTTGCAGCACCCACAATCATTGAAGTATAGGGAACCACGGAAGGATTTGAGATTCTCCTAAAGACTTTGTCACAATAACTAATGCATCCACATTTAGCATACATGTCCACAAGTGCACTAGCAACCACATCATTCGCGTCGTGCTCAAGACGGATGACAACCCCATGAGTAATCTTTCCCGAACCTAGCCTCCCCAAGCTCGCGCAGGCGCTAACCGCGCTGCATAACATGAAATGATTCGGTTTATCCAGTCTGAAATGATTGAATTCCCTGAACAGCTCTAGAGCAAGATGCCCTTGTGCATTCTGAGAATACGTGGTGATCATGGAAGTCCAAGAAACCACATTCCTCACACACATGAAGTCAAAAACCATCCGTGCCTCATCAACACAATTGCATTTCCCGTACATATCAATAAGGGAAGAACACACAACAAGATCAGAACAGTAACCGGAAACCTCAACAAGAGCGTGAATTCTTCTGCCAATCTCAAGGTTGGCAAGGATAGAACATGCATTGATGAGAGTGGAAAAGGTGAATTCGTTTGGCGCAACCAATGTTCCTAGCATTTGATGGAAGAGACATAGTGCAATATTGGGTTGACCCTGGTTGACATAACCAGCCATAAGAAGAGACCAAGAGACAACATTTGGGTGAGGCATTTCATCAAACAGGTTTTGTGCATGGTTGATTCTGAGGAGTTTGAGATAGGAGTTAATGAGATTGTTGGTGGTAAATGTGTCATATAACAAACCAGATTTGATGAAGTTGGAATGAGTAGGGGCTACAGTGGTTAAATGCTTAGAAAATTGGAGCTTTTCAACGTTGAGGCCATTGCCATTGGTACTGATATGGAAAGAGAGTTCGTGAAGGCGAGAAAGAGAAAAGCGAGAAGAAGAGGAGAGGGATTTTACCAAATTGGGCTTCATAAAATGGTTGCATGCGGTGGCTAGACAAGGCTTTGACTCTCCATCTTTATATAAACACAAACAAAAAAAACATCACCATGTTACATCTTGGTATAGTAATTCCGTTTTTAAATATAAGATTATTTTTCCAAAATTTATTTTATTTATTTTTTCAATCAACAATAAACATTATCATAAAATATATAAGTATATAAGAAAAAAAAAGGGTATGCACCGACCGTCTAAAATATTTTTATACTTTTAATCTATCACAGATGTGTATCTCGCTAAATTACATTTTTAATTTTAAAATATTTATATGATACAACTGAATGTTATAATTCTATTAAATGATGATATAAAATTAATTTATGCTAAAAATCACTATCTTTAATCTCAATATATAAATTAATTACTTTAAAAGAACATGTAAAAATAGATGACATTTAGACTGAACCACCATTTAAATGGTTCACCGTAGACCATTTAAATGGTTCACCATAGACCATACATAATAGATGACATCTAGGATGAACCACCATTTAATAAATGTCTTTCTAAAAGATTGATCCAAACGGTTTCCCTCAAAAAGAGTTTTGAGGCGGATGGAAGAGAATAGAAATAAAAAAGAAAAAAAGAAACTTGTGTGTGAAGTTTATTACTTCTATTATTTAGGGTGTCTTTGATTCGAGATAGAGCAAAGAGAGAGGAGAAAATATTTATAATTAATTGTGTTTGGTCCATATTTTAGGAGGGAAGAGGAAGAGGGCAAAATCTCTCCAAATAATAGTTTTTCTGTCCCCGAGAAATTCGGAAGGGAGAGGGGGAAAGTGAATTTTAATATTTAATAAATTAATATATTTATTAAAATATCTCATTCTTATTTTATTATTTTAAAATTATTATTTTCTTTTCTATTCTTTTTTTTCTTTTTTGGATATTTTCTCTAATGTTTCCATCAACTTATTGTAATTATTTTTCACTTTCACTTTTTTTTATTTTTTATTTAATAAAAATTATAATCACTGTAATTTTTTATTTTTTATTATAATTTATTTTATGTATTCAAAAATTATTATCAACGCACAGTTTATTTTGTATATAGAGTTATAATATGAATTAAGTGCATTCAATTTTTTAATGTTATGTGATAAGTTATGACTTTTTAATTAGTCAATTATAAAAATATTATTTTCAAAAAAATATTTATGAAATTTTCACATTCGAATATCGTATCACTTATATAAAATCACAAGATAAAAATGTAAATTATTATTAAAATTTCTTCTTTCCCTCACGAACCAAACATATTTTTAAACGAAATTCCTCCTCTCCTCTCGTTTGAACCAAACATATACTCCTATATAATTAAAAAAAATCTCTCCCCTCCCATTCCATTCCCTCCAGTAAAATACACTACAAGAAAATCGGTAATTAGCTAGGACCAAAACCGTAGCTAATTTGAAGCGAATCTATCAAATTGATTTAGTTGGAGATTAGTTGGGGATTAACTACTATATATGTCGTAGCTTGGATTGAGTGGCTAATTATCTACATAAGTTTTCCTAGCAAAATTCAAGTAAATATTTTACAATTCGCAGCTAAACCACAACTAAACTGTAGCAAATTATCGGTCTAATATTTATGTTTTCAAACTAAATAGCTACAATATCGCAACAAAATTTTCATAGTAAATCTCAAGCTAATTACGATTTTTAGTTTTTTAATCAAAACCAGATAATTATTAATTATTTACAAAAATTATTAATATCCTGCTAACCAACACCGGAAGCATTAAATCGGTTGCTAAGAATATTACTAGTATCGACCAATCCAATAACTCAAAGATAAACCTAAAAAAAACTCATAAGTTACTTCAGAAGCCGATATCGAGATACCTCCATTCTCTCACCCAGGAGTACAACGATGATTTGATTCCTGCGTTTCACCCGCTCTTTGGTAACAACAACGGGACTCAACAAGCCATTCACATTCTCTTCAATAATGACTTGATCTACTACTACATCTGCTTTCTTACTTTTTGGGAACCTCATCCTCTTTGCTCTGTATGATAAGTAAATAAATTCAATCAACTATCAGAAAATCAAGTTCAAGAAACTCAACATAACAATCTCAAAAAAAGAGGGGAAAATAACAATAAGGGAGAGCATCTTACAGTAACAACAATTGAAGGTGGAATTTCTACAAAGAATAGATAATTGTCTTGTCTCAGAGTTTGTTCCTGTGTGATGTTTGGTGGAATTTCTATGAAGAATAGATAGTTGTCTTGTCTCTGAGTTTGTTCCTGTGTGATGTTTGGTTTTAAGCCGTCGTTTTCAGTACCTGAGACAGAGAGAAAAAATATGAGAATGAGATCTTCGTACTCACACGAAATCAAAGCTTCAAATTCTATTTTTAACAAAATAATCTAAGTTCCTTTTTAGCATTACACTGGTCATTGCCAAGGCCCAAAGCAAAAACTAAATTAATACCAATTATATACAATCTACAGGGTAAAGCATTCTTTTGTTTATTATCTAAATTTTCTTACTGGATTATCTAATAACTTTAGATTTTTTCAGATAAAGTAATTAGTAGCTGACTCATACCTTTTCATGAAGTTAGATGGTTGTACCAATTTCACCAGCATTGACCTTGGCAACACTCGGATACTGCAGAATCATAGTACTCAGTTGCTGGAAAAATCTGAAACCTCAAAGATATCTTTGTTATAAGAAGTAAAATTAACACCTAAAAAAGAAGGTGCTAACTGAATTACAATTGAAGATCAGTTCATTTTCACTTACATGGAACATGTCGCAATCTAGTTGCAATAGGGAATTATATGCAATAGAAGAAATATGGATCGTGTGAGAAGCAGGATCACGCGGGTAATAATCATCGGAAGCTCTCACAATAGCAGTCTGCTTAGCACTGTAAAGTCCATCAGTGTTATGATACATACACGCTATGCATCCATTGTCGGAAAAGTTACGCGCATCCACTGCAGGACCTGGCACACTCCAGGGACTGCTTGATGTTGTGTTCTGCAGTGGATGATGTTGCTACAATTAAAAATGAAAATGTTCATATGTAAAGCAAACTAGAAAACATTGATTCAGGATCTAGAGCAAACTAGAAATCATTAATTCAATATCATTACCAAGAAGGCTGACTTTTTCCTGTGCACTGTATCCTCGAAAAATGATTGATGGATATCTCGTCTAATAACAAATCAACCTGCCATGGCCATGTCCACAAAACAAATTAGAAATATAACTTATAGCAGAAGAAATATTTTATATAGCCTATAACACAAGAAATCATACCTTTAAACTTTGAGAAAGCTCTGCACATCCGCCATGCGTGTAATAATTTATAGAACCTATAACACAAGTAATCAGACCTTTAAACTTTGAGCAATTTGAACAGAAAATCAAAACCATGATGGAATTAACATGAAACTTTTGTAAAGATAGCATACATAAGTATTACAAGATATCTACTTTGGATGTTTTTTATGCTAGTTTGTGACCCTTTATGGTGAAAAACCGAATCTGCCTGCCCAGTTTCACCATATAAAACGAATTCCCCACACTCACGGCAATGCTGAATGTTACACCATTTCTTTTCAAGAGGTTGAACCTACACCTGCAGTAGCTAGCTTTGATGACATACAATTGGAGTTATGTTCCTTGTTGACTAAATATTAACATGTTTTTGCGAATCCTTCTGGCTTACCTCTGCCTAGATTTTAAGATCACTCTATTCCCTTATTGCAGAACAGTAACCCCGTTAAGGTGAAGCCTTACAAATATTCCTCTAGTCAAAAGACACATATCGAAAAAATGGTGCAAGAGATGTTAGATGAAGGTACTATTCAGCCAAGTATCAGCCCCGTCTCCTCCCTGGTATTATTGATTCGAAAGAAAGATGGATCGTGGAATTTATGTACCAATTATAGGGACCCTAACGCCATAACCATTAAAGATAGTTTTCCCATTCCAATGGTGGACGAGTTACTAGACGAACTGTTTGGCGCTACTCATTTTCAAAGTTGGATTTATGTTTGGCGCTACTCACTTGGTGTGGGAAGTCTGGATATCATTTTTGATACTGGAAGTTCCTATACTTACTTCAACTCTCAGGCTTACCATGCATTAATTTTTTTGGTCAGTTAAAATCATTTTCACTAATACTTAGAAATACTGTATACAAGTAACTATGGTTTATATAGAAATTAGGATAATGTTAATAAAACATTGGCGGGTTACATTATATGATGACATTTAGTTCAATTTTCTAAATGCAGATGAATAAGGACTTGCATAACAACTATAACTTTTCTACATTTTCTATGTTTGTAGACTGCTTTAGTATAGAAAATAACAGGAACATTTCATGTGTGAATGCTAACATTTTGTTTCTGCCATAACAAGGGAAATGTTTGTCTAGGCATTCTAAACGGCTCTGAAGTAGGATTGGGTGAAGTGAACATAATTGGAGGTATGAGTTTGGTTTCACCGTTACTATATCATTCTGGATAATATTCTATGAAGCACGACACAACACTAATACTAACACATAAATATTTATAATAATTTTAATATTTAAAAATAGAGTAACAAGAAGTAAGGGTAAGAATTAACAATTATCAGTAACAAAATTGAAGTTCTTAATAGTGAATCTAATCCAAAGTGTGTTATAGTTATTTACCTATCACCATCTACTAATATTGTATGATAAGACACAATAATAGACCATCATTTTTTTTTCATTCTGTTAGTAAAATACCCCTGTATTTGTTTTTTCAATAATATTCTCCAATAACCAATGGACAGTCGCGATAAAATGCTTGCATAAAATTTGCTATAAATTTCTCAAGAACGTAGGCAGCATAATTCTCATATGAAGGACAAACCTGGAAGATCACAAAGTGCAGGACCCTTGACTCAATTGTCACCTATAAAATCATAAAATATGAAAGTAATGAATGAAAATAGGTCAATCCACTTGTTAATTCAAGAAATCACTTCTAGCATGCAATTTTCAAGTGTAGTCAATATGGTGCCCACATCTTTAGACTTCTTAATTTATATTTGTGCATGTTGAAAACCAGCTTTTCCTTTATCCACATGTGTGTATCCATAACTTATGAGTCTAAAAACAGTTGCATCAGTTATTTACTTATGTTATTTCAAAGAATTTGATACTTTATCTTCTAATTCTACAATTAGAGGATTAAGCATCCAAAAGTAGCTTTATGTTGCCATTCTGTAGTAAAATTGTAACACTACAGAACCTAACTAAAACACAAAAAACTAAAGCCTCTACAGGTTACCATAATAGAGAAACTTGAAATTGAAAATTTTCACTTTCTATGATACTCTATTTACTAGAAAAATATGATTACTGCAGAGTCAATACATGTAATAATATTTTTATTATTCATATATTTAATCAGATTTATATTGAACCAGATTTATATTTAATCTGTCAAAAGAACCATTTTTTCGGTAAAAGGCAGCAAAAATTACAAATAGAGAGAATATCGTTCAACAAATTGAGTTTAACCTGTGACCGACCTTTCCTCGTAGCCATATGAAGAGTTGTACTACCCTTCTTATCACACTCTTTCAATAAAGTTGGATCAGCTTGTAATATCTCTTCCACCACTGATGTACTCTGTCCTCTGATACCCATATGCATTGCAGTTTGACCTTTTTTTATCTTTGATAAAGACAGTTCTTGCATCACGAGTAGTAAGTGCTTCCACAATTTGATCGACGTCTTACCTAACAACATCGTGTAGTGCAGTTTTCCCATTTTTTCTAACTATAAACATGGAGATGACATCAACATCCAGAATAAAATTTACCAAATCCAAGTGCTCTTGACTTGCAACAGAATATAAAGGGCTGGTGTTTGATAGTCCACCACTGAATTATTAGATCTTCCTTTTACTAGGATGAAACCATCAAATAGTGGCCGCTGAACATCAAATAGCAGAGGGTCACCGCTCCGGACCGATATCCCAGAATAGTGCCGATAGCGGCCACTATCAATAACTCTTTTAAGTTACCAACCCTATACAATGTCCTAAGTCTTTAATACTTCCTAAGTCTATCATAGGAACTTCCTATGTACAAATCAATAATTAGACAGTTCTAGAGAACCATAAAGAAAAATCTTGGTATTTTCACTACACCAGCTCTAGAGGACAATACAAACCTCTCCACCAATGATTGTGAGATTACTTTTGAATTGTCAAAAAACTCTCGAGATTCTCTCACTTGCAATCTTCAAGTCAAATATTCTCTCAAATTCTACATTAAAAAATTACATATTCTATCAGTCAAATATCAAAGAACAGAAATCAAATTTGATCAATCTAACAAAAGAAAACGGACTGAGAAATATATAAATTGGAAATTTCACACCACCTTCATCGACAATGATTCTTCACTTGCTATCATGGAGTTTGCCTCGCGAGACATCGTTGAAACAGGAACCCTAAAAACCAATTACAAACTAGTGATAGAGTTAGGCACTGTTAATTCTTTAGAATAAGCAAAATGGAGAGTGATGATATAGATCGGAGAAAATACAACGATTAGGGAAGATCAGATAGATGTATTGCGAATCAGAGAACTAGAACGAGTGAGATTAAGCGCTTATGAGAAAAAGTGATTCACATAAAAATGGTTTTGGTCAGAAAACGAGAATGAAATTTAGATGTTTTGCGAAAGCTGCAACGATTCTTTAGGTTTTGAAACGGTGGTGCGATGAAGCGCAAGAGAAAAACGGTGGTTTCAGATCAAAACAAGAGGAGAGAGAAAAATAAATTAAAATAATTTTGTTCTTATAAATCATTTTATTTTTATTTCACAAAATTGATTTTGTTTTTAATTTTTTATTCAAAATTTCTTTTTCTTATAAACAAAACAACTGAGCGAATTATAAATTTGTTAAACTTATTCATTTATTTAATTTGCGTAATGTTATATTGAATTATAAAAATAGCAAAGTTGTTAAATTTAGCTATGAAATTATTTTTTGAAGTAGAATCATATGCAATCAGCTAGGAATTGCCTTGAATTAACAGCTCTAGCAAATATTTGGTACTCATTTTAACCAAACATACCCTTATTTTCAAAATCTCAATTCCATTCAGCAGGATATCACGGTATATTGTGTATATTGTTTATGGTTCTCGTTGAAGCTTGATTCATAGATTCAGACCCGACCCATAGGCTAGGCAAGTGAGGCCTTTGCCTAGGGCCTCAAAATATTTTTTTTTAACTTACCGTTGTTGCTCCGTTAATTACTACACTTATATCAATAGTAAGTTGCAAATAAGAAGCTAAAGAGCCACTTTGTATGTACATTGCACCTCAACTCTTGCACAAGCTTTTTAATACAATAATATTACTTATTAATAGTACCAATTTCTCTCTCTTATAATCAATTCACATTAAAAATAGATACAAAACAAATTTGCTGTACGTTCAAGCTCTTATCCTATTGTAATATTACCTTTGTTCATTCAATAATCAATGTATCTGGTATTGTATATTGACTAAATACATTAAATATTCAATGAACATAAAAAGTGAATTGTCTCTTATATAAAAGAAAAGAGGTAGTATTATCAAAAAGATTGTAAAGAAAGAGGAAAAAAAAGAACAACAAAGGCAAGATTAAAGAATATTGTTTAATTTTTATATTTAATAATTTTAGAATAGATGAATGTCAACTCTAAAATTTGCATCACGAAGTTTCAAAATTAACGAAAAAAATTGAATCTTTAGTTGAATCACAAAAAGAATTTTAGATAAATTTATCAAAACATAATATAAATAGTGATTTGTTAATAGAAGAATTTGATAGTATAGACACGGTTAAAAATATACGTGATCTAAGTCCGTGGACAAATAATAGTACTACTTTGAGAGATTTATTAATAGAAAAAGACCCTTAAAGTTATTGATATAAATTTTCCTAAATATAAATCGTTAAAAAATACTAAAAGAAATCAGATTACAATAAATTAATAAATAATTTTTCATCTCAAAAAATTTGTAAAATAAAATCTTAAATAAAAATTATTTTTAATTTAAAAAGTCTCATTTTAAAATCCGCCTCGGGCCTCAATATGTATTGGGCCGGCCCGGGATAGATTAACTCTTTTAATTTGAGAGCTTCCTTCTTGAGAGTACATATACATTATACACAACATAATCTTTTTGAACAGGAACCCTGTTACCACCACTCCACTTTATCACATCAGCATATTTTTCAGCATAAATATCATTTATAAAAATCTGAAAAACTCTATGTTCTTGATATAATAATCAAACTCACAAAAATGTAACCTTACCATATAAGTAAAGCATAATCAACTTCAAAATTCCATGTTACGTTATAATTATTCATTTCATAACTTCTTGCAGATAAGTAAACAGTTCCTGTTGCAGTATAATTTGGAATGGTATTATTTACTCTTGCGGAGCGAAAAAATATCCAAACGTATCGCACGCTCAGAGTACAATTGAGTTGACATCGATATTTATTTGTTTCAAAGGAACGGGAAAACGTCGAGTAAAACCCATTGGAAAAAGGAATGGTCATCGCAATCATATCGGTTTCGAGAATCAGTTATGCGAGAGGAAGGTATTAGCACAATTCCGTTGTACTCAACGATACCCATTTATTTAGTTTATTTGGTCTGATGAGATGTGAATCCCTGTCCTACGTATCCTCAGCTGCCATGAGGAACTCAAGACCACATAGCTCTCACTAGAAAAAACCACGTGTTGGTTGGTTTATTTTAGAGAATGATGTTTTAGATATTTCGAACGCTTGAACCTTTACTTGCTGCTCGTTCGTGGAGGCTGAAGTATTTATTTGTTTCGTGTCGAAATAGCTAAGACACATTCGTTTTTAAAAAAGTTTTCGAGGGGGTCGCACAAGGGAGAAAAATAGTTTAATTGGTTGAATTGATTTTATGCGGTGACAGGTATTCAGATAAGGAGCCCGACGGTAGTATCCAAATACCTGATAAGAGAATGAATTTAAATCCAAAGCACATTTCATCATTCAAAAATTTATTATGAAAAATGTGAGACGAATCAAGATTTAGATTTTATTAGGATGATGAATATCCAAACAGTGCGTCTTACAATGTTTGAAAATTCCGAAAGGAAGTGGTCTAAACCCCAAGCGTCTTATTTTTATTCCAGCTTATTAGAAAAATAACTGAAAAAAAATACGCATAACAATTTTAATTTACACAAGTATTTTAAGTTAAGCAGGAAAAAATGGCTACAATTTATCTCACAAGAACAAATATGTGTCACGGGGCAGTTCATTCTTATCAAATGGAATAATCTGATAATAGAAACGATAACAAAAGTTAATCACGCTAACAATAAATAAATAAAATAAGAATTATAACCCTCATCAAAAAGATAAACACTATCATTCAAAACAAATCATATATTTTAAAATTAATCGGTTAAGTTAATTAAAATTTATTTACAAAAACTAATCAAGGGAGAAGATAATAAAATTTAATTTATAAAAATAACTAAATTAGCCTGCAAAACTATCTATTGAAGAAATAAATTAAGGAAATTTCTCTTTCCACCTAGTGGTGGTCAAAATCACCCATGAAAATTTCAAAATATCATTTGAAGATGCATCTCTGAACGCCCCACAAAAAAGGTGTTTTCGGAGATGCACCTCCGAAAACATCCTTTAAGCATTAGAAAGGTGTTTCGGAGATGCATCTCCGAAATAACCACTGACAATGATTTTTTTTAGAAAATTATCAAAGTTAAATTTTGATACGGATAGTAAAAACGCGAATGGAAAAAAAATGTTAAACAACAATAACCACAAACGATAATAAGCAATATCAAACAATAAGCACAACGATAACAAACGATAATATGTTATTCTGAATATAGTAAAATATTATACATAAATTGTTCCAGAATAAAAAAAACATAGCCTACTGCGTATGCTTAATCCTCACCCTCTGACCTCTCATCTGCCTCCTGTATTCTACCGCAGTCGCTGCCTCGCCAGCCACCCTCTTCATGATGGCCACCGCCTCAAGTCCGCCCCTCTCAACGAAATCCAGAGCCTCCTGCCCAATCACCTGTATCCGATGACAGATCGATAAGACATCAGTGGCATGGTCATCATTGGCATGTCTAGATGGACGTCTAGGAGCATTCGGTGTCATGATAGGGTGTAACATTGTGTAGAACCATGTCATGTATCCCTCTACACAATGCCAACTGCAGGATGTCTCATCATCCGATAGTCATGTGGCACCAAATCATGCTCCCAATCACCAAAGATCTCATCGAGATCACGACAGACAATGGTATCGGGAAGAGCCTGAGATGGAGATCTGAGTATGATTTCGACATAGCTAAATTGTCGCATCCATCTCTCCGGAAAATACCTGACCATAGTGTCAGTCCCACATGCCAGCTACCCAGAGTACAAAGAGATGAAGTCAAATGGGATAACCTCTTTGTGATCCTCGGACGACGTCCATAGGATGTCATTATGATCAGTACGATCAAGATACACCCGAAACGACTACACATCCTGATTCCCTCTATTGGGGAGATACATGGCAACCCTCGACATAAGTTCCGTATAGGCAAGATCAAGAGCATATCCATGAATGCGGTGGAAGTGAGAAATGATCCATCCCTGAAAAATGAATAAGAGTCGTGTAAAAAAATTATTAATAGTAAAGTAAATTTAATAGTGGGAATGAAATGTACCGTCATCTGCGTGAAAGAACCTGGAAGTTTCCTCGTCCTCTAATTAGAGGCTTCATTCAGCTTTTGGTATAGGTATACCAAACAGTCGGTCCCCCAGTTCCACACACCCACTAATCCAAATCCATAAAGTACCAGAGATATGTTACATCCACGTAGTCGGCACTTTTGTCCACAAAAAGGGATGGGTCAAACATGTACATGAAGTAACACCTCAAAGCACACTAACGGTGATACTGAATAAAGAAGTCATCGCCCTCAGACTCTAAATCACCAAATGCAATAAGGTGGTCGTCATAAAGGTCCTTCAAGAACGAGAACTTCACATGTGCCCTATTAGTCGAGGAACACTGTTCGACTGCCATCTCCGGTTGAGCACCCAAATACTCAACCATCCACTTAATGGCAACATCACGAGTGATGCGAGACTAGTTAAGGAGCCTCCCTCGGATAGGAAGGTGTATCAAGCAGGCGACGTCATCTAGAGTGATCATCATCTCTCCAACTGAAAAGTGGAAAGACCACGTCTCCTTGTGCCATCTCTCTACGAATGCCCCTACATTTCGTGGCTAATGGTGTTGTAACCAAAACAACATAGTCATGAAAGTTTGGAGGCAATAATGACATCCTTGAACTAATTCGGAGCAGGATGATGTAGAGTAAATATTTTGTGAGTGTGGTTCACGAATTTTAGTACCGTCCACTCATGTAAAATAAAAATTAATATAAAGATGGAGGTATAATATAAAAGTGTAATCAAAAAGTAAAATTGTAATTAAAAAGTGTAATAAAAAAGTATACCTATCCACTGGAAACATGTCGGGCAACATGATTCGAGTAATATATCAACGGGGAGGTGTCAGAGGGTTCTCCTGGGTAAGCCGGGGTAACATGCACGGGTGTCGGCACACGAACCTCCTTAGGTGTAGGAACACAAACCTCCTCGTGTGTAAGAACATGTACCTCCTCCGGTGCCTCTTGGGATGAGGACGTACGGGATAGACGACTCTTGGGAGCAGAAGTGGATGGTCCCTCCACTTCCTCCAGCGGTACTCGACGGTGTTCGCAACCCTCGCAACCTGCTCAGCTCTCACGTCGAGCGGAAGCAGTTTGGGTTGACCTGCCGAGTCTCACTCTTTCTAGATTGTCAGACATTTTTCCTGGAAAAATAATAATAACAATAACAAGTCAGGTTCGAAAAATTAAAAAAAAAAACAATTCAGTGATTATTTTGGAGATGCATCTCCAAAACTCCTCAGAGGTGTTTTCGTAGATGCTTCTCCAAAACTACCCGCAACCTCCATTTTTGGAGCTTCAACCACAGTCACCCAAAAAAGGCATTTTACATAATTTAAACTTCAAAGAACCAACTTTATACAATACCTACTAATTTTTTAAATGATCATAAATAGTTTTTTATGCACATGCAAATCAAAATAGAATTTTTCAAAAACTTACTCAATGTGTAGAAATTTGTCGAATGGTGTTGCAATGGGTTGTTAGGAGTTGCAATGAATTGAGAAATATTTATGAAAATGGATGGAAACGAAGTTAGAGAGTGTATATTTGGGAGTTGCAATGAATGGAGTTTTTTGTTTGAGGTTTGAACAACACACAGAATAATGAGGGTGCTTCTACGTTAAGTTTGATTATATAGCCTAATTTAGAGATGCATCTCCAAAATACCCAAAATTAAAAAAAAAAATTGGTTTATTCGGAGATGCATCTCCGAAACATCATTGACTTTGAAAAAAAGTGAATTTGGAGACGCATCTTCGACACCTCTAAAATAACAAAATGTGGTGCGTTCGAAGATGGATCTCCGAATTTTAGGAGAAAAAAGGAATTGCGCTAGAGGCCTCTGCTCTGAAAATGTATAGGAATGGAATGAGAAATTCTCATAAACTAAAGTTAGTTAAAGAAAGCCTAATAAGGGGAGCTTGGACTGAAATCCTAGGGGTGCACGAAAGAGAAAAAAAACTGGTAACTGAAGAAAGCGCATAGGCCTTACGGGTTAAAGGCCCAAACCGGACCCATACATTAGAAAACCCCAGTCACACCTTTGGATAAAACCGGTCCCTCCCATAAATGCGTTTCTGGTTAATGGTACTTATGAAAATACATATCCGATATCTAAGAACCTTTAGGTATTTTTACATGGTGCACTAGAAAAGCATAGGGTGTGTTACAAAATCCCCCTTTTAAAATTATTTTAAAGCCCGACCCACGCTAAAATAGGGTTGAAAATTGGACCAAATTGATCAGGCCCATTTTAACAGCTATCGTTCGTAAGGTATTATTTTCCTAGTTTTTATGTAAATTGACTATGTATTCTTTTCCTAGTTTTTATGTAAATTGACTATGTATTGTTATGTACATGTTTTTAACAACATATTCTTACCTATCTTTTTAAAAAGTCTACTTGTGTATCATAGACCGAAAATCTTATGGAATGTCAGATTTATAACCGAGTTTGAATCAAGAATAAAACTGAAGCAAGCTTCAGTCAATTTTCAGATTATTTTTACATGGTTCAAGCAAGCATGCTCAAACACTGCAATGATAATTTCATGAATAATGTGACACATGCCAAAAATATGGATGAAAAATAAAGAATCCTGGATCCAGACAGTCATACCCTCAAATCATATAAAGCATTCACTGGTCAAACACAGTTTACAAATATCAGAAGACACTTGGAATGAAGCAGGTGTCAATGTGAAATATGATCACAGACAATTATGTAAAGCACCATACCTGTAGAATACAAATCCATTCACTTCACCTGATAATTTATAGGCTGATAATAAAAATCTAGTTTCACTGAAGCTACAAATAACACAATACTTTTTTTTTTGTTTGGGGGTGGGAGAGGGATTAACAGATGGTCATGAAATATGGTATGAGATGGAGTTGCAGCTATCAAAAGCAAAAAAAGCTGATGATGGTACCAATGAGCCGGAAAACTCAATGGAATTGATTACAGTACCCAACTTCAGCATACATCCACAACAGCAGTCTACATTTTCAGCTCCTCTAAGGAGAAAACTTCCGAAAAACTCTTTAGGGGGCTATAAAGATCAAGATTGATCATCTTGTTTAAGCTAGTTGCAACAACCACTTCATTTGCCGAATCATATGACTGCTTCAAGCTAAGTACTTGAACATATTTGGATTTTCTTTGTCTCTTTCCAAGTAGTCCCGAGAAATCAAATCTTCAATCCTCTTTTTAATTGCCTTGACATCAGGCTGGAAAAAAACATGCCATATAAAAAAAGTTTAGCATTTGAGTGGAAAAAACACACAAGATTGCATTATAAAAGTGATCGAGTATGAAACCTTAAACATGCGACCCAACTGCTCAACGCACTCCATAACTAAATTTTGGTATCCCAAAACTTTCCGACTCTTCATAATACGCACAATTGAAGCATCAATGGCATATCTTCTGTCTTTGTCAACATCCTCAATTACTTTTTTCTTCTCATCCACAGGAGGTAGAGGAATCTACAGGAATTTTTTTGCAACAGCTCCACTCAAAAATCGGGTAAAGAGAATAAAGAAAATATTAGAATGCTATTTAAAAATAAATTATACCTTGATCCTCCTCATTTTGTCAGTGAACTTTGAATTAAATTCAAAATAATCAGTGGGTGAAATTGTTTTTGTGTTTGGTTCCTTGAGAAGAATCTTATACTTTGCACATGATAAGGAGTGGAGCAGCCTAATGACATCTTCATCCAATAAGTTTAACTGAGTCATTATCTCAGAATAACTCAGTCTATCAGAGGAATTAAAAAGCAGCAATGCCGAAGCCTATTGAAAAATAAGACACCATTGAGTAAGTAGAAAGAAATCCAAACAAAAATTCCCGACATAACAAATTTATAAAATGATCAGGTGAGGGCATAACAAATACATTATCAAAGGGAAGCGGGCGGTAAGTGATATAACCTGGTAGGTTGTGACAACAAGCTCCACAGTTTTTGGGTCAAATTTCCCACTTATGTTGCAGGTGCCCAAGGAGTAAATCCATGTAAGTTTTCTGTGCTTTGTTTTAGTTTGATAAAATTCTTTGAAAACTTCAACACACTTAACCTGAGAGAAAGAGAGGGACGGGTATTAATTATACACAAAAATTTAGGTTTAGTATCCATCACTGAACATCAAATTCTAGATTGGTATATCAAGAGGGGTTCAGCTTACCATTTCTGCAGGAAGGTTGAGATCAAAAGATTTATAACTAGGCCAGAAGCCAGTAGTTAGGACTGTAACTGTCAAGTCTATTCCAGGGTCTGCATTAGGATTATTGTTCAAATACTCCTCAAAGCTAGTTTGATTCTCCTTTGCCAGCGTCAAATCTGTAACCTGGTGGGAGTGAAAAAATATTTTAAATTTTCTTTTCCAGCCAACCAAAAAAAAGCAAAATCTAGTATATTGGCATCCTTTAACAAATACTTGAAAAAACCTACCATTCCTTCCATCTTCGAGGTAAACTGTCCTCCACACTGTTGCTTCAATTTTGTCAAAATACTTCTCTCATGATCATCATTGGCACTCTTGTCAAAAAGAAGCCTTCGAGCAAGCTTCTTCCTGAAAGCAACCAAACAAGAGCCCTGTATTAATTTCTTTTTCGAAACATCTTGTTCTTACATGAATAAAAGGGCAATTTTGATTTTCAGACATAGCCACAGAAAATTGTTCGCCGCTTTCAGGTAAATATTACATAATAAATAGTATCAGGTAGTAATTGTGTAAGCATAAACTCTAATAAACATGTTATGAATCTTCACAAAACATCAGACATTCTAATTATAAATTGATATTTCTTAAATATCATGGTAAAATATTATGATACTGCTACATCTCAAAACTACATAGAATATTTAGGAAACTATATTTTTATCAAGTGGGGAAGACATTTCTCATCATCAGTCTATTATCCAAGGAATTCCAAAACAACACTTCATTAAAATGTCCATCAGATATTCTAATAACATTCTAGATTCATAAAAGTAAATATAATAGTTATGTCACGACATTATCTATTTCATTTATTTTAACTAACCACTCATCTCAGCTATGTCAAGAACCAAGCCCATCTAATAGTTTATGTCAATAGGTGAAGGCTCAAAGTTGGCTCTATATTTCTTAAAATGATAGCTTAAGCAAGTCTGTTTTGGCTTAAAATGTGGAAAGACACCAAGATTCAACTAAAAGAATATAAGTGACAAGAATTGACTCCAAATCAATTGGTCATAAAGGCTCTAAAATACTGTCCTGAACCACTTCTCCAAGAACCAAGTGATTAGGTGAAAGCACAAGGTAATGTGTCTAAAGTTAGGGGAAACAACTTTTGCATGAGACACAATTTAACTCTTAGGCTCTGTTTGGAGGGGAGGAGAAGGAATGGCTTCAAAGAGAGGGGATTTAAAGAAAAAATAGATTAAAATTTTTTTTTTGAGATGGTGTTTTTGTATAAGTGAATGTTTATCATTAATATAAGTACTAAAAATTGAAGATTGAAGACCAGTGAAATTTTCTTGTTTGTCTGGACAAAATATCACCCAAAATTTTGCTTTCTCATTTACATTACCTGTAGAACTCAGCAAACAAGTCTTTATCACTAATATAGGCGAGCAGCTTTACCACCTGCAGATAGAACAAAACAAATACCAGTCAAAACAGCATATATCCGGTTTATAGAAGTAGAAGTGTAAATGTTGTGTACTTGTCAAATCCACATGTGTCAAATTCATAAAACTAAAAGTACAAGTGTTGTGGACCTTTTCAAGAGTTTCTTCAATTGCTTCATCACTCAATTTTTCACTTCCTCCTTTCTTGAGAATGTTATCACAAAAAGTGGCAAGAAGTTCTGCACTAGAGTTTCCAGCAACACCTTTGTTGCAAAAGACCTCAAAAGCCTCTTTAAGAGCCTGTAGGATCAAATCTTTCAGATTTACATGCACATCAATCAAACATAACTGTAATATAAAAACCATTCTCAAGACAAAACCTTGTGGAAAAGAGTGTGATTCTGGAAACAGGAGTTCACATATGCCAGGTACTTGTCATGCAACTCAATCACCTTCCGAACAAAAACCTGAAGAGACAAATTTCAGTTTCCATAGATGAAAAAAATTGTAGTTAAATTAATAAAATGTGAAATTTCAAGAATCACCTGGTCCTGCGTACTAACAATATCCTTTTTATCTGCCTGTAGACATTATCAATTAAAAGGATAAAATAGAAAGGTCAGTAGCAAACATCAACTCACAACTTCAGCAGTACATGTAAGTGACTCAATTAATGCATCAATTTGTCATGAAAGCAATTCTAAAATCATTTCATGTTTACCATGCAATGAAATCTGAATAAAAAAGTCAATATGTACCCGAGTAAAAAAATTGAAAAATATGCATACACTAGTCTTTCCAAAATTATTGCATTTAGAAATTAAATTTTTTCAATCTGAAAAAAGCAAAATTGTAGAATTGCTAATTCAGGCACATACCTTTTTGTTACTAGCTGCATCTTCGGCGTGCTTCACCAATGCCATGCCTTCAGTAGTAACATGCTGGGAAGAGGGAAAAAAGATAAAGTTGTGCAAGCAAGTAAGAAGAAAGCAGAAACAGACATGAACCCGGAATTTTAAATATGTTTACATTATCAAAGGGAGGAAAAGAACAAAGATAAGTTCAATGCCACCAACCTGCTTAAATATGCTAGATACAGGATCCAAGCCACGGGGTATTTTAGAAAATAGCCTGAACATCCTTGACAAGTCTTCACACTAAACATTTGAAGGAAAACATGAGAACATCCCATTCACGGTTAAAATTTATCTTATTCATTACAATTAACAAGTAAAAAGAATTCCATGCATACCTTATCATCTCTAAGTAGAGCATGACATCCAGAGTGTTCTTTCTCAAGGAGCTGACTTGCATACACAGACAACAGCTCATTTTGAACTTTCTAAGAGAAAATTTTCCAGGAGAACAAAGGGAAACAAGGGAAAAGTTCAGAAACAATGAATGCAGTCAAAAGAAGTCCATTATAATATGTAATAGATTTTCAGTAAGTTGCCTAGCAATCTACTCAGCATAGCAGAAGACTGAATAGGTGGAATGTTATACAGTATCAAAAAGTCAAGAAGAAACCTCCAATAATTTTGGCTCACTACTAGAGTGCAAGTAATGAGCAACCCTATCTTTCTCTCGTCTTAAGCACTCCTCAGCCTGTTGTAGAAAACACAGGATCAAATAGAGGACAGAGATACAAATGAAGAAACCAAATTACAGTACGAATAAAAGAGAAACCAAATTACAGTAAGCACAGGTGAGAAACCATACCTTGAGCATATAATCAGGGCAAGAATCTTCTAGGATCCAATTTGAAGCCTTTCGAGAATAATAAGCAGAAGTGTCTTTTAGCATGTCAGCTTCAAAATCAGTTTCATACTGGTCCATTTTCCCCATTCCAATTTCAACAAATATATCTAATACATTCTTTAATAGAGCTCGATCAATTTGCTCTCCCTCACGTTCTTGATCAATCTTTGAATAAAAAAGGATTAGTTAATTGATATGAATTGGTACACAGATAACCTACCATACAAAGAAAGGCAAACATACAAGTGAAATAATTGCATCTCTCATTTTCCCATGTAGTTCCTTGTAAACCTGTAAATAATAAAACTCGTAAATTTATTTGGTAATAAAGCAGTATTAAATGCAACGACAATAATAGGAAAACATCAAGATTTGCAGTAATGCTACAAAGCTTGTCTAGATTTAGATATTATGAACAAAAGTAGCTAGTAAAAAGAATTAACATGACATCATGTAAAGTTCATTGTAACATTACCAAATCACGGAAGCAAGCCAACCCAACTTCATTAAGGGGTGGAAGTGACCTCCGGGCAATAAAGTAGCGGTCCAAATAGTGAAAGAAGCGCGAAAGCCACCTCACCATAATTTTATGGTTTGCCCATCTCTTTACAAGTTCTCGTAACATAAACTCATCATGTTTTTCTCTCAAAGAAGGTAACACCTGAACCCATAAGGGGAGAAAAATTAAATAAAAAGGAAAACAAAAGATGGCATTTATTAGCATAAGGATTCTGAATTAGAACATTTAAAGTGACAGACAGGTAGAGAGAGCTCAAACTGATGAAATGAATTTATCAAAATTCAAAACTTTTAAGAGCTACTAATTCATTAAATTTTTAATTGCATGAATCAGTACCATACACCACATTCGTCCCACTATTGACTAAGTCACATAAAAAACTTGGTACTAGTACTAAATTTGTTGAACAGTTACTATTTTTTTAAGTTTACCCTTCATAGTATCTATTGCTTACTTATTGGTCAAAGAAGAAATATGCAAAACAATTAGGGATATTTTAGTTAAGAAATAATTAATGTAGTTGAAAATTTGAAGGGGTCCTATATAAAGATATAAGGAAGTTTTTGAAAAGGGTCTTACATTCTGAGATAGAGGTATATGTTTAAGAAATGAAATTTGTAGTCTCTATTTGGATAAGGGTAAGATCATGTAAAGGTTTACAATTGTGACCCTTTAACTTCCTCTTCCTTGCCACATTGACCAATCAAACATGAGAACAGAAACTCTACCATTGTATCTGTTCTCTTTTTCCTTCCCACTCGATCCCATGTCTCTAAAGAAATAATTAATGCAGTTGAAAATTTGAAGGGGTACTATATAAAGATATAAGGAAGTTTTTTAAAAGAGTCTTACATTCTGAGATAGAGGTATATGTTTAAGAAATGAATTTTAACAGTGAATTTCTATCATCAAACCCATGTAAATTTGTAGTTTCTATTTGGATAAGGGTAAGATCATGTAAAGGTTTACAATTGTGACCCTTTAACTTCCTCTTCCTTGCCACATTGACCAATCAAACATGAGAACAGAAACTCTACCATTGTATTTGTTCTCTTTATCCTTCCCACTCGATCCCATGTCTCTAAAACTTCCCTAACATAGCATGGTTGTAGAAGGAATTCCTCTTAAACAAGTAATTTATGAATATTGTCAAAAACTCAAAATTAGGAAGTAATATCAGTTCTTTAATTCTGGTTTCATCCAGTGTCTTCTTCATGATGCTTTCATTCATTTCTCTAGGTCTAATGCAAATCATCTCATATTTTGCATAAGCCCGCTACAACACTGCCTCCACTACCTACCGATGAAGCACTAACATACATTAAGACATAACAGTAGCATTGACAATTTGACTCAGACACCAATAGTAATTTGATAAAATGGAATGGAATGGATGTAGCCATGCGTGTCAATGTTACGTTGTCCGAATGTCAAACACTCGGAGACACCTTCAACCCCAAAGAGCCATCGCCCTTGGCTACATACCATTTGTTCTCAAGAACAACATCTTGGCAAATGCCACCTGAATGGTATATTCTTGCCCTCTGCTTATTTCCCTATGCTGTTACTACTAAATATGATTTGTGTCGCGGCACATCCTTCACTTCCAAAATTTGGATGCATGGGAAGTATGTTCCCATAAAAGTATTTGTCACCCAAAAACGCTTTATTCATTACGTGTTTCCCATCCCCTTAACTCTAAACTATGATTAGCTGGTTGCACTTAGGATGAAACATTTCAAAACCAAAGTCCAAATCCAATTGTCGCAAGAGTACAATCAACAACAACAACAACAATAAAGCCTTATCCCACTAACTGGGGTCGGCTACACGGATCAACTTACGTCATAATGTTAATTGTCGCAAGAGCGTTGGACAAAATACAGCAAACGAAAGATGCAGGGTTATGCAAGCTAAGCTAATAACACCATTACAATACTAAAAGCGCAAGACCATATATTACACATCGTAAACAATTTCAAGTTGAATAAATCACTTAACACCCTACAAGAACACAATATCCAAATGACAGTGTTACTCACAGTTGACACGATGTACTCTTCAAAGGCCTCCTTGTACTTGTCATACAGATGTTGAGAATAATCATGGGGAGGCTTCTGAGTGCACATGTTATAGATGGTCCTGCAATACAATCCATACAATAACAAAAACAAACAGTCATCGAATGAAATATAGATAAAATTCGAATTCGAACAGATAAAAATGATAACAAAAACAAGCAAAAATCATATCAGAATCAAGGATAAAAAACATACGTATACAGCATCATGTAATCCTCAGGGCTGAACTGAGGTTCAGGCAAACCTTCAAGAATATTCTTAAGCTTCATGATACCCCTATGCATAAAATCCCATCCTTGTTCTAGGTCGATAGTTTTCCGTTCACTCAACGACATGATAACACGAATCAACAAAACAACAACCAAAAATCTGCAATCAAAGATTTCCGAATTCGATAAATATCAACATCAACGAAAATCAATCAAAACAAAATCTACTCGATTAGATAGAATTAAAACGAAATAGATTCACGAATAATAAATGCGAAAAACGAAAGCAGTAAAAGTTAGGGTTCGATGATTGAGAAGTTAACCTTGGATGAGATGAATCGGAGAGAGAACCCTAAGTTGGAGATGGAGATTGAGATGGAGAAAGAGTGAAAGGGGAAGAACGTTGAGAAGAAGGAGCAAGAAAAAACAACACGAGCATTGATCGGAAAAGAAAAGACAAATGAAAAGTTAACAATAAATATATACACAGTAATGTTGTAACACAGGATAAAAGAATAAGAATTAACTTCATTTACTTTTTCTATGTAATCAATAAAGTTGATATTTACTACCAGTAATTAAGAGGTTTGGAGTAAAAAAAAAAAACTCATTTAAAGGTAAAATTATATAAAATTAAGTTAAAAAAAGAAAATTAAATAAAATATGATAATATTATTATGATATTTTAGGACGAGAAAACTATATATATATATATATATATATATATATATATATATATATATATATATGTGTGTATAAAGTGACATAAATTACTTAATCTAGAATAAATTATGTAATAAAAGAATAAAAAACAAATCAAAATACACTTTTTGGTATAGTCAATAAAAAATAACATAAAAAGTATAAATATATAAAAACAAATATAGAAAAAAGAATGTATTCTTAATATGATAATTTATAAATATTATTTTATTAATAAAAATATAGCTTTATTTTTATGTGTTACATACAATGAATAATAAGTCTAAAAAATTATATTAATAGTTAAAAATACTAATCAAATATTGTGTGATTAATTAATTAATTTTAAATGAGTATTATTATTAAAATTTAATTTTTTGTTATATAATTCTTAATAAAAAAAGAATTTTGGTATAAGCAATAAAAGTATCAATATGTAAAAACAAATATAGAAAAAAGAATATATTCTAAATTTAATAATTTAAAATATTATTTTATTTAAAAAATTAGAGTTTTTTTTAAGTATTATAAATACTATGAACAATAAATTTAAAAAAATGATATCAACAAATAAATTAGAATAATATAAAATTATTTTACATTATTAGTGCATCTCCTATTTTTCTTACATAATATGGTTTGGCTTAAAAATTAAAATTTCATTTCATTGAATCAATTTAAATTTAAACTTTTTAATTAATTTTATTTATGAGATACAAAAAAAGAAATAAATTAGGACAGCATGAAAGTACTTTGCACCGTAAGAACATCTCCTATTTTTTTTTTTTATATAATATCATATTAAACAAAAGTAATAAAATATTATAAATTTAATTGATTCAATTAAATTAAATTTTAATATTTCAATAAACCATGTTAAATTTTAATATTTTAATAAATCATATTATTAATATGGTTTATTGAAATATTAAAATTTAAATTATTTTAATCAATTTAATTTTAAATTTTTTATCACTTTTGTTTATGTGACAGTACATAGGAAAAATAAATTATGACAATTTAATTTTCTACTGTTTCTTTACATTTCATTTGAATAATAAATAAAATCAAATAAAGTTTAAAAATTAAATAAAATATGATATGATAACATTATTTAATATTTTATGCCAGAAAACTATATATATTCATAAAGTGACATAAATTTACTTAAAGTAAAATAAATTACAATAAAAATAATAAAAAACAAATCAACATAAACGTTTTGGTATAGTCAATAAAAAATACCATATATATATATATATATATATATATATATATATATATATATATATATATATATATATTCACGAAATTAATTTCTCTATTTTAAATTTAAACAGTTTTGCTCCTCTAAGTCTTAAATTTAAACCGTTTGTATCTCTCTCATATTTTTTATTTTAAAATTAGTTATGTTTTTATTTTTTTAAATGATAAATTATGTGTGAAACATGACAAATCAAGATATATAAACTTATTGTGGAACTTCATAGATAAAATAAATAATTTAAGAACTAAAAAAATATCATTGATTTTTTATGAAAAAATGTGTAAGGACGAAAACTATTTGAATTTAAAATAAGAGAATTCAAACTATTTGAATTTAAAATATAGAAACTAATTTCATGAATTAGATAAAATCAGATAACTAAAACTATAATTTAACCTTAAAATTATTTTATTATAGTTTTTTTGTATGTATCACATACAATGTATAATTAATCTACAAAATGATACTAATAAATAAATTAGGACAATGTAAAGTTATTTTACAATGTCGGTACGTCTCCTATTTTCTCTATATAATGTGGTTCAATTTAAAAATTAAAATTTAATTTGATTGAAACAATTTAAATTTAAACCTTTTTTTATTAATTTTGTTCATGACATACATGGAAGCATAGTTTTAAAAATTGGACTGGACCGGCCGGTCGGATCGGTTGAACCGGAAACCGGATCAATTGTCGGTCTGATTCATTTGTTGGATCGTCCGTGTCTTTGGACTGGCGAAAACCGGTGTGAACCGTTTTGAACCGCTTAAACTCGAAAAACCAGCGGTTTCCAGAAAACCGCGGTTGGAATGCATTTTTTTTACTTTTAAATTGAAACGACGTCGTTTTAGTTTAAAGTTTTTTTTAAATTAAAATTAAAATACCAAAACCGACGTTAACATTTCAAAATATCAATCCATATTTGTTTTCTAATTTCTTCTTCCTTTCAAAATAGAAAAAACGCAGAAAGGAGAAAAGATAAAGACCTCGCTCTCTCGGTCTCTCTCAAACCATCTTCGTCGCACCACCTTGTATCTCCCGCTGCACTGTTGAAATTCTGAGTTTCTCTCCTTCGCATGTCGCGCTACCATCGTTTCTCTCCTCTGCGACATACCAAAAGCTCATCAGGTTAGGGTTTGTTCAATGTTTCAATAATGTCTAAATGTTAGTTTATGTTCTCTTCTCTCCCAATCCATCAAACTGACGTAACGTAGCCTAGAGATTTATTGCTGAGAGATACTGTTATTGGAAGTTGAAACCCTCTATTATGAATTTGTTGTCGCTACTGTTTTTGTTGTTCTTTCACTGATAAGTTTGTTCAATGTTATAATTAGATGAGTTTCAATGTTTGTTCAATGCTTTTATAAGATGAGTTTCAATATGCACTGCTTTTGTTGTTTCGCTACTGAACTTGTTGTCGGCTGTCACTACTGTTTTTGTTGTTCTGTCAATGTTAGCTTATGAGTTTCAATGTTTTGAACATATCACTTTCAAACCACACTGTATAATTAGTATTAAAATTATTTTGTATGTATTTCTAGAAATAGTTGATTGTGAAACTGTTAAATTCTCTTTGAATTCAATTTAGAAATTGAACTTTTTATGTTACTGCTATTTTATATTGCTAATATAATTAAGAGGTTGAATCAACTTAAATCTATATTATAAAACAAGGCGTGAATCTACATAGCCATTATAAATGTATAGAAAACTACATGTTTTTTTATTTTTTGAATTTGTGAACTTATATTAGCCAATGTGAACTTATATTTTAACTAGAATTCAAATATGAAACCAATTGGGATACTATTAGTATTAGTCACTATGAACTTATATTTTAATTCAAATATGAATTTGACATCTTTGTATTTTGTGCTATTAATGTTTCATCTCATATGTGAGACTCACATCTTTATATTTGGCAATTTGAATTTGAATTTGGCAATTTTGAACTATTTTATAGAAAAATGGCATCTTCATAAACATCATCATCACAACCACCATCACAAGAAGCCTCTTCAGCTCATAGTTTAGTTCAAACTAATGTTAGAGGAAAGATTGATATAGCTTGGGCACATTGTACTAAAACTCCTTATGGAAAATCTCTTATTTATATCTATTGTCACAAAGCTTTTGGTGGAGGTGGAATTCATAGGGTAAATCAACACTTGGCTGGAATAGTAGGAAACATTGAAATTTATGTCAGTGCCTGCTGAAATTCGTTTTCAAATGAAACAACATTTTAATGAGTGGAGCAAGAAAAGAAAAACTTCAGATGTGGCTGAAAGCGATTCATTTACTGAGGAGGGGGTGAATTCGCCGTATTTTCAACCTGCCGTTGATGCTCATTGTTGCATGGGTGTTGGATATAAAGTTCCTATCATGCATGCTCTTCATAGTAATTTGTTAAATAAGTGGGTTGATGACGTGAAGATACAGATAGAGCAATATCGTTCTATTTGGAAGGATGCAGGTTGTACTCTTATGGAAAATGGGTGGACTGATCGTTGTAGGAGAACTCTTATCAACTTTTTAGTTTACTTCCCCAAAGGAATTGTTTTCATAAAGTCTGTTGATGCCTCTGTTGCTTCTAAAATTACAGACACATTGTTTAAGCTTTTCAAGGAAGTAGTGTTGTATGTTGGACCGGAAAATATTGTTCAAATTTTTACAAATAATGCTGTGAATTATGTTGCTGCTGGAAAGGTGTTGGAAAAGGAGTTTCCTAAGTTGTTTTGGTCTCCTTGTGCAGCACACTGTATTAATTTGATGTTGCAAGACATGTGGAAATTGGAGGAAGTAAGTGAGGCAGTGTCACATACTTCAAAAACTACCAAATACATATATAATCATTGTTTTGCATTGTAGTTAATGAGATAACATACAAGTGGAAGAGAAATACTCCGTCCTGCTCCAACCCGCTTTGCTACTAATTTCATTGCATTGCAAAGTATTTTGTCTCATAAAGATGCACTAAGAGCCATGGTAACATTCAAAGAGTGGACAACCACGAATTATTCCAAATATGTCAAGGCAAAGCAATTTGTGGAACAAGTCTTAAACTCAAGCTTTTGGTCTAAATGTGCTGACATAGTGAAAATTACGTAACCTCTTTTACGTGTCTTGCGTATTGTTGATAGTGAAGATAAATCGGCTATGGGATATCTCTACCGAGCTATGTATAAAGCAAGAGAGGAGATTGAGAAGAGGCTTAGAAGAAATAAGTTGAAAGTAGAGTCTTATTTGAAGATCTTGGATAATCGTTGGGATGCACAACTTCGCAAAAATCTTCATGCGGCTGGTTATTGGTTAAATCCATCTTGTAGATTTAATCCAGAATATGAAAAAAAACAAGTCCACCACTCAAGGCCTTTTGGATGTTATTGAAAAGTATGCTTATGATAGCAAGGAATTGCGATCTAAATTAATTGTTGAGATGACTTTATTCAAAAATTGTGAAGGTAGTTTTGGAAGGACAACAACTGTAGAAAACCGAGATGAAGTTTTTCCAGGTAAAATTATATGATTAACTTTATGTATTTTTGTACAATGTCAATATGTATTTTAAAATGTTTTGTAATTTTTTCACATGCATTATTCTAGATCAATGGCAGGACACTAATGGAACCGAAGTGCCTAATTTGCAAAAGCTGACTATTCGAATTTTGAGTCAAACTTGTAGTGTATCTAGTTGTGAGCGAAATTTGAGTGTGTTTGAACACATTCATTCAAAAAAGAGAAATAGGTTGGAGCATCAAAAGCTTAATGACTATTATTAATGATCTTGTTTATGTTCGTTACAACTTACGGCTACAAAATAGTTTAACAAAAGCTTAATGAATATTGGTTTTATGGTTCTATGGTTAAGAATATATGATATTTTTTTGTTTTATTAAGATAATTATATGGTTTTATACTTAAGAATATGTGATATTTCTTTGTTTGTTAAGAATATATATTATTGTTTGATTCCTTAATGATTTATAGGATCAAGAATAAACAAAATTATGATCCTATCAACTTTGAAACACTTGGTGATCATTGTAATTGAGTGTTGGAGGATTCACCACCATTTTTGACCATTAAGGAGGTGGAAGCACCACGCAAATATCTTGCTAGTATGATAATCCAAGCTATTTCAAATGATATTGGTATGGTATTAGTTTTTGTGATTACAATTATGTTATTTTAATTTATTAAAATATGTCAATTTCTAAACTCTTTAAATTGATGTTGTTATAGATGAATTAAATTTGGATGAGCTTGACGTTGAAGGAGATGCACAACTTAATTCCGGAGAAAACAACCAAAGTAATGATATCATTGACGGGGAAGATGTGGCAAATGCGATTGATTTTGCCGCTAATGATTTTGATATTGAAGGAGATCCCAATATTGAAATAATTTTACCTCCTTTGAATTAAATTTGATAGATATTGGAGTATTTTTGTTCTAAAGTACTAAATTAGATTATGTTGCAATTATACTTTGTTTGCAATTAGACTTTGTAATTTGTACTATTTTGTTATGTGTAATACTTATGTTTGAATTTGTGATATGATATTTTCTAAAAATTTAAGTGCTAGTTATATTTTTTTAGAGATTGAATGATCCGATTCGACCGATTTTTTACCTATATAGTTTTATTATAATGACAGGTTTAATTCGATTTTATCCGGTTTAATCTGGTTTAGTCATGCGGTTCGATCAGTGACCCAGTGGTTCGACCGATGAACCGGTGACCCAGTACCCTCATCGGGTTGATGATGGGTCCGATTTTTAAAACATTACATGGAAGAAATAAATTAGGACAATTTTATTTTCTACTACTTCTTTACATTTTATTTGAATATTGAATAAAAGATATAACAAAAAATAAAAGAAAATAAAGTTAAAAATATTAAATAAAATATGAGAATATTATTTGATATTTAAGTACAGGAAAATAATATATATTTAAAAAGTGACATAACTTAAACTAGATTAAATTACAATAAAAAATAAAAAATAAATCAATTTTTTTTTGGTATAACCAAGAAAAAACTAAATATATAAAAAATGTAGAAAAATAATATATTCTCAATTTAATAATTTAACAATATTATTTTGTTAATAAAAGTTATAGTTTATTTTATGTACTACATACAATGAGTAATAAATCTAAAAAATATACCAATAAGTGCCTCTACTATTTTACTATATAATATGGTTTGGTTTACAAATTAAAATTTAATTTGATATAATAAGTTTAAATTTAAATTTTTTTTGTTAGTTTGTTCATGAGATATATTGAAGAAATAAATTAAGACAATTTAATTTTCTACTACTTCTTTACATTTTAATTGAATGTGAAGCAAGACTAAGTATTTTGTTGGAAGTATGATCTTCTTTTATCACTAGATTTTGATTGATTTTTTTATTGGAATTGTGACCTGTTTTAAAACAACTGTGATTGGGACTATTTGTTTATCACTACGGTGATTGGAGGTGGGATGACTATTTCCTAAGTCTAGATGTTGATTTCTAGGCAGAAGTTGCATTGGGTAGGTGTTCCTGTAGAACACTTTTGATTACCTCCTGGAAGAAGATTTCAGCGAGGCCACACAGGAGTTTGTAGTGTTTTACTTTAGGGATTTGAGCAGTACAAGTGATGCAAGCTCAAGATAAAATGCGTCTTGTTTATCCCTCGGCTGGGAGCCCTATTTATAACTGTTGGAGCAGTAACCACCCTCATAAATGAAGGGACCTTGGATTTCCTCCATCATTAGCGAGCTACAGTGACCTCCACCGCCTGGTCATTAATGAGTTGTAAATTCCGTAATGGCGAAATCCTTTTATGTGGATGACGGCTACGGGCGACTTGGGTAGAACGGTTTTGAACCTTGTTCGTGAAAATGTCCGCCGACCTGAAGATTCTATCTTAACCGGTTGGGGACTTTAATCGGGCTGAAAATCCACTTTGGGCTGTAAGCCCTTACCAAGCTGGTATTATTCGGGACTGATCATATCCCTCTACTTTGGTACCCGGCTTGCCTGATCGGCCCAAATATTCCAAATATGTACAGTAGGGATTAGAAGAGAAGTTGTAAATTGTGACTGTTTACACTTTGAACTAATACTACTAATAGTGGATTTTCTTCCTGGCTTTGTAGCCCTCAAATTAGGTGTTGTTACATTGAACTGGGTTAACAATTCCTCTGTTTTATTTACCATTCTGCAAGTGTTTTCTGCGTATATTTTTGTTTGGTAAATATGTGTTCTGTCAATAGATGATGTCAAGACATTTGTCCTGACATTGTTGTTTGAGATGAGACATAGATCTTAACCTGTGATTTGTGATGGTTGCCATTCGGTGGTTTATCTGTTACTAAAAGTTATAGATGAATGCTATTATTCTCTATCAGGAGCATATGCCATAACATTTTTCCTGATGTTGGAAAATCAGTATTAACACGTGTCTACCCTGTACCAGAGAAATTTCACCTTATATCATCAGTGAAAAATGGGAAAATAGTAATTCACAAAGAACATTTCGAAAAAAATCTTGAGTTACCCTTCCTAGAAACTTCTTACAAAACAGAGAAACCAACCAAAATTAAAAACTCCAAACGAAGTGTATCCCTAAACTCCATAGTAACAAATCCCATGGAAGAGAGAAAACTCCCCTTTAAAACAACTCTCATAAAACCAAAACTCTGAATCCTTCATTACGTCCTAACAAGAATACTGCTCCCAAGGAACATAAACAACAACCATGTCATCAAAAGTAACATTACTCCTCTTTGGCTTTTAACACAAAACTTACCAAAAAATTGAATACGTTTTATGTGGTTTAACTTTAACGCATATTTGATCTTTTTTATAACGGTTTGAGATAGATGACTGTCGATCCGAGATTGTTTCCGCTAGCCATAGTTAAAAAATTTCTAAAATAGATTTTTAAATAAGAAAATCTCATTAGTGATCTATTCACCTCGTAGTCTGTCGTCTAACACATCCTCGACTCGATTCGATCCGATTTTTGACTTCCTTGTTATTTTTTATTTTTCGGAAAAAAATTATTTGGGAATTTTCAGTTATCGGTCAAAACAACACAAATCAAACACAAAAAATTATACCAAGATCTAATTATTGAAATTTTGCCCAAAGGGCACAACCACGAAGTATTATATATCCACATCAAAACATTCAACAGGGATTCAAACAAAGGGCACAACCACAAATTATTATATATCCATATCAAAACATTCAACATGGATTCAAACAAAACAACTCAATAATATTAAAGACTTAAAATCAAAAGGGTTAAGGCAAACCCTTAGGCAACAAACATAGAAATAGAAGAAGAAAAAGATAGGAGGGTAAGGACCCCTCATTCTCTGATTGCCTAGCCACCCGTAAGCGGATAGTTTCCCCTTACCTCGAAGTTAAAGATAGGTGAATTCTCGGTCTTTCTAATCAGTCGTTCTCTTATTTCCTAAGCTATGCCTCTTTTTCTCAGTTTTGCATGTAGTGACAAAACTTCCACTCACTTTATTTATTTAACCTAAAAGTACCAATTACTTCTTTCAACCCCAAACTCTTCTCACACCCTCACTAATACTCTATTTTCCATTCGATTTCTATTATTCAAGTAATTAAAAATAATTATAAAATAATTATTTTATTTTAACTCAAATAATATTCTAATTAAATGATTATCTAGTTATTCTAATAAACTCAATTACCTCAATAATTGTATTATTTTACTAATTCTCACCACACCTTCAGCGATTACTCAAAATACATATTTCTCAATTATCTCTAATTATATAATTAATAATTAAATAACAACAATTCCAATAACACATATATCACTCAAGTAATTAAAATAAATTAATATAAATAAAATTAAAAATAAATAACTAAAGTTTGAGTGTTATAACTCTCTCCCACTTAAAAGGATTTTCTCCCTAAAAAATTACTTGAAGGGAAAAGCTCAGGGTAAGATCCATTCATCTCAGTCTCCAGCTCCCACGTCACACTACCTCCAACAGGTCCTCCCCACACAACCTTCGCCATAGAAATTTATTTACCTCTTAGATGCTTCACCTTTCGATTCTCAATCCGCAAGGGTGATACCTCAATAGTCAAGTTATTTCTAACTTGTACATCATCCATTTGAATTACATGAGACGAATCAAGAATATACTTTCGAAGCTAAGACACATGAAAAACATCATGAAGGTTCGAAAGAGACAATGGTAACACAACTCGATAAGCAACAACTCAAACTTTATGGATAATCTGATAAGGACCAATGAAACAAAGAGTAAGCTTCAGAGACTTCAGCGCACAACTAACACCAGTCACATGAGCGACTCCCAGAAACACATGGTCACCTTCTCATAACACAAAAGCCTTCCTCCGCTTATCATTGTAACTTTTTTGCCTGCTCTGCGATGCCTTCATCTTCTCTTGAATCATCTTAACTTTCTCGGTAGTCTGCTGACCAGTCTCTAGGCCAAACACAAAACTTTCTCCAGACTCATACCAACAAAAAAGTGTCCTACACCTCCTACCTTACAAATCCTCAAAAGGTATCATTCCAATTCTAGAATTGAATTTGTTATTATAAGTAAACTTAATCAACGACAAGTAATTGTCTTAAGCTCCTCCTTGCTCTAAGACACAAGATCTTAACAAGTCTTCCATATCATTAGAATTAGTTGATGATCTTAAAAAAACAAATTATTTTGATATTTCCATGTCAACCAAAATGTTGAATGCCTAATCATGATGAGGCTACCACAAGCAGTGCTCTCCTCTTAGCGAAGTAAATAACTTAGAAAAGACTTGTAATCCATAGAAATCACCAAATAACACCCACACCACTTAAAGATCTTATAACACACATATGCCACTATTGATAGTATATTTGAGTACTTTTTAATTATCATTTCCATAGAGATTGATGAGATATTACCGTCGTTCTACAGTTTATAGTGTCGTGAGCTAGAGTTACTTTGGGTTTGGTTGTCTCAAAGTTCATTCACAAGTTTTAGTAGCAAAGATTAAAATTAGAAAAGTTTAAAGTTTTTAAAGAAGTATCAAGACTTGATTTCATCAACCTAAATTGTATGTCTTCCTATAATCATGCATATGAACTCGTTAATAATCAATAATACCACGTATCATTCGTTTATACCGTCCGTGTCCGAAACGGTATAACAAGTTTTATCGTATTGTTCAACCAACAATTTCTCAACCGATTGAACAACACAAATAATATTTATAAACCGATACAAAGTGAATATCAACCACTAATTCCATGTCTAGACTTAATGTTTGATAGATGATAAAGTTAGGTCAAGATATAAATATTGTATTTCACAAACATTTAAACCATAGAAATCTAAGAATAAGCAAACTATATCATCTATATTGATACATAACTTGTTCATACACAATATTCATAAGAACAACATACACAATGAAAGGAAGATTACATCTTGTCTTGATACCAAGGTGATTTAGCAATCCATTGACATGGTAGCTTGCACAAGAAGGAAGAGATGAAGATGATCAAGCATCAACGATAATTTATCGACGATTGATGCTCCGGATCTTCGATTATATAATGCTACAGTAGGATATTGCTCTGTTTCTCTCTCAAAAGTGGATAACATCACAAAATATCTGATTTGTTCTATTTATAGAGCAGCAAAATATCATAGAGCGCGCGTCGTACCCTCTAGCGCGCTATGCGCGCCTTCGTTAAATGATCAAACCGCCCTAAAGCATGCTACACGCCCTCCTTTCCGCGCCAAGCGCGCTACACTCTGTCAAGAGGCTAAGAAAATGTCCTAGGCCGCGCTACGCGCGCTATAGTGCGCGACGCGCCCTTGAAGCTTTAATAAACTTTATCTTTGGTTCTTGAAATCCATCTCTTCTATCAAGCTCCAAATCCTCGAAAAGGAAAATCCTGAAATAAAATTACCTAAAAAGAAGATTAGAAGGTGTTCCGGGCTCGGGATATTTATAAGGACGAGACCTATAGCAAATAAAGGGCATTTGGCCGAGCACTGAACTCTACCCGGCAAGGTTTAAGTCAGCCGAGAACTGCGTGTAGGCAAAATTAGGTACTTAACCGGAAGCCGGGACGTTACCAGCCATTATGAACGGTTACAGACGTTACATGCCATTATGGGTGGTTACATACATTACAAGTAGGGGTGCTCGCGATGCGGTTTGAGCGGTTTTGACGAAAAAAATCATCCGAACCGCAAGAGAAAAAATAGTGCGGTTTGGTTTGGTTCGGTTGGATTTTAAAAAAAATCTGAACCAAACCAAACCAAACTAATGCGGTTTGGTTCGGTTCGGTTGGTTCGGTTTTTTACAAATATTTTATTGAGCCATACATACACATATAGATGATAACATAATTTTGTATTTATACATTCATACACTATCAAATAACAACAAAACTCGTCATATTTTGACAACAATTTTCCATTTAATATGTAAAAATTAAATTAGACAAAAGTGGAATATTAAACATAAAATAATAGCATAAAACAATATAAAAATTATTATAACGAAACAAAAAAATAGAAGAGACGAAAGATTAGTGAAAGTGAAAAAGAAAAAAAGTGTTGAGAGATTAGAGAAGAAGATATGCAATAAAAACGAAACTGAAATACGGAACATTTACATAAAAATGAGAAGGTGAAAAAGAAAGAATATAAGAGAGTAGAGATTATAGAAGAAGAGGGAAGATGTATGTGGCAAAGAAGGTGCGATAATGTTATTAGAGATTTTAGAAGATCGGGACTGAAATTATATGTGTAAGGATGAGAAAATTGTTCGTAATCATAATGCTAATGTATAATAAGTTTAAGTTTGGGTTGGATGTGAGTTAGTAAAATTTAGGTTGTAACATAGTGTGGTTTGATTCGGTTTGGTTCGGTTTACAAAATACAAACCGCAAACCGAACCGAACCGTGCGGTTTTGTAAAAACTGACCCGAACTAATCCAAACCAAATGCGGTTTTTTGCAGTTTCGGTTTGGTTTGGTTTGGTTTGCGATTTTCTATTGGGTTGTTTTGGTTTTGATCACCCCTAATTACAAGTGGTTAATTGTCGGTTACAAGACATTAAGATTCAGTTACAGATCTTAATGAAGCTTGACTGCACTATAAAAGGGGGACAGAGGCTAAAGGCATGGATCATCCCGATCACCCTCTCATCCTCTCAAGACCTCTCTCTGCTCCCACAAGAGGGATAAATAAGATACCTCTCTTGGAATAATACGTGATTCTAACGTACTTCCAAATCCCCAAAGATAGTCACCAAATCATCCTCCCCCTAAGTTTCTCTTACCTCTGAGGGCAAGCTCCTTAAATTTGGTTTTTTATGTAAGAACATTGACGCCGTCTATGAGAATCCGGTAAAACTTTCTCGGACCACACAATGATCCAAAAACAACTACTGTTTCTGTGTGAGATTTACATCGAATCTATGCCTTAAACATTCAATAACCATCCATAGATGTGGTGAACCACGGGGCTTCAAGCCCATATCGACCACTCTATCAATTTAAAAGAAAACAAGCTTTTCCTTGCGCCGAAATATACAATTCAAATGTCACTACCGACACACCTAAAGAGGGAAACCGCAGGAGAAGTATCACGTTGCAAATGTGGCAGCGTCTATATTTCCGAGTTCGCTTGGGTGATCTCGATTATCTTCCTTCTGTCCTTGTTGGTCCAAAAGGTCCAATATGGTGAAATCGGTCCCCGATTGTATATCGGGATCAAGAGAATTGCAATGCGACATCAGAGTGAAACTCCAGCTGCCCTCTGCAGGTCTCGGCAAGCAGGAATCGATAACAAAATATCCAACTTAGAGTCACGTCACTGTGCCGTCGTGGCCCTCGGATGATGAATTAATTGCATGTTCTATTGATCGAGCATGCCCGGATGATGTTTGTTTCTAACACCGACGGTTGTGATTAACATTTTCGATTGATGAGTTAATTGGTGCGATGATCATAGCTCTTCGGATTTCTAATGAGCACGTGAAATGTTTCGTTATCAGCTAAAGCAATATTGAAAAACGGTCTCCCACAATTATTACAATTGAAAGCACGGTTTCATCAAGCAAAGTCGCCTGCAAAGGTCAGATGGAAAACAATCTGTCATGCAGTGTCGGCGGAGTCAGCATTTAGAAGCATTGTCGGTTATAAACTATTATGTTGGATGAATAACGAGGAAACAATGACGGTTAAGTTCCGTGTGCCTTCTTAACGAAGGAACCAGCTCGATATTCACTCCGGCCGTTCGGGAACTCCATCCGCGCTACAAGTTTTCAATCTCTTGATAATCTATTTTGCCTTTCCTCCCATAAATTGTGTATACATTAGATAATATTCAGTGGAAATACACATAGACTTCTATAAGGATTGTTTTTGTGTTTCTACTGCTATGTTAATTTTCTTGTATTAGCCAACTGTTAAGGGCAATTTGCAACGGTAGTAAAAACACAGGGACGACAGTATCACACCTCTGCGCAATCACAGATTAAAGGCAGAACATTAGCAAGACGCGCAACAATCTTTGCAAGATAGAACCATTTCGTCAGACGGCCTCAATGAAAGTATCTTGTACTCAAAGGAAACGGCAGCATTTCGTCGGAAGGCGCCTATACTCTTGGTTTTAAGGGCAGCGAATGCTCTACGGGATAAGCTCGAAGACAGCAAATCCTCTGAGAATAACTCCATGCTATCGGCGACAACAAAGTCTCCGAATTGATATCGCAAATCATCGGGCAGTCGCTGCAAAATGGAAAGATAAGTAATCTCTACTAGTTTTACTAACTAATCACGGCAGACTGTTGTCATTTGATTAAACACATATTTGATGCTTGTTTTGATGCTATTATGTTATACTAAAAGAATGCATCATATTAATCTTATCTTTGCTCTTCGGAACTGACAGAGTTTAGTAGCGAATCCTGCACGACAAATATGTGACTAAGCTGGACGAATCACTGCAAAATGTTTGCTGTTGCGATGTATCAAGCATAGCGGGGGCTGTAAAAGGTCACCAGTCACTCTCAGCAGAAACTCTCAGAAGGGTCGTCAGAGGTTATGCCGTTACGAATTGGATACCACCTAAAGTATCCAAGTTTTGAAGGCTAAGCAATCAACATCCGTAGCAATAGATATAGTTTCGAGCCATTGTCTAACAAAAGTATACTGCAATAAGCTGCATCTTTTCTTAAATGTTATTACTACTATGTTATGCTATCTTTGGTCGCTGAAGTCGGGCTATCAATGACACCGGAGGAACCAATTTGTTTCTGGAATGAACCGACATATTGTCCTCGTGGACACCGACACCGGGAGTTCCGATTGAAAACTGACTTGCAAAACAATTCCCAGAATGGAGCTCGTATCGCACCGCGAACTTAGATAAGTATCCTCATTTTTGCTAATTTGTGTTGAAAGGTACTTATTTACATTAAAGTAATTTCATGGCCTTCTCGATAAAAGCTGGGATACTTATTTGCTGCTAAATTCCTTTCTAAAATTGAAAAGGAGTTCATATGCATAAGGTTATACTTCATATACATATGTGTAATCTGTTAAAAACAATATGTATATATGTTAAAGACACTAATATTGACCAAGTCCAATTCGGATAATTGGTTGCACTATGATCATGACATATACCGGCTTATCGGCCACCTCGTCACGACATAATTACTTGCACTGCGATCATGAAGCTTAAGTTGGGTAACAGTATTTACAAATACTTGTTATGCGTATATAATTACTTATTGACTCATCACCAACCAGGCCCAGAAAAATTGGGTCCACTTTAAGCCATATAAGACTAGTCTGAGCAAAAGTGACCCCAAAACCCGATGCAAGCTTAAAATTCCACAAGACGGCCTTAACACACCAAAGATTCCCAACTAAGGCATCCTCCAAGATAAGTTTGTCATTCACATAATGAAGATGAGAGGCCACCAAATTCAAGGAGCCCCCACCCTAAAACAAGAGAAAAGATCCAACTCAAAACCCCAAAAAATAACCCACTAAGGTCTTTCGCCACTTAGAGGAAAAGAAAAGGAGCCATAGAGTCGCATTGGTTCATCCCCATTTGGATGCTAATTTCTTGAGTCGGGTACCCATTAATCAAAATTCGAAGGTTTCTGGATACACACAGACCCGCATCCAAGCTTTCCACTTAACATTAATCCAAAATTTAATAAGTATATAATTCAGGAAACTTCAATTCACTGAATCATACGCTTTTTCAAAATCCCCAGTTAAAATGAGACATGTTTTCTTGAACTTTTTATTGCCAAATCTACAAAATCATTCACTATCATTACACCGTCAACTAATAACTTACCTTTAAGGAAAAATGATTCATTATAAAAAACATGTTTATCCATAACCATAGCTAGTCCTGACTCCAACACTTGAGCAACTAGCTTATAAAGAGAACCCACCAAGAGTGCACCCTTATCAGCTTTTCATTCCAAACAACAAACAACTTGAATTTGTGATTTCTCAAAACCACTTAAAAATATGTTTTTATAGATGTAGCAGCAATTTAGGAGATTAATTTACTATTGAAAAAGTATGTAAAAATATTTTCAATCAAACATAGTTACAATTTCTTTTATACTTTCAAATCGAAAGATTCAATTCTCCACTTAGTATCAAGCTATACAATTGAAAATAAAGTAGCAATCATATGTTATATACTTTCAATTTGATCTAATTTGAAGCTTCCACATGCATTTAGAATGTTGCATTGACTTTCATCCTCATTGTTTCTGCAAATTCTTTTGGTTCCTCTATATTTGTATTTTCTCCAATCTCTAAATAGACCGCCAATACATTATTGATCAATGTTTCATCAATTGTCTCTCCGACAAGTTTCAGATCAATCTAGTTACCAAGAAAAGAAAATAAAAAATTCATTACAGAGAAAATTCCAATTAATATTGGATTGTTTACAAGTACTTTTAGAAAAAATTTAGTATTCTTCTACAAATAAATAAGTAACTTAGGAATGGAAAACAGAAGAGAATACCATTGCTAATATTGCATCCATTACTTGTTGATTAATTCTCTCACATACCTGAGATAAATAAAATATAGTGAACACATAGTTAAAAAAAAGAAAGTAAAATAAAAATTAGGGTAACATTTGAAAGCTAGGAATATGATTACCAACCAAGTGATAGAAGGATAAGAAACCAGTTTCTTGAAGAGAAGGAACAACAAGTTTTGGGAGATAGTATTTCTCAAGATAGATAAAAAACTTTGAGAGCCGAATGGTCATAGTTTTATGATTTGACCATCTTCTAAGCAATTCTCTTAATAAGAGTTGGTCTTTCTTTCCTTCCAAAGATGGCATAACCTAGTGATAACAAAATCAAATTATTTTTAATCATGTCAATTGTTAATACTCACAGGTTGTTTAAGAGTAATATATACTCACAGTTGAGTTGATGTATTCAGGAAACACTTGCTTGTACTTTTCGTAAACTAGTTCGGAATATATATCGTCATAAGACTTTAGAGCGCATATATTGTAGACGGTTCTGCAGAAATATGGAATCAAAAGAATTGAACCTAAAACGAAAACATGCAAAAAGGAATTGAAACGTACGTGTATAGCATTATGTTATCCTCAGAAGTGAGGTGAGTATCAGGCAAGCCTTCTAGATTGTCCTGGAGTTTCTTGATGCGCTTCTGCATAAAACTCCATCGTTCTTCAAAGTCGAATACTTGCTCAAAGTTTGACATGTTGGTGAATTGAAGAAAAATACCTAAATCTGCATTCAAATGTGAAACCTATACCTAACTTTGGTTATCATTAGGGTTTTTATAGGAGATTATATCAAATTTATTTTACAGATAAATCCCTAAAACTTAGCATATAATCCAGGGTGTGGCCACTCAAAAAGATATAAAAGTCAGCTATTGGACTTTATACAAGCAAATCTATTTCATTCATTCCATTAAATATCAATAAATATCATATCTAATAAAAATAGAATATCTTTTATGACTTAATATCTTATTTGATTTTTTTTTAATAGTAGATTGGTAGAAACAAATTTGAAAAAAATTATAATTAGCGCTATTTAGAATTTTAATTTAAAAACTACAGTTACAAATAAAAGTTTTTTTATTTTGTTTTGAAAAGAACAAAATAAAATATATAATAACAACCAAAACCAATATTTTGAAATTCGGACCGGTCATTATTCCGGTCAAATTATTATCTCATTGGATACTCATGGGATTAGTGAAATTATTAGCTCATTGGATACTGATGGGATTAGTGAATCAGAAGTTGGATTGCATGACTTTTAATTTAGTTTATACAAATTAAAAAAAATTCAAGAAATAACTTTTTTTACATAAATTTCATTACTATAAAATTTGTCTAGAAGGCTACAAACACAACCTCCATGGAAGAATAATTTGGACCAAAGATTCCTCCACCCTCAATATTGCTTGTTTGCTCTCTAAGCTCAACTCTCTTTGGAGCTTCCTTGGAAAACGAGGCGTTACTTCATTGGCAAAAGTTTTTTTGAGTTTTTTTTCTAGCCTTAAAGATATCTATAGCGTAAGATGTCTGAGCTCCTGGAATCTAAACCCTGGTGTTCTTAAGCTATTCCCTTGGACTAGAGAATTTATACCTCCAATGTCCATCATATGTCAGCTGAAGTATAAGTCAAAATTCATGGTCTCTCCCATAAGTACTAGAGACCAAAGATAATCTTTGTTTTTGTAAGCAGCTTAGGCATTCCAATATGCATAGATTGTAAATCCAACAAACCAGTTTTTGACAGGGCCTTCGATCTTTATGTGAGAGTTTTTGTAGACATAGATTTGACAAAATAATTGAGTTTCAAAATCCTAATTGAGAGAATAAGTTTTTTTTCTTTCAATGGTATTAATAAACCTGATGCCAATTGCAAAAGAAAACCATCACCTTGAAAAAACAAAAACCAATATCAAAAGAGAACAAAGCGAAACCTCTGTTCCTATGGTGGAGAAATTGAAAAAACCTTTCCTAGAAGTTATTGATGTAAGTATAAGAGTGCGTCTAAGAGGGGGTGAATTAGGACTTTGAAGATTTATCTGGTTCTAGAAATATGTTGTTCTTATTTTTCTGGTTTGGTGCAAGAGTTTAGAAATGTATTACTTTTTTTTCTGGTTATGATTTGTGAAAGCGGTAAATGCGGAAAAATAAAGAACACAATGATGTATACTGGTTCCCCTCACAGTCCGAGAGTACTCCATTCCCCTTTCAACATGAAAGAGATTTTACTATAGTTTGTGACTTGTACAATACCCACACAAACACCAAGAACAATCCTCTTGGACCAAGAACAATCCTCTTGGATTTTTCACTAAGACCACTTATGAGAACAATCCTCTCAAAGTGCCTAACTTGTTTCCAACAATCCTGGACAACAAGATTTCAACCACCAAGAACAATCCTCTTGGATTTACTAACTTGATTATGAGAACAATCCTCTCACTAATAAAAAACCCTTGCTTCCAACAATCCTGAATAGCAAGTCAATAATAACCAAATATACTTGAGTAGTAATGTTGATGAACATATATCAATCTATAAGATTGATCTTCCCTTCCAAACAAGCAATTATCAATGATAGTATAATGCTCAATATTTATGACTTATGATATGAATTTTTCTGGACTTAGTATGAAACTCTAATGCAGAAAAACTCAATGTAAAAGTTTGAATATCAATGAGCACTTTGTATGAAAATTGAGAGAGTAAGTGTATATAATTGCAAAAGGAAGATGCGAGATTCAAATATGAAAACATAGTGTTTATATAGTGCCTTAACACCCTTTTGAAAGTGTGTAAAACAATGAAACAATGCAACAATTAAGAGATGTTAAAACAAATCCGTTCAGATTTTCCAACAGCTATTTTTACCTCTGCCAGGCGTGGAAACCGGTTTCTGAAAACAGGGAAACCAGTTACTGGTGAAACGTTGCAACTGATATTCAAAAACTGCGTTCAGGAAACTGGTTTCTGCAGGAAAAATTTGAATTTCTAGAAACATAATATAAACTGACATGAAGGGGAAACCAGTTTCTGGAAACCAGTTTCTGCTACTGAACACAGAATTTCCAGAAATGAAATTTTATGCAGGACCTTGATATGAATTATATTTTCTTAGCCTCTAAAGATTTCTAAACACGTGTAAACACATGAAAACTATATGGAATATGATATGCATAAGAGAATAGACTTTGAGCACTAACATTATCAATATAATTGCATACTTGTACCTCAATCCATCAATGATCCATGCTAGTCTTCAAAGTAAAAGTCTTGAATATTTTATTGCTAGCTTTCAATATGATGAGTCTTACACTTGAGGCTTTTTCCATACTTTTTGACATGATCTTTTGATTTGCACTTTGTCTTCATCAAAACACATCTAAAATAACGACACCTAATACACAAGAATACATAATAACAAAAATCATAGTCACCCACCCGTAAGCCTAATAATAAACCAAACAAAAAAAAAAGAACGTTGTGGTATCGCGATGGTTTATCTACAATTCCTTCATAAATAATTTCAATTCAATAGTCGTAAAAAGGAGTCCAATCACAATTTAAAAATAAAAAAAATCGATTTGAAATAAAATACTAAAAGAGGGATTAACATGGCTTGATTAAATTTTGTAAGGAATTAAATATAGACCTTTTTTTTCTTAGGGACTAGTTTGGACTATTCCTTTTATGTAAGAGATTTAATAGGAGTTTTTTCTTCTTCTCAGGGACTAATCTGACCTCTACAGTTTTTGTGAGGGACTAAAACGAAACTTCACTCTTATTATTATTATTATTATTATTATTATTATTATTATTATTATTATTATTATTATTATTAGTTTTGATTAATTAAAATACACTGTCAGTGTAAAACAACTTTACACCATCATCCAATTATAATTAATGATTTTGATACATAAGTATGGAATTAAAAATATAAATAAAAAATTATAATTAAATCATTTAAATAACTATTTTTCTATAATTCTCTCTTCCCATGCATGGATGGCAACATGTCGGGTGCGTGTTTCACACTACCCAAACATGCATTCGAAATCGACACCCGAACCCAAACCCAAATGTTATTTGGGTGGCAAATAACACCCACGCCCACACCCGTTGGGTTCGGGATTTTTCACCCAAACCTGAACCCGCAGCAAAATACATAACATACATTTTTCCTACAACTTTCCACAATATTATATATATATATATATATATATATATATATATATATATATATATATATATATATATATATATATATATATATATATATATATATATATATATAAATAAATATAAGCGAGTGTGATTTCGGGTTTCGGGGTGCGAATTTCACACTATCCAAACCCAAAATATCGGGTGACACTCGAACTCGAACCCCAACCCAGTCAACTCGGATTTTTATCCGTTGTTCGTGTGTCGGTCTACTTGCCATCCCTATTCTCATGTGTTAAAATGCTTCATTCTAATTGGATGATGGTGTAAAGTTGTTTTTATACTGACATTATATTCTAATTAATCTCTATTATTAATATTATTATTATTATTATTTAATTTGATATATTTTTTAATAATAAATAGTTAATAATAATTTTGACAAAATTATTAGTCAGATCATTTGTATCACATGAGCGAATTGTATTATTTAGAAAGACCCTCATTCTACTATCTAATTCTTTTTCAGATATCATTTACATAACTCTTCGAGCGCGTTTAATCTACTAAAAAATAAGGAGTTGTGCTGTATTTGATTTAAGATATTTATGGGACATGACAAAAATCAGGAATAGAGTCGAAACAAAAACTAAAATTAGACAACTTTTTGTCCATAGTACAAAATACATAAAATACAAAAATATATTTTTATCTTGAGAAATGCTATTTTAACATCGATTTACTATACCGTATCAAAATTACACCGTGCCCAGTGCAGGTGCAGTCTGTGCTACCGCACTGGCCCCCAAGTCTTGAAGGGCCCAATAATTTTTTTAATTATCAATTTAATATATTTTTTGCCTTTTTTTTTTTTGACAACAAGAAACTAAACCATTTCATTAATAATAATATTGTAAATACAAGTAGGTACATCGTTAAAAACATGAAAACTAGCAAGAGATGGAGCCGCCTTAGCGAAAGGATGAGCAACTTCATTAGCTTGTCTTCTAATGAACTTGCCTGCTTTTTTGAATAGATATAAAATTATAATTTGTTCTCAAAATCTATTTTACACTTGTACTTTAAAAACATAGGTAAAATCGTGATTTGTTTTCAGAATCTATGATTTAAACCGATTATTTTAAAAAAATTGATATAAATTGATATATTTTTAGGCCTATTTTTTAAATTTAAACAGGGCCCCAGATTGTTTGGGCCGACCCTGACCGTACCTATACAACTACGCTGCACTGCACACATATTTAAGTGAGAAAAAAAACAAAAAAATACGGATAAGTATGTATTTATTGTATTTTATACGGTGTACCTGTACAACTTAATGTCATAGGAGGATTTTTGTTTTATTTTCTATTAAAAATACCCTCTTTCTCTCCTGTTAATATATACAAAAATATCTTTTATTTTTTATTAAAAATATATTTTCTCTCATATTAATATTTGTGAAAATATTTTTTTTATTAAAAATATATTCTCCATCTCTCTCATATTTTATATTTATAAAAATATCCTTTTATTTTCTATTAACAAAAGGATTCCCTCTCTCATGTTAATATTTATGAAAATACTCTTTTATTTTTTATTAAAAATACTCTCTCTCTCTCATGTCAAAATTTATGAAAATACTCTTTTATTTTCTATTAAAAGTATATTCTCTCTCATATTAATATCTTTGAAAATACCTTTAATTTTCTATTTAATATATATTCTCTCTCATTAATATTTACAAAAATACTACTTTTTTATTTTCTATTAAATATATATTCTCACTCACTCTCATATTAATATTTAAAAAATACCCTTTTATTTTTTATAAAATTTATATTCTCGTAATATTTACGAAAATACATTTTTATTTTCTATTAAAAATATATTTTTTCTCTCATATTAATATTTACGACAATATCCTTTTAATTTTTATTAAAAAATATATTTTACCTCCCTCTTTTTTCCTCTCTCTCATAATAATATTTACAAAAATACCCTTTTATTTCTATTAAAAATATTCTCTCTCTCCTTCTCTATTATTAATATTTACATGTGAGCTACATCGTACTACATACTCTCACTAGACGATACCTACTCCAATTCATATATGACGCAAGATGATTAAAAAAATGATTTTCATCCAAATCTCCAAACCATATTTAACACAGTACGATCTTTTATCGAACCTTCAACATAACGAAACGTTGGCTCTTGTTAAACCTCCAACATAATCAAACCTTGGTTCTTATCGAACCTTTAACATAATGGAACATTGATTCTTGTTGACTCTCCAACATAATCAAACACCGGTCTTTATCGAACCTTCAACATAATTGCCACATTAGGCTTCAATTATTCTTTATCAACACGGGACTTACGTCCTAAGGGTATTCACACAATCATTTATAGTTCCAAGTAATCAAAAATCTCAAGTACTGTCTTTCTATTTAGGACATGATTAATGGTTTTTACACCGTTATTTACCGTTGATTTTAGTTATCATTTCTTTATTTTGTCGACCGTTTTACTTCATTCTTCTACATTTTATGCTTCAGTTGTGTATTTTACTGTTTGGAGGCTCAGAGGAATAAATCGAGACAAATCAGTGCAAAAAAGTACAAAACGCTGAGTTTTGAAGAAATTGAAAAATCATGCTACAGGAGGCCTGACACGGGCCGTGTCAGGATGAAGCTTGGCCAATAAAATGCAAAAGAGAGGAAAGTCAGGGGCTGACACCGTGGCCCGTGTCAGCAAGTATGAGATCTGGAAATTTTCAGCATGTTTTTCATCATGACGTGCGTGTAGTATTTTGATCATAACTTGAGCTTTGTAGCTCAAAATGATGTGGGATTGGCAGCAAAATTTCGCTAACGAAAAGGGCTATAACTTTGATGAAGACAACAAAGCCAGATTCTGAATTTAGGGGGTGACACGGGACTTACGTCCTAAGGATATTCACACAATCATTTATAGTTCCAAGTAATCAAAAATCTCAAGTGTCTTTCTATTTAGGACCGCCTCTTCTTAATTTTATCTTAGTGTCTTTCTATTTAAGATTCTCCCTAAATATGGGAACCCCTCTCAACTTTCCACAAATCACTAATCCCAAATAATCAGCATCAATAAACACACTGGTGAATGAATTACAACTCAAGTAAACAAACCAATTATTATGTCTTATGATATAAATGAAGCAATAGCATGGTGTATAAGAAACAATAAACAAAAGACTCAACAAAAACCCTAGGTTTATGCTTTCTTGGGAACTTTGTGCTTTCTCACCTTGACTCAAGAACCTTATCACACATATGAGTCAATAGAAGTTTGAGTGTCACCGACCTCCTTCTGGTGAATTCTTGTTCTTGCTGCTCTGTAAATATTGGTGTCGTTTTTCGCAGGTCTTTAGTTGGAGAGATCTAGCTTGTGCTCCTTCTTGTGCTCTAGCATTGGGTTTCTTGTTCTTTTGTCATTGTTGTATTGATGTTCCTGTTCTTGTTGTTTTGGTAAACTCTTCTTTTTGTCAATTGTTTCGGTTTTGTTTTTGTTTTGTTAGTCGTTTGATATCTCTTATGCCATCGACCAACCTTTAGTTCTGTACTCTTGGCCTATACACTACACCCTGATAAGCTTTTGATTCCAAATAAAAGCAAGTTGAACTTGTAATTTATCACTAACTAAATAATATGTTTTTAGGGTCGGCCCTGTGGGTGTGCAACAAGTGCCACCGCATAGGGCCTCACTTACTTTGGGGCCTCATAATGGGATCTGGGCTTATATAAATTATTGTAATTTATTAGTTTACATTCCTGTATGACAACAAAATTGATCATTGGTTCAGTGGAAGAATGTGAAATTAAAAGTGTAAAGGCACTTGACCAGTCTCAGATTCAACTCTCATGCCCTGCATTAGAATTTTTATTTTTGGCAATTTAAATATTTTTATTCTACAACAAAGTTAATCTTATAAATACTTCAAGCCTGATGCCATTTCAAAATTACAAATAACCTACATGTTTATAGATTCGTGATCCTATCATTTTTTAGAAATAAAATGTAGTTTATTTTAATTGTTTAAATATTATTTTATATTATTTTAAATTTTAAAATATCATTAAAATTTAATATTATTTTAAATAAAATTTTATAGAAATAATTACTTTTGAAATATATCATTTTAAAGAATATTTAATGATACGTATTTAAATAATTAGATGTTAAAATTATTCTTTTATTATAAAAAATAATTGAAAAAACTTCTAATTTTTTTAAAGAAATTATCATAAAATCATTTTTTTAAATCTATAACAAACATAGTCTTAGTCTAACTTTTTTTAAATAATTTTTTTGAATAATAACCTTTTAACAAATGATATTATAAATATTTTTAGATATTTCATATGGTCAACTCAATTTTTAAAATATAATGTAGTGATGTATTTGATTTAATCTATTATTTTTCATAAAAGAATATATTATTTTTAATATATATATATATATATATATATATATATATATATATATATATATATATATATATATATACAGATTTTTAATATGTTAAAAATTTAAAAATATATTATTATTTATATAAAAATATATATTTTTAAAATCAGAACAGGACCTCTAAAATGTTCGGGCCAGCCCTGTATGTTTTATATATGTTTAGTATATGTTCGTGTAGGGTAGAGTTAGTATCAATTTGTGAGATTAATTTTCTACTAAAAAAACATATGTAAATATATCCGGTAAAACAAAAATACAATTATTTTTATACTTTCAAATTAAAGGATTCAATTGTATAGTTAGTATCTAGTATAAAAAGTGAAAATAAAATAGGAATCATTTTATACTTTCAATTTGCATATAGCAAAACTTGTTATCTAATCTTAAGCTTCGACATATATGTTTCATTAGCTTTCATCATCATTGTTTCTGCAAATTGTTTCGGTTCTTCTTTATTTGCTCTTTCTCCAATCTCTAAATAGAATTCCAATATGTTCTTGACCAACGTTTCATCAATAGTCTCTCCAACAAGTTTCCGATCAATCTGAATACCAAGAAAAGAGAATAAAAAACTCATCACATGGAAAATCAAAACAAATAAATTGATTATAAATAACATATAGAATGAAAAACAGAAGAGAATACCATTGCTAATGTTGCTTCCATTACTTGTCTATTCAAAGGATTCTCATGACAAACCAAGTTATAGAAGGATAAGAAGCCAGTTTGTTGAAGAGAAGGAACATTACGACGACCTGAGAGATAAAATGATTCAAGAGACAGAAAAAACTTTGAGAGACGAATGGTCATAGTTTTATGGTTTGACCATCTTCTAAGCAATTCTCTTAACAACACTTCATCTTCCTTTTCTTGCAAAGACGGCAAAACCTAGTGATAACAAAATCATTACTACCTTGTGAATACACTCATACAAGATATGTTAATTTAGCAATGTTTCTCACCGTTGATGAGATGTACTCATGAATCACTTTCTTGTACTTTTCATACACGTGATAGCCACCCTTTGCCACGCACATATTGTAGATATTTCTGCATTACGATATAAGAAATATGGAATCAAAAGAATTAAACCTAAAACGAAAAACAAGCAAAAAAAAATAATGGAATTGAAACGTACGTGTATAGCATTATGTTATCCTCGGAAGTAAGGTGAGTATCATGCAAGCCTTCTAGATTATCCTGGAGCTTCTTGATGCGCTTCTGCACATAACTCCATCGTTCTTCAAAGTCGAATACTGGCTCAAAGTATGACATGTTGGTGAATCAAAGAAAAATACCTAAATCTGCATTCAAATGTTTATGGATACTAATAGAAAGATAGAACATGCAAGACTATGTGAAACCTATACCTAACTTTGGTTATCATTAGGGTTTTATAGGAGATTATATCTAATCTATTTTATAGATAAATCCCTAAAACTTAGCATATAAAATCTATTTCATTCATTCCTTTAAATATCCATAAATATCATATCTAATATAAATAGAATATCTTTAATGACTTATTATCTTATTTGATTTTTTTCATATATATAATAGATAGGTAGAAACAATTTTGACAAAATTATAATAATTAGGGCTACTTTGAATTTTAAAAACTACGGTTACGAATAAAAAGTTTTTTTATTTTTTTTTGAAAAGAACAAAATAAAATTTTAAATATATATAATAACAAACAAAACCAATGTTTTAAAACTCGGACCGATCAACAATCGGTCAAATTTATTCATGCAAATAAGTTGAATAGTAATTTTAAATACAATTCTAACTTTTAAATATAATAATTTAATGATGCTCATAAATTGATAAAAATTAAAAAAGTAATAAACTAATATAGAATTATAAACAAATACTATGCTATAAATAATTAAAAATAAAGGATAGATAGAAAAATAAAAATTGATAAATAAAGGTTAGTAAAAATAATGTGACTTTTACTTAAAAAATAATAATGAGATTTATACTAAAAATAATTTAAAAATATTATTTTATCTTCATTTGGTAACATAAACATTTTTTTTTTAAAAATAATGAGATTCATACTGAAAATAATGTGAAAATTTAATTCAATTTTTCTTTGTTAACTTGAATTTTTTTCAAAACTTTTGTTAATTCAATTATAGTATTATCATATTGTATATTATTATTATTATTATTATTATTATTATTATTATTATTATTATTATTATTATTATTATTATTATTATTATTATTATTATTATTATTATTATTATTATTATTATTATTATATTGTGTGATTAAAAATAAATAAATTTAATGAAAATGCATTAGAGAAAAATATTAATGTAATTATAAAATATACACTTCTTTTCTCTTTGACACAATTAAACATAAAAAAATTTATGGTGTAGTTGGTAAAACTTCAATTCTAATAGTCTTAAAAGATTATACGTTCGATTCTTCAAATTTGAGAAAATTTTATTTTTTGTAACTTTTAAAAAATAAATATAAAAAGATCAACCCGTGGATCAAGAAACTCATTGATTCATTGGTCTCACCAGTGAACCGGTCAGGTCACGCCCATTTTTATCGGGTCAATTGCAACTATGATCCAATGACTTTACTGGACCGCTCTACCAAAACAAGTTAGTCGAACACAAGATGTATCGGAGATGACATGTTAGAATACAAAATTACAACACAAAAAATTTAAAAATTAAAAAGCACAAAGGGGTCTACAAAACAGTTGATAAACAAATTAAAGGATTTAGTCTCCATAATTTGTAATCAAAATTGACAATAACATATTTTAACTGTTACCACCAAAAAAAATTGAAGCTATACCCTTTCAAATAACGCTTGTAAATACTCCGCTTTATTTGAAAAAAATAAATTCATGTTTCGCTCTTTTCAAATAACTCAAATCAAAGAGTCAAATAGTGTTAAGTGCCAACCAAATATTTTTTAAAACCCCCCTAGCCCACTAAAGTGTAAGAGCTAATCTAATAAATTTTCTTGAGATGTCGTTGAGAAACCTAATAAATTAAAAATAATAGGCCACCGTCTACCAAAAAAGTCACAGTTTACAAACAAATGATCTATGTCTTCATCCAAGCCACAATTTGCCACACATCTTTGTTCATTCATACCAAGAATCTGCAACTTAGCCACATTGTCCTTCGTCGAAATACAATTCAGTAACAACCTCTAAGCAAAAATTGAAATCTTAAGCAACACAATCTTCAACTATTATTTAGGAGTTATGCTTATTATTATTGTCGTCAACTTCAGACAAATTTTATAAGCATTGCTGACCGTGTAGCAAAAAGAGAGATGTAAATTCCATACCCAACAGTCATATGCGTCCACCTTCAAAACAACTAAGGTTAACTGCTCAAAAAACTCTCCCACTAACTCTTCCTCCCACTCAATACGCCACCTCCACACCTCACCATTCCCCCCACCAACTCGTTCATTTATACTATAATCACCATCTTATTCTCTTCTAAATCAAATGGCCTATTAAATCTTACCTTCAAAGAAATATCATCAAGCCAAGGATATTTCCAAAATAGAGTAGAAGACTCATCTCATATTTTCCGACCAATGTTATCAAGTAACCACCCTCCATCGACCAACCTGACACCCTCCTTTATGTTTTTCAAATTCCTCCACCAAACAGATCCACCACATCTCCAATACATAATCGCCCTCTTCATCACCATACCAAGCACACAATAACCTATACCATAGACTTCATGTCTCATCCAGTATTCTCCAACACCATTTACCAAGTAAGATTAAGTTAAATTCCTTCAACCTCCTAACCCTCAAGCCTCCATTTTATTTTTTCAAACAAATAATATCTCATTTAATCCAGTAAATTATTTTCACATCTTCACTCCCCCTTCTCAGAAAAATGCATTAAAAATATATTCAAGAAAAGATATGATACTCGACGACACCTTGAAGAAGAAATTACTTAATAAGAATCAAATGACCCCCCATAGAGAGAAAGCGAATCTTCCACCCTGAAAGCCTTCTTTTGATACGCTCGATCAGAGGATACAAAACTTAAGCTTCCTAGAATCACCACCAATAGGTAACCTGAATACAAAAAAGGTAAGTGATCGTGCTTATAGCTTATAACCAGCCCTGCCTCATATAACCAAGATTCAGCGGCATTACTCCAAACAACATACTTTATGAAAGTTAGCTTTTAATCCCTATATAGCTTCAAAAAGAATCAACAATGCCTTTATACCTCAGACATTAACCCAAATTTTAACCCCCACCAGTAAAGTATCATCAGCAAATTGTAATTGAGAAACATAGCAATACTCTGTGCCCCCACCCAATAACCTCTATACTCACCTTTTTCCACTAAAGCATTCATCAAAACATATAACCTTTCAGGTACTATCAAGAAAAGAAAAGAGGAAAACAGATCACCTTGAAAAAGACCTATTTCTAACTTAAACTCATTAGTTGGGCTACCATTTATAAGTACATAAGCAATTGTCGTAGAAATACATTCTAAAATCCATTTCTGCCATAGAGTCGGAAAATTATTTTACATATAACATCAACCAAATATAGTCAGTCCACCGAGTCATAGGCTTTTTAAAAATCAACCTTAAATAATAATAATAATTCTTTTTTCAAACTATGCACATCATTTTAATATTTGCTCCCTCCTTCGTAGTGGTTGATTTAAAAGAAAGCTCTTATATCCCAGATCGTTCAACCGCTATTGACTAAAAATGAGTATGACAATTATCAAAACAACATTCCTCACACCATTGACACCTTCTGCCTGAACACCATTTACAGAAACTGAGATGATAGCATTCGACCTTCTTCTTGAAGACATAATACCGTGAAAGAATGTTAAATTTGCATCTCCCTCCTCTAGCCAAAGTAATGTAGACTTTTGCCAATGGATACTTGAATGCAATTTGGATATAGAAAGTATTTCTACTAATAAATAATGCAATTATCCCAACTCGTCCTATTATAAATCTTGCTCATCTCTTTTAACACCCAAAAAAGAAATACGATATTTTACCGCTTTGAATTTCACCTTCTATAATCTGAATATGATATTGATGCCATAATTTCAAACTGCCCTTTGTCCACTTAAATTTCTCTTTTAGCATAAAACTACCCCATCCATCCACCTGAAAAGATAGCTATTGTTCCTTCACAAACTCCTTGTAGCTTGGTAAATCTGCCTAGTCTTGTAACATTTGCGCTGTCCTAGGACCCAAGTTCTCTTCATCAATATTCATCAGAACCGAGAAATGATTAAAAATAGTGCGAGGAAGAGCCACTTGAATTTAATTCATCCTTAAAGAAACCCAAGCACCCAATGATAAAAAAAAACTATTTAGTTGACTAATAGAAAGACAATCCCCAGATACCACATAAATCTTCTCCCACACGTTGGTAGATCAACCAATGAACTCATTAAAATGATTAAAATCCTCTACTCGGTCAATAATTACCCTATCCATTCTTTCATCAATTGATCGAATAACACTAAAAATTCCATTCACATACTAAGAATTTCCCTCATCATTATGAATCAGAACACCCAAACGATTTCATAAAGATAACTGACATCCGCTATCATATGGAGCATAAACATTGGAAATATCAAACTCATGAAATAACTTTATAAAGCACCCTTTGATAATAAAAAAATTATGAAACTCATTGAAACTTTTACATCTAACTCATTAGAATCCCATAACGTCAATAGTCCTCTAGAAGCCCATATAGAGGGCTGGAAGGAATAGCCTACCTCAGAGGACCCCTCATAGATACCTACAAACAAATTCGTTAATCACTTCCATTTTTGTTTCCTGAATGCATACAACCAATGGAAACATCTCTCTAACCAACCTTTGTACCTCTCTCCTTTTCTGCCACCCACCTAACCCTCTCACACTAAAAGAAAAAAACTTCATTATTACCACCAAACTTCCTCACCATAGCCACAAAACACCCTATATTAAATTCCATCTCCAACCCTAAGAACTATCCCCCTTCCCTCCCTCACCTTCACCCTCCTTAATCCTATCACCTCCCCCCTTGACAATGCACTGGAAATGTTTATCCAATCACCATCAATCATTAACCTGATAGATTTTCCAACCTCACAAACATCATCAAAAACCTCCTGAGGTTTACCATGTAATGCCATCTAGTTTCTCCAATCCACGTTAGAACTTGAAGCCTTTGAACCCAGTGACAAAGAAACCCCTCATTTTGCTTAGAAGAATATCTTGAAGAATTACTAGAAGTCCTACCTATCTTTAGTTGACAACCTTGCCACTCTTTTTAAATCAAGTACAAACGATACAAATTTCCCTTCTCTTGTTTACTGTGAATAGTTCCATATTTCTTACCATCAGAATTTACTTCCTACAATGCTTCTTTTATTTTAATAAATTCATAACTCCAAGGTCCTTACCATTCATTTGTATCTTTTAAATTAAAATCTTCCTTAGACTGATTATCATCATCCTTTCGCATTTCATTTTCACGTGATAACCATTCTGCACGGAGTTGATTCACAAGATTATCAACCAAGGACACGTCTTCGAACTCACGTCCTAATTCAGTACCACGAGTCCTAATTCAGTACCACGTGATAACCATTTTGTCTCATTTCAACGGTGCCACCATAAAATCGTGTAACCCAGAGTCTGAAATAGTTTGTTGAATAATCGAAATGCTAACACAATCCGAATCTTAGCCATCAGAACATTACAGGCCTAGTCAATGTCTTCAAGAACAACCTCATAACTTCTATCCACCATTACCACCTCTTCGCCCCTCTAACTTCTTACCTTTCCCCTCCCCTAACTCTGCATACGAAACCACCATACCATTCCCCTTTGAAATAAAGATCAGGTCCTCCTTCCTCCCCTTTTGCACCTTACTTACCACACCATCACTGGTCACCACTTTGTGTTTTTCCTTTTCCTCTTCACTCTTAACAACCTCCTCCTTCACCCTCTCTAACTCCTTCATCCTCCAAATCCCAAGCTCGACCTCCCTCCTCCCATTCTCCATCGAATATTTTCTTTCCTCATATCTCAACAATTTTTCTCCCTCACCCACTGTCATACCCCAAAATTTGCCCATCATATTCCAATATTCCCATGGCCTCTCATATGCTTCAAAGTAGCCTCATGCCAAGTTTCAAACTCTGACTCATAAGATTGCTCAGTCAACTTCTCAAAAGATCAACACTCGGCCAGTTTGACCTAAAAGTCAACCATGGTCAACATACAGTCAAAAGTCCTGATTTTTGGTCAACATAAATATTTTGAAGTCACATTCATCATTTGATCAAGGGTTGATCATGATTCATTAAGGAAAGCTTCAAATTCATCAAAAGACCAAGTTTCTAAAATAGGGTTTCTAGGAGAAAGTCAACCCAACTTTGACTGATCATATCTTTCTTATAATTTATCAGAAATTCCCCAACAAAAGCTCATTCTCAAAGAAATTCAATTCTCTACAACTTTGATGTTGGGCCCAAGGTCAAGAAATGCTTCCGCATAGGAGATATAAGCCAAAACATCATAGGTCTTTTTGAAAGTCAACAAAAAGTCATTTTTTCTCAAAGAGTGGTACATGAACATGGTAGAATCAATTGAGATGAATCCAAAAGGAGCTTTTAGAGGACTCTTTGAGCTTTCCAGAAAGTCTTAGAACACCTTCATATGACCATTATTGAGAGAGTTATGGATTGCTAAAGTTGGGCAATTTTGAGAGAATGCTTGAAAGGCAAAGTGGTGAATTTTGTTGTTTTGGACTCATGGGCCTAAAATTTGGTTTTGAATCATGACCCTAAGCATATTCACGACCTCCAAGACCAATCACATGTTCTCCTTTTATTTATTTTTATTATTTTTGGATTTAATTAGTTTAAATTCAATTTAAATTGAAATAAATATTGAAAAAAATCAATGATTTTGTGCTAAGCTTATTTTGTGATCAAATATTAAGAATATATGTAGGGTATTTAATTGAAAATTCGTGGCCAAATAATTGGAGCAAATTTTGGGCAAGATTTGCTTCAAATTTAGTAACTTTCAATCAAGCTCCAAATCAAAGATTCAATTGACAAATCAGAGATATTTGGATCAATTCTCTTGCCCTAATTTGTTTCACTATAAAGCCACAATAAAACCTGATCACGAGCAAGGATTGGCAGCCTCATGAGTTCGTGCCACACTTCAAATTTCCAAGAAAAAAATCAATTTCGATTTTGGGGTTAGGGATCAATCCAATGTGTTTTGGAGATTGAAACATGTTCCTGAAGCATCATTGATCGTCCCCCAATACTTATGCAAGCCTGAAGCATCATGAAACTCTGTCACTAAGTCACGATTTGCACTTATAATCTCAAGTTCGATTTCGTTCATTCTTACATTATAAATGAGATTTGAATATATATTCATGTTTGTGATGATGTTTGCAAAGTTTCTGGACGGTTTAATTTGAGTTTAAGCGCAGGAGCTATGATCCACCATTGTTAGGTCAAAGAAGCTTTGATTTGGGGCTTTAAAGTGCAGACAAAATTAGTCGAAATCAAGGATACTGTTGAGTTCAGGAGATGATTTATGATCGAATCGTGTCTTCGAATTCAATTTATTTGTCGTTTTTGTTGAGTTGAATTTTTGCAGGACACGGCTACAAAGCAAATCGTAGCAAAGTAGCAGGCAGTTCGTAGCAAAAGGAAAAGACTAGGTTCATAAGTGGAGAAGATGAATGTGTGGCAGCTTCCAATTGGCTGGTTTTAAATCATTGGCTATCGCCCGCGTTTTTTTGTCATTTAACCTTTTTTCTTATAAAACGTATTATGATTTCGTTAATTACCAAAAAGCGCAGGTTGCACAATTGGCCAGAAAGTAGAGCGCGTATCCTTCAGAACATGGGTTCGAACCCAGCGTGTGGCAAATATATTTTTGCTAATTGTTTATTTCAGTTGCCAACAGATCCCATGTGCCCAGTCAACATAGACTCGCCATACGTCTTCACACATCAACCAATAGATCCACAACGACCAGAATATGAAGGTCCAGGATGCGCCTCCCTACCATGCACCTCCAGGCTGCGCCACACTCAAGCGAAGCTATGTTTTTTTCTAATTTTTTTATATTTTTAATTACATAGCTTTTTATTTATTTGTTTTTTCTCTTTGTTTATTAAATATTTTTCTAAAAACTTTCTTAATATTTACTAAAATTATTATTTTTAATATTTTCTCTTTTGTTTACCAATAATTATTTAATTGTTCATATTTAATCGAACCTTCGATTTTCTTTAACCTTTAATGATTATTAAAATATTAAAATCATTTATCTGGCATATTTTGTTCAATTAGGGTTTGTAGATTTTCAGCCAATTAGGGTTTGTTGAACCATAATGCACTAACCTTTCTCTTCTTAATTTTTCAGGGTTATCAAGAATTCGATGAAGGCTCGAGGCATTGGCATTAATTTGCCTCTTATCTTTTTACCGTTATTCTTATTTTTCTGTTTTTTTTTTGTTTCCCCTTTCCCCGCAGGTGTTTATTGTAATAGCGTAGGACCTTTTAATTTCTGCCTTTAATTTCGTTTATATTAACTGTGTGGTTAGTAATCTTAGGGAGTGTAAGCCTTTAATGAACTTAGAACCACTAAACCTTAAAACATAATTATCTGAATTGAATCACGTGATTGTGCACCCACACACCTTTAGGGTAACCCCTCTCGTTGCCTTGTTGCCTGTTGCCTTACTAATTATGCCTTTAAAATAGTCAAGTCCCTCGATTCCGAGGATACCTAAAGCAAAGGTTGCCTAAATCATTTAAATCATCATATGAGATCTAGTCCCTCGAAGTTGCCTCGGTAAAACATGATGATTGTCCCAATTGCTAAGGTATCCTCGCATGTTGCCTTAAATGACTATTATATCCTTCCCTTAGACTACCTACCCTCTTTATGGTAGGCACAGTCTTGTAGCGAACGATAACTTCGATGACCCTTCAATATCCAATTGAAAGACTTCCTGCCCTCTCATGGTATGGATAGACCCTTTCGCCCGAAAGACTTAAAGAACAAAAAAGACGATCTTAGGGTAGGTAGTTCTTAATTGCTTGCTCCATTCAAATCAAAATCAAATGCTTTTCACACCTCCTTTTCAAATTACTTTCAAAAAGGCTACGCTTATTTTACAAGCTAAAGTCCTTATTCAAATCTTTTCTAAACACACACGACACTTCAAACTTTTCAAACAATTCAAACAAACAAGTGAGCTAAGCAATTAGGAGCCCATGGGTAACCATGGATACAAATGATGCCTTAAACCTTCCCTTTGTATAACCAACCCCCCGAACTCAAAGCCTTTTCAAATGTCTTTCCTGTTCTTTTTGCCTTTCCAATTGGATAAAATAAAAGTCGGTGGCGACTCTTGCTATCCGCAACATTTTAAAAAGTCAGTTCACCGTATTACACCCACCACTAAGTTTCTCCTATTAAACTTCTCAAACCTATCACAGGGAGCCACATTCGCAAAATTTCTATAATCTCCAAATTAAAAATTATTTAAAGCTTTGCTCAATTTTTTCATATATCTCGCATTAGCAAACCGAGCAAACCCAAACGATTTTCCCCTTGCATTTCTCTTTCGAGAAACAAAAAAAACTAGATAAAATTCCACATACCTCTAGTTCCCTTCGTAATTCGACATACTAAACATGATATGGAATATTGAAAAAATAGAAAGAAGCCATTGTTACCCGAGGTTGGATTTCAAAGATCGTAATGAAAAGCTTCTATCCATCCTATCTGCCAATATTGAAGATGGATCTCTGTATACTCTGTCATAGTTCTCTGACCCCTGATATCGGTGATTCATTTTCCCGAATCATTAGCATGGAAAGAAGAGAAGAGCGTAAAAGGATTTATTTTCCTCTATCATTTTTCTATTTCAGAGTATTCATGAGCTTTCTGACATTCCTCCCCTTTTCAATGATTGAAAGAGTATTGTTGACAAGTTGGTGATCATAAAATCTCAGATGCATAAAGCTTATGAATTCAAGATTAAGAAGCTTATAAAGATATTCCAGCCTAGGTTTTCTTCAGTTGTGGTTCTATAGGACCCTGAGATCAGCTTTCTCTTTCTTTTGATTAGGATTGTTGAAACTATTATAATCCTTCCATTATCAATAAAATGAGGTTTTTCAGCTGTGTTCAAAATGTGTTATTCATTGATGTTTGCAAATTGTTATAATTTCTTAAGTTCCTTGAGACTTGAAAAATAAAATAAAAAATCATTTGTATTGCATATCATGCATCATTCTGCATTAGTCTTGTTTTCTGAGAGTTTTTCTAGAGTCTTATTTCCTTTCTCCCGGTCTCATTCAGTACCACACTCGTGCTAAGAAGAGACAGGAAGTATTAAGCTAGAGATCTGTGAACTACACAAATAGGTGATTATTTTAAAGGCTGGTATCGAGCATCTGATTGCTCTGGTTGAGGCTTTAGTTCTCCAAGTCAATTCTCCTTTGAAGGAAGAAAGGATGCAAAAGGGTGCTCCTGGGCACAATTTGGAAGGTTGCTTTGCTTGGAAAGTTGAAGTTCACAAGTTGGTTAGAAACAGTGTCTTGTCATTGGAAGACGTTGGTCCTAATGTTCAAGCCATCTTTTGCCAAAGCATGAATGAAGCTCTATTGATGGTAGCCCTGAAGTTTGAAAGATGTTTCCTTCAACACAAGTCCAGATGGAGAGAGTCTTCTCAATTTTTAGTATTCTTACTGATTTGCATTTGTAATATTTCTTGTTTTTCAATGCACTATTTGCATGTAGAAACCCGGTTTTTTTTAATGCTAATGATAATACAATGAATATGTTTGTCTTGAAGAAATCCATTCGTTTCAATCATGTTTATTTGTTTTATGCATTGTGATACCAATTTCTTTTTCCAAACTCTCGCCTAGGTAGAGATTGGAGGGAGGATGATGACCTGAAAACGCAAAATTTCTGATTATATGATTTTGAATAAAACCCTGTTGATGATGTACAGGTATTGTTTCAAATTCCCAAACACAGAAGATATAAGGAAGTTAATCCCTTGTTAACCCCTTTGAGCCTTGAAGTAGGAGTTTCTTTTCTAAATTGAAAAAACCCTAATTTTTAACCTGGGGCAGGGTAGTCTTCAGTTAATTTGACCAAGTGTTCAGCTTTCAAAAAATGATTGTGCATCCAAGGGTCGAGCACGTCATATCCACATCAAAGGATGGATCATGTGAAACCACAATGGTTATTCCCCGCGTATCAAAAGGCATGAAAATGTGAAACCACAATGGTTATCCTTCATCCGCCAAGGAGTGAGGCAGTCACAATCCTCTCAACAATTCAAGACAAAGTTGATGTCACACGATTTGTTCAAATCAAAAGAAAAGAAAGAGAAAGAAAGAAAAGAAAGCTCACTAAGTCAAAAACTTGAAAACAAGTGACTTAGGCAAAATTTAGAGCATCCCGCTGGACGACCAGTTTAAAAGAATCAGTCCAGGCAAAAGTTAGGGAAAATAAAAGAAAAGTGAAAAATGAAAAGAAAGGACTACAAAACAAAAGTCCTCAACAAAGAACAAATCCGTGTGAATGCAAACACGATGACAAAGTGGTGACTGGTACTCCAAGAAAGCTTCATTGGATCCTTAATAACGCAAAATCCTTTTTGAGAGATGAAAACTCATGTTGAGTTGACTGAACATAGGACTGGAGAACGTCACGAAGTTTGGGTGGGCTAAATGAACTTTGAGCCAAAAAATCTTTTTTTCTGAAAACCATAAACCAGACCATGATACAACCCTTAAAAGTCCTAATTGAAGCATGATTTATTTTGAAAGCATACTTAAACAAGATAGCGTTTCTGACTCCCACTAGTTATGCTGAAAATTTGTGCTGGTATCATATGCATACAAAAATCAATGTCACACCCAACCAGTGATTCATTCACGAGGTTTTGTGACATCTTTTTAATTAAACTTCAAGACTTACATAATTGTTGCATTTTAATTATCCTTCTCAGAATAAACATTTTTCTGCTTGTAAACATTTGTTTGACATCCAGGAAGTTTACATCTGATCATCAGTAGAAAAATAAAACATTGCCAGGGGCATATTGTTCTCCCAGTATAATGCTTTTGCAAGTTTGATTACCATCATCGGGAAAAGTTTGAAGACTCTGTCGAGCAAAAGAATGTGCCAAGTTTAGTTAATTTGGGGCAGTTACGTCGAGATTCGAAAAATCTCTCCAAAAATCTGTTGATCTGAGGCAGATTATTCCAATTCTTTATGATGCCAAGGATCTCTATGAATCCTCTTGAAGCAAGTTCTTCTCATAGACTATGCAGTCTGGGGCAAGTTGTGAACCAAAAGTTACCTTGATCAGATCAGCAACTTGAAGTATAAAGGTCATGGCCTTGATCAGTCCTGAGTATGTCACTCTCTACTAAGAAGTTTTGAGATAGCAGTTGACTGTTGGGTTTTCTTTCTCACCTTGTGTTGAGTTTTGAACAAAAATCCCCCGCAGGTTAACTCTTTTGCTATGACAATAACTTCTTATTTCTCCTGCATGTTCAGAATGATGATTTTCTCCAAGGAAATTTTCTCTGATCCCCCATAATAGAGCTTGTAAGGATGTGTTGTTCCATCCATTTTGGTAGAAATTGATGATATGGTACCCCTCTCAGAGGTTAATAATTCCCAAAGAGTTTGCTTGGTGTGTATCTCCAACAAGTTTTTCATCTTCCCTCGGAGTGGAGTTCATGTTGTTATCCCTTCAGTGGATTTGTGGATGTTGAAGTTTGACTTTGGACCTCCTCCTCAGTCAATAGCTTTCTCTTGAACCCTGTAGCAGGACTTTTTTCCTCCAACGACCTTTGTTTATCTCCAATTGAATCCTCAACAATATTCCCAACATGGGTCTTTAGAAGGATTTCCTTTGATATCTCCAGTTTTTTGATATTCGTCGAGTGTCCGTTTATACCGTGATTTCTTGTCACCTTCCAATATTTTTGTGTTTGTTTTGTCAACATATGCATGACATTCATTTTTTTCCTCAGTAGAGAAGATGTTCATAATTGATGTTCCTATTAGATGATGAAGGATTTGCTTCTCATCAGTGTAGTTACTACACTCCCTTGGAATTTGTGCTTGAAAGCAAGGGCAAGTTCTGAATTTGAGCAATTTGTATTGTCCCCATCATGTTTTGGTTGACAATAAGTGGAAGCCTTTTTATTTGAGCAAGTTTGTGTGTCTCCAAATATCAATCTTATCTTCACAACAGATGGCATTCCCTTTAGCGGAGACAGTTTGCCTTCAGTTCCTTTTCTCAAACAGAAAACTTGATTAAAGAAGAAGCGGATCCCTATTCTTAGCGGAAGCTTGTTATTCTCAGCAGCTTACCGTCAACTATTGCGGCGGTAATTCAATTTTATTCTACCTTTAACCATTGAGTTGGTAGCTTATCGTCAACTATTGGGGCGGTAATTCAATTTTCTTCTACCTTCAACCATTAAGTTGGTAGCTTATCGTCAACTATTGAGGCGATAATTTAATTTTCTTCTACCTTCAATTTTTGAGTTGGTAGCTTATCATCAACTATTAAGGCGGTAATTCCTGCATCTTCAAGTGAAAAGTTGATGTTCAGATGAAGTTTTCCTGTACCTTCAAGTGAAAAGTTGGTATTCAGGATCTTATTATTTTGCTTCCTGCATCCTCAAGTGAAATGTTGATGTTTAGATGAATACATTTCTCTACCTTCAGTGAAAGTCGGTAGCTCACCTTCAGTGAAAGTTGGTGTATCTTTTGTTTTTCTACCTTCAGTGCAACGTGGGTAGCTCACCTTCAGTGAAACATTGGTGTATTTTTATATCTTCACCGTCAGTGGAACGTCGGTGTATCTCTTTTCTACCTTCAGTGGAACGTTGGTAACTCACTTTCAATGGAACGTTGGTGTATTTTGTTATATCTTCACCGTCAGTGGAACGTCAGTGTATCTCATTTCTACCTTCAGTGGAACGTTGGTAACTCACCTTCAGTGGAACGTTGGTGTATTCTGTTATATCTTCACCGTCAGTGGAACGTCGGTGTATCTCTTTTCTATCTTCAGTGGAACGTTGGTGTATTTTGTTATATCTTCACCGTCAGTAGAACGTCGGTGTATCTCTTTTCTACCTTCAGTGGAACGTTGGTAGCTCACCTTCAGTGGAACGTTGGTGTATTTTGTTATATCTTCACCGTCAGTGGAACGTCAATGTATCTCTTTTCTACCTTCAGTGAAACGCTGGTAGCTCACCTTCAGTGAAAGATGGTGTATTTTTTTCATCTCCAGTGAAAGATGTTGCTTTGACCTTTCTGGTGCGAAATATTTTACCCAGTGAAGTTTCTTTTCCCAGCAAAATCCCGTTCCCCCAGTGGAGTCTATCCTTTCTTCTCCCTAGTGTTGTCCTGTTTCCCTCTCGTGGAAATCATATGCATTCATAATCATAATCATTGCATGGCATCACAGGGTCAAAAATTGTGTGTTTTGTATTTAAGTCTCTTCAATCACGTCGAGACGAAGATTTCAATCTTCATATCTCCGGATAGAAGAAACTTAAATAAGGACATCTGTCATACCCCAATTTTTGACCCGCTTTTTACGTGTCCATTCGCATTTCATCTGATAAAATAAAAAAATATGTATGCGTTCATTTTGCGCTGTCATACCCCAAAATTTGCCCTATTGCTATTATATTTTATTAACAGGGACGTAGTACAAATTCTACAAGGGGTGTATATCAAACTAGTGGGCTTGACATCTTGATTGGCAAGCCCATTTCAAAAGAGTAACAATTCTCTAAATTGTCCAATTCAAAAGATAGGAGTATACATTAAGTAAAAGTGTGTATTTAATTGGGCTTATTATTCATAAGAATATGAGGCCCAATTTTAGAATTCAAAATTATTTTTAAAATTGGGTTTTATAAACTTCCTCGGTTTATCTACAATATTTTGGATTTTTGTAATTATTTGTTTCTATCAAAAGTATAATAGTTTACTCTTAAACTATTTATATTTTAATAAATAGAAAATATTTGTCTATGCTTCGAATTTTCTTTTTTGGGATTTTTAACCTAAATTTCCCATTTTAAATAGGACCTTTTTTCCCACTTTCACGTACATTTTGGGGACCTTTTTTCCCACTTTCACGTACATTTTTCTAAAACGCATTTTTTCAATTTTTTTCTACGTTTTTTTTACGAGGGTTTGTCTTAGGGTTGTCTGGAACAACCCTAACCCGCCGTTGTCGATTAACTGACAACGGCCGACAAATCCTTTCCTTTTTTTAAACTCAAATCCCTCAACTCAAACTCAAACCTTTTGGCCGATGATAACCTATGAGGCCTCCCTTTTTTGGAAACCTTTTTTTCAAAAAATTTGGCCACTTTTGGCCAATGATGATACCTGAGGCCTCCCTTTTTTTTTAAAATATTTTTTCTTAGTTTAATATATGTTTTAGCTAATGATTTTGCATGGCCAATGATTTCTATGAGGCCCCCTTTAAAAATGTTTTTTTGGTCAAGCCAATGATGAATATCTGAAGCATTTCTACTGAATTTTAATTCTTTATAGAAAAACACTTTACGATGTTTCTTTTAAAATCTCTTGGCCAATGATGATGCATTGAGGCCGTATTTTTGATATGCTTGGCCATTGGATTTTGGCCATTGTTGTCTCGATCTAACAATGACCCTATCTTATTTTTGCGACCATTATTGTCTCGATCTGACAATGGTCTATCTTTTTTGGCCTTTAGTCATGGTTGTCTCGATCCAACAATGACTATATTAAAACCTTTAGGGTTTTATCCTTTTGGCCACTTTTTTTATTTATTGTCAAATCTTTTTTGTTATAAAATCTAAACCTAAAGATTAAATGGATCCCTTGAATACAAGGGAGGAAAAGGGTGCCTAACACCTTCCCTTTCCCTAAATTACCTACTTACCCATATCTCTTATATTTTTGTAAGGGTTTCTCACTTGCCCAAATAAAGTGGGTGGCGACTCTCATTTAAACGTAAATTTTAAGTCAGGTTGCTACATGCGCGCTTTATTAGAGTTTCTGATTTAATAGTATTTTTCCATTGATTTTTATTAACACTTCTAGATTTATAATTTTAATTCTTAATTCATTTTAGATTTAATTTGAATTTTGAATTAAAATTAATAAATCATTTTTTAATCATATTATTTTGTTATTTGTTTTCTTTTTCTTTTATTTTAATAGGTGCAATATTAAAAGGGAGGTTCATTTTGGGTCCAATTAATTCAAGGTTGTAGGCCCATTAGTCCAATTGATACAAGTCTAAGCCATGTTTGATTATTATGTGATAATTGAGCCTTTTTTGTATAAGGCATGAGCATTATTGGAATACACACACGTGAAAGTAAGGAGTAATGTGCATCAATTCAAGATTGAGTCATGTTTTTCTCCTCCCTCCACCTCAGCTTCAAGTCACATTTTCCTCCTTCTCATTCCCAGCATGCGTTCACCACCCTTCTACACGCTTGAGCCCCATTTTCCGCATGTATCAGATTCAAAATTCGCCTATAAAACCGACGCCTTGCATCAGTATCGAAAAAAAGGGTATCGTTATGCTGCAGAAATGTAGTTTCATCTTCCTTCGATTTCTTCATGCTCCTTCAAGCTCAAGAGACGTTCAATTCATGAATCCTCTCTGAACTTTAATTGAAGCTAAAACAAACACATTTCTCAGATCACACTTGAAAGGAGGAGAAAAAATGTAATGAAACTCTGCTCAATTTTCTCAACTTCACCTTCAAATCATCATAACCAAACCACCATCAGCTTCAATAAAGCTCTTCAACTTACCTGCAATTTCTACACCACAAACTCTCCTCTGTTTTTCTTTAAACCTTCATCAAACCTTTAACCCACCATAAACCTTCAATCACACTATCACCGATTTCACTTCATCACTAAACCTTCAAATTTGCAGAGGTTACAAACAACACAACCTTCAAAACTCATACAAAATTCAACTAAAAAAAAGAATACACCAAAGCCTTCATCATCGCTTCCTTAAAACCACCAAAGGAATCACCGACACGATTTGGCAAAATCTCCTTCATAACCTTCACCACATCGCATTTCACCTTCTTCAAAAAACCTCTATCACCAATTCAATTCCGCTCGCAACATTCATACAACCTGCAAGCAAATCGCAAATAGCGAACCGGAAACCGAATCTGCGCAACAACATCAACACAAAGCTTCCTTCAATCGAAATCGCAACCGACACAACAAACATCTTCACACTTCAATCGGAACAACACCGAGCCATCACCGATTCAACCTTCTTCACTTCGAACCTGGCTTCCGCAATGTTAACGAACCGAAACACACACACAGAGAGTTGAAGAAGAGGAATACGGTCAATTCCTGGATGGAGAAAAGAGGACCGAGCAAAAATTTCAAACTTCGGAGATGCATATCTGATGTAAATTTTTTTAGATTTTCTAGATTTCGGAGATGCATTTCCGAAAAAAATCTCAAAAATTAGAATTTTAATTAATTCGGACATCTCAAAAAAATCCGCAAAAATATTTTTCTTCAAATATGCATATCCGAAAAAATCCTAAAAAATAAAAATTTTAAGATATTAATTAATTCACATATCATAAATTTGATATAATTTATCAGTTATAAATAATAATTATTATATATTTTTATTCTGATTCATATTTTAAAATTTAAAAATAATTTCAATTACAAAAAAATTAAAATAATTCTAATTATTAAAATGTAGTTATAAATAATTTCAATTCATGTTTCTACGGTTAATAATAATAATAATGAAATAGATCAAAGTAAGAATAATGATAATAATAATAATAATAATAATAATAATAATAATAATGATAAAAAAATCATTTTTCATAATTAATTATGATAAAAAATATCATTTTTCATTTAATTAAAAAAACTAAAAGAAGATTTTGTCTTAATTTTATTTAGTGAATAAATTTTATATTTAATTTTATATAATTCAAAATTTACTTATGAAATTAGAATGTTTTTAATTTATATAAGTTAGTAAATAATTTTTAACTTTAAAATTGTTTAGGAAATTTTGTTTATAAAATGATTTTTAATAACTATAAAATTGTTTTTGAAAATTAATTTATAAAATGATTTATCATAATAAAAATAAAAAATAAATATTTTTATTATTATTATTAATTTTTTATATATAAATAAAATGTTAATTTAAATATTTATTAGGTTAATATTATTATTACATCTTGATTATAATGATATATATTTAATACTAGTAATATATTTTAATTAATACAATTAATTATACTATTAATTGTATTGATTCACCTTGATTTTAATTTTTTAATAATTATTGAATTTTTTCGGAAATGCATATCCGAAACATTCCAAGACTAAAAATTGGAATATTTCGGATATGCATCTCCGAAGACACCCCCTTTCCAAAAAAAAAAGGTGATTTCGGAAATGCATCTCCAAAAACATTTTTTTTTTTGGTGTTTTCGGAAGTGTATTTCCGAAATCACTTTTTTTTTTTGGTGTTTTCGGAAGTGCACTTCCGAAATCAACTTTTTTTTCAGAAAAAAAAAGTGATTTCGGATATGCATTTCCGAAATATAGGGGCATTCTGGAAATTTCGCCGCGGGTGACCAAGAAGGTTAGGGGGTCAATAAAGAAATTCTTTTATTTTTAGGTTTTATCATTTTAAGTGATCTTGGGCCAAACTGAAGAGCCCATGTCTGGTTTTCTATGTACACCTGCTGTGATCCAATGCACCCCCTCTGGCTGTTTGTGATGGTAATTTGGACCTACACCTTTTGAATCCTTCAGCATCTTTTGATGTCGACTCTCACTCCCTTTTTATTTCTTTTGATTGATTTCTTTTTTTTTTTTTTTAATATTTGTCTTAACCCTTTTTTATATATTCAAACAAAAAGAAAAAATATATCAGTATTAGTTTTTTTTTTATTATTATGATACCAAAAATACTAAAAAATAGTTTTAATTTTCTTTTTGATTTAATACTTGATGATCCATTTGGTGAGAGTTTGTGATGATTTTTTTTCCAATATATCTCTCTTCTTCTACTCCATTCTTTTTTCTTGGAATCACAAGTTTAGAGGCCTAATTTCTCTCTAATGTCAATGGACTTAGGGCGTCGATAAGATGAGAATCCAAATCCGCAATATTAAGTGATTGAACTTAGAGATGGAAGGAGCTTTTGAACGTGGTTCCATATTTCACTTCTTTTTATTTTGGTCGATGAAAATCTTCAACATCATGTGAATTCTTTTGGATTCTTGATGAAGACGAGACCGCTACCTATTTTCTTTTCGTGTGGTATTGCTTTCGGAGAGTGATCTATATATCGCTTCTCTAGCATGCATTAGCACATAAATTGTTAACCGGCCTCGTTGTAGGGTGATTTCTACTTAAATCACTTGACGATCTGCTTAACATAGCGCAACATTTCGTGTCCCGAATAAAAAGATCAAATATGGAAGAGAATTGTATGTGGTTGGTTTAAGACTTATGGATGTTTATCGTGTAGTCGCTATGATTTTATCAAGCTTCTGATAGACTTTCATTAAATTTAAATATGAGATCACCATTCACTCATCATCGATCTTCATTACTAACTTTGATGATATACTTGACAAGTTTCAAGATGGTCATCTTTAACATTCAACAATTGACTTTAATTTCCGTATGCTATCCTATTGTTTCTTTATTTTTCGCTTTTATGCTTTATTTTATCATTCATCATGTTTATGTTTCCGCTATTTTCTCTTTGTCCATTTGGACGTTTTGTTTATGTTTCCGCTATTTTCTTTTTGTCCATTTGGACCATACTCTATTTTTGTGCTAAAACCTTAACAAACAACTCAAATCATACAAAACACCTAAGGTTATGGACTTCTTGGACTTAGTACCTCTGGACCCTATTATTTTGTTGTTATTTTGTCTGCTATTTTGTCTGGCATTGGATTGTTGTGTGTTGTTGTGTGCAGGTTTTCCCTCGAAAGTCCTTGATGGTTAATTCCAAGGCATCGTGATAAGGATTTCGCCCACATACAGTCGTTACTCTACCCAATTTTCGTCAAAATTTTAATGTGCTTAATGCAAAGTGGTGCTAAAGACAATAAGTTCATCTGGATCCCCAAGTGGTAATTCGTCGGTTTAGTGTTGGTATTCCAAAGGATGGGAAATCTACCTTGACTCTTAATGTCAAGTGTTGGCTTCTTTTTGGTTAGATTGTTCTTTCCTTAGCTTTTATTTTATGCTCTAGGATAGTCCCTTCATCTCTTTCCCCCCTTCTTAGATTTTCAAAATCTTCTCCTTTTTTAAAAAAATCTTCTTATGTTTGCAATCTCTTTAAAACCTTTTTATTTAAAAAATATCTTTTGCCCTTAGTGGCCTTTTCTAGCAAAGCTTAGACACGATTAATTGTTATAGTGAATTGCGATACCCCACGATTTTGAAATTGATTGATATAATGAGATCTTTTCCACGTGAGAGAGATAGAGGCATACTCGTTGATTTTCATCCGAGTTGGAGCCCTTCTTTCATTTGTGATGCAAAGAACTCATTTGTTCTCATGCTCAAGATCAATGGCTGAGTATTCTCTCCGACGATGATAAAGTGTTTATTCCTTTTAAAACATCTTCCCTTTTAAGCGGAACTACATTAGCTCTGACTTCTCCATTGCACTGAGGAGGTATGTAGGCACAAGATGTAATGTCTTGCCGAGCTTATTTTAAAAAATCAAACAAACCTTTCTTTCACACACAATATCTTTTAATAAACACAAATTTTTAAAAAGGTTCCTGTGGAGTACCACAGATATGAGGGGTGCTTAAAATCTTCCCCTTGTATAATCAACACCCGTACCTAAGATCTCTTTTTGTTTTAAAAACAAACTTTGGGTTTTTTTTCTCGTTCTTTTCCCTTTTCCTTTGGAAATAATAAAGCGCGGTGGTGACTTTCACTAAAATAACGAGTCAAGTCAATAAATGGGTCGATCTCAGATTTTTCCCTCTACACATACTCAAACTATATTAAAATTATGCATATAATTCTCAAACTTCACTTACCTAGTATACAATGATCACATAGTTTGTTTTGTTTTCTACTATCTAGAATTATTGTCTTGTATAAATTATTATCACTGAGTAGTTTTTTATACTCTATGAGTAATATAATGCAAAGGAATGAGTATTTTTTATATTCAATTTAATGTAAAAGAAAATCTCTCTCGTTATTTACCAAGACTATCCTTTCTGTTATTTAAAATGAAACATTTGCAACCGAAAACGCGAAAGTAAGAAATATTTGGCTTCTTACCTTTAAGTAACTCATAGAGTGTCTTCTCTAGTATTGGTCGAATGACCACCCTATTTAAGACATGGCATGCAGTAATAATCGCATCCTCCCAAAATTATTTAGGCAAGTTCATTTCGTTTATCATGGTTCGAGACAATTCTTCTAAAATATAGTTTTTTATGCTCAACAACACCATTTTGTTGTGGAGTTCTCGGATAAAAAAAGTTATGAGCAATCCCGTTTTTGTTACAAAAGTTCCGAAATTGACGGTTTTCAAATTCACCACCATGATCACTACGAAGTGAGATAACTTTCAAATAAAAAAGATTTTTGAAAAGCTTAGAAAAATTAACGAAAGCCTCAAAAGTTTCATCCTTATGGGTTAAAAATAATGTCCAAGTGAATCTAGAGTAGTTATCCACAATTAAAAACCAGTAATAGTTATATTGAAACAAGTCTAGATGGAGCAACTCAAGAGGTTTTTATGTTGAAACAACCTTTTTCGAGTTAAATGGCACTCTCATTTGGCAAGCATCGTATAGTTTGTATTTTGAAAATTTAATTTTTGGATGACCAATCACTAGATTCTTGAATGTTATTTTATTGATTAAGTTAAAATGCATGTGGCTTAAATGCCTATTTCATAAGCGAGAATCTTCACTCTTGGTAACTAAGCATTTAGCTCCATCGATACATCATCCAAATCAAGCATATAAATATTAGCAATCCTAAAATCTTTAGAGACAAGGTCCTTACTTGCCTTATGCTCAATTAAGCAACTTAAAGTATCAAAAACCATGGAGTGCCCTTTGTCTCATAATTTGCTAATGCTAAGTAAGTTATGTTTAATTTGCATGCCTTCTATGGTGATTGTGGATGGATTTTCCACAATCCATTCTCATAAAATTTCATCGCTTATGTTGTCACCATATGTGACGTGACCTCTTTATTTCTCATCGAACTTGATGAACATAGAATCTTCTCATGTCATATGTCTTCAATATTCACTATCTAGAATCCATAACCTTTTCACGGAGACAAGACTTTCTTGTAGAAAATCAAATAGGCAATTTAAGTATCCAACTAATGGGTCCTTTCGGGTTAGTTAAAAAGAACTTAGGTGTTCATGTCATTTTACCACTAAGAACTTGAACATTCCTAATATGAAAGAGGCCTAATGTGATCCTTATCACCACAATAATGGCGAATAGCTCTAAATGTAAAACTTTTTTTATTTATTCTCGTAATATGAGGATTTTTCTTAGAAATAGTCCCTTTATCACTTGAAGAATTAGAATTAGTAGAAGATAGTGAAATAGCATGAGTTTGTTGTCCTTTAAATTTTTCAATTTCACATTTTAAATTTGGACAGTAACACACTATACTTTTTCTACCTTTTCAACCAAAGTATTAGAAACATTAAAATGCTCATCAACTAGAGATGTAAGTGTTTCCTTTAAGGAAAAGTATTGTTAAGATCATTAATCCCCTTTCCAGGTTTCAAAATCATTTCCTTTTGGAGAGAAATTTTCTTAAAATCGTTTATCGAGTCCGCATACATCATTAAAAGCTTTCAACATTTCTCTATATGAAAATTAATCATCATGATTAGAATTATATACCAGTGAGCCTTCACCTTTCTTTCGTTCCATTAAACATAAGTTAGCACATTCATCATCTGAACTTGAGCAATAATCTAAGGAGAAACTCTCATCCTTTTTTTCTCACGCGATATAAGCTCTACGACCTTTAGCGCTTTTTCCTACTGTCTTGTAGAATTTCTTAGCCTTCTTTTAATGATGCTTATTGAGACTTGGACAAATAGTTCTATAATGTCCCGATAAAAAATTTGTGGATCCGCCTCTAAACACCTTATTAAATAGATGTGATATTTTAACATATTTCTTCACACCCATAACTGAATATTTGGAGAATAGTCTTACAAAACATGAAATTGCTTTGCTATAATACTCTCTCAAATTTTATTTATAAAAAAAAATTATTTAATAAATAATATATTTAAACGATATATAAACCACACACCACAGAGTAATATTTTTTTTAACATTTGAGTGAAAGTTAATTTAATCTTACAAATTAATTTGCAAATTAAGAACTATCCAATTATAAACAAATGTTGAGGTTATATATTATTTAATGAAAAACTCTTAATATAGTGGAAACAAATCTTTGTCTAGATTTTCTGTTTTTTTAACTTTGCCCTGTCTCTTGGTGGATTAAAGGAATGCATGGAGAGACACAAAATCAGTTGACTCCAAGTAAAGCAATGCCTTTTGACATTTAGCAATGCTCCAATATTAACCTTTGCTTTTTTGATGAATAACAAGAGCTATATCTCACAGCCAGTGAATTGAAAGTGCACATTGACATTTTTACAAACCAATCCTTAAATTAAACAAATTAATAATTTGCAAGTAGTTGTGTCTTAAGTGAACCACGTGTGACACATACAATTTCTTGTACCCTACATTGTTTTTCTTTGGTTGCATTAAAAAATTAAAAATGAGAGTGGAGAACACACTTGTTAGAATTGGAGTGATGACACATGTGTAAGCCATCTTTCTATGTATTTACTTGTTGGTTCAATTTAAAAAGTTTGCAAACTTCTAGGTTTACTTCCATTTTTAATATCATTTTGGGATTGGATATACTTTGATTAGTTGATTCCACTAAGATTCTTTGTCTTAATCATAAGCATGGCGGTAAAGTGAGAAGAAAACAATTATGGCATGGTTAATGCTGGCCAAATTTAGAATAATAATCAAATGTTAACCTAACCAAGAAATCTTGGTGTTTGTAAGTGATATTTGATCAAGTAGAGGTAGGAAGGGGTGTTCATTGGATAACTTCGACCATTCATAGTTATATAAAATTTGTTGAAAATAATTAAGCAATTATTAAAATAATTCAAACTCAGATTGAAATTAAAAATAATAATGCGTTCAAATTGGAGGTGAAAGTAGGCAATATATGATTTTTTAACTAGTGATTATTAAAAATAATAATGCAAATTTGAATTTTCACTATTGATTATTTATAATCGATGAGAAAAAAAAGTAAGTTGAAAATATTGAGAAAAATATGAGAAAGTCTCACATTTATTAGAGTTTGACTCATCCTTACAAAATCGGTTGATAAGGTGAGGAGTGTCACTCTATATAAATATATTTTTAACACACCCCCTCATGCCGAGTACTCTTTTGGGCTTGGTGCGTGGATATTAACGGTGGACAACCCAAGGTCCGATCGATAGACTCTGATATCATATTAGAGTTTGACCTAACCCATCCTTACAAAATTGGTTGGTCTGGTGAGGAGTATCACTCTATATAAACTATTTTCAAGCTCTATGTCTAGCCAATGTGGGACTTGGAATATTTCTAACAATATTGATTATTTTATATGTTAGAGAATCCATACACCTATCACGTTAAAGTTTTTTGGTGAATATGTGACGTGTTTATCACAAGGTGCTTTGCTCATAACGAAATGCCCCAATAAAAAAATTCTTTCATGTTGACCCCCAAATTGATGATCCAACAATGGTATTATGAGCCGTTGGTTCGAGTGAAGGAAAATCCTTCTACCCGTCCCATGTGGGAAGGATTTTCGATACAAGTGAGTCGGTCAATAGCGGTACAAGTGTATGTGAATGAAATAGTTTCCACTATTGAAGAAACACAAGGATTATAAAAGTGGAGATTGAACATTTTATAACTCGGAGAACTCACACGTCTATCACATAAATGTTTTAAGAGAATTTAAAATGATTGGATAAAATTTATTATTTGGATAAAAAATAAGGAGAAATGTTAAAATAATGTAAATTTCTGAAGTATTTTATTAAAATTAAATTTAAGAAATTTCAAATGACAACAAAAAGTAAAGAATTTGAATTTACTCGTTCTGAATGTTAAATTATTTATTAATTTTTTAAATTTTGTAAAATAATTACAAATAAATCTTTAATAAATTTTAAACTTTATCCATTTAAATTTTTAAAAACCGTAAATTAATCCTTTTTTTTTCCATATTTTAAATTAAACCTAACATTTTTAAAATTTCTAAAAATAACCAAATTGTTTTAAATAAATTTCTTATTAAAAATATCAACTAAGTCTAGTCTAACATAATGGAGTAAATATAATTTTATAAAAGAAAAAAATAGACAAACAAATTGTAGATTTTTTATTGGTCAAGCTATTCTCATTCATAGGCAAAACATATCACATTGAATATGTAATGTTACGAAACTGATTACATTAGTCTTTTAATGAAAAATGTCACACACGAAAAACAAATTATTTCTTGACATGTCAATTTATGTTTGCGTCTACTACCCATGCGTTAAAATTTTGGAAGGAAATGTGATGGGCTGATGGCTCACTCACATAAGGTTATGGAGCTTTTGTTTCTTTGTTATTTACGATTTTTTTCAAACTCTTAGATAAATAATATGAGATTCATAGTTTAGATCGGTGAGGGAGTGAGAATTGGATCCAATGTTGAATTTTACTATTATAAAATATGGGGCTCACACTTAAGAGCATCTCCAATGATGAACTCATTTTTGGGTTCTTTGTGGGACCTATTAAGCCACGTCAGCTTGAAGCAACTCAACTAATTTTTCGCTCCAATGGTGCAATTCTTAAGAACCCATATTGAGTCCCACAATTTTACTTTTCGTATTAATATTTTATTCATATTAAATTTTATAGTAATTAAAATAATAATTTTAATTATTTAAATTAAAATTGATATAAAATAAATAAAATTCAAATTAAACTTATAATTTAAAATGATAATTAATATTAATCTCAAATACATGACATATAATTAAAAATAATAAAAATAAATAACATTACATAATAAATTATACTTAAATTTCATCATCTACATGTCCAAAACGTTCCCAAATATACTCGACTAAATCTCCTTGAAGTTGACGATGAACTTGTTTTTCTCGAATACTTGCTCTTCTTTATAGTCTTGTTGCAAGATTCTGATGAGGACCGCTAAAACGATGAAATTGTGAGAGAAATTTGAAATTGAAGAGAAAATAAAAGTGTTGGTAAAATTTGTGTTAGTAATTTTTTTCAAAAAACTAAATTTATAACAAAAAAAATAACTTTAAAAAAAAAAATAGCCGTTGTTGAACGGCTCTTTTTAATATTATGACATTATAATATTAAAAGAACTGTTGCATTATTATAGCATGATGACCACGCTGGCAATGGTTTTGAATGGCTACAGTGGAAAAGCAAATGTCCACGCTGGCAAACCAAAGCGAAAATCCACCGCTGGAGGTGGTCTAAGATGAAAATTGTTGGATGCGAATATGAGTGATTAAGTCTCACATTACATATAAATGAGTGAAGCGTTTGATTTATAATAGAATTGGCAAAAAATATCAAGATTTATAATAGAATTGACAAAAAATATCAATACATATTTTCAGTGGAGATGTGACGTCTCTTTTTCTCATGGTCTTGAAGAATTGAGCTTATTGTTGCTTTTGTCTTCTACAAATTCTTCAACAAATAGTATCAAAGTCATGATTAGGTTCGATGGAACATTGGAAATGCAATTCTAGTATGCATAGATAAAGGTTATTGATATGAGTGACTCACTAGTGATGGAGCAGAAGTTTGATCTTGTGTTAGATCCCGCTATAGAATGTGAGAGACTCACTAGTGAGAAAAATTGTTGAGTGTAAACGTGAACGTTTAGATCTCAAATCGCCATAAATGAAAAAATGTTATTTGTTGAAAGAGATGATTCATATATTTAATATTTCAAAATTTAAGGTGGAGACAAATCGTGTCGGTCTATTATGATTTTGATATATCTTGTTAATCTTATTTGTTACTTCTGACTTAACATTTATGACATGTTACATATTTAACCGACCTAATTATTTTTATGATAATACTTTTTAAAATGCAAACATTGTAAAAAATGTTAAGAAAAATCAACTAAAAATATGAAATGGTCTATTTTTTACTTGAAATTATTAGAAGCTTTTGGGTTGATTTAAGATAACATTTTGCTTTTGGTGTTTAGTTGGAGGCAGCCGCTTGGAAATATATTTTGAGAATTGTTTGTCTCATTTTGTTAATGGCTCTCTTGCTATCCTTCTAGCCAATTAAATCAACATAATAAAATCCTCCACTATAATCACAATATTACTTCATATACATTCAAAATAACAAGACTTAATTGAATACTTTTCTGACTTACATTTTCAAACACATAACAATGCTACCTATACATTCCTTTTGCCTTTTTGTCTCTCTTATCCACTCATTCACACCTCCTCTATCTATTCTTTTAACTCCTTTCTTAATTACTTTTTAATTCATCTTTTTTCTTTCTTTCTATAAACACTTCTTTTTTTATTCACCATGCCCCTTATGCTAAATTTTTAGGTCTTTTCTTTTTAAACTTCCTTTATCTTTTATAGACCCAAATTTTTTTTCTTCTTTTCTTCAAGTTATACAAGTCTTATCTTTGATCAATTTCAATGAGTCAAATCCAGCAAGCGTGACTCATTAGGTAATCAAATTAGTGGGAGGACTATAGCTGTTAAAATGGCTAGTTCATATGGGTCGGCCCGTCAGATCCAAAAAATCATAGAGCTTGGGCCTTAAAATTAGAACTCATATTTTTCAAGGCCCTTTTAGCCTAATCCTGAAAAGCCCGCTACCCATTAGGGCTATCCCGCATGGACCGTGGGTAGCCCATTATTAAAAATATATTATTTATATTATCTTACTTCAAAATAGCATATTGATTTTTCTCACTTCACTAAATTTTATCTCTATTTTATTAAATCTTTCTCTTTTAAATATTATACATTAATATAAACAATATTTTTTCATCGTATTATATTAGTTTTTCTCTTATAATAAATATTCAAGTATTGTTTTATACAATTTAGACATATATTGTAGTTAGAAACACATTATAGTATTTATAAGAGATAATATTTTACTTAAAAATGTATTAGGTTAAAAATAACATAATTTTTAATTTTATTTATAATAAATATTATGGAGTTTTTATTTGAATTTTTTAAATAAAAAAGTCCATTTAAGGTCGGGTAGCCCGAAGCCCATCTAAGGCCGGGCTCGGATAGTAAATCTCGAGCCCATATTACACAGGACCTTTTTAGTCCAACCCTAAAAAGTCCAGAACCCGTCAGGACCGGCCTGTTTAGGGCCGGGTACTTCATATTGACAGCTCTAGGGAGGACCACCTTTCAATTATATTTTCAATTATACATGTTATAATAACACATTTTTGAAGAAGAGTAAGAAATATTTTTTAAGATTAAATTTTTTTTTTGACAAATACCACATAAGATTCATACATACAATTATAAGAACTCGAGTTCAAACACAAATGAAATGAAGGTGCACATTCTAATAATATTAACATTATTATTTGTATTGTTGTATAAAAAAAAACATTATTATTTGTATTAGATCTTACAAAATAAAAAAATTTAACTGTGATTGAACATATCACAACTAAAAGTTTGAATGTAGATTGCCTGCAGTCAGAAAAGCACGCATTTACGTGTAGTTGTACGTTTGATCAAGATCGGATGGTTCTGATTTAAAACTGAAAACTTTAGAGAAATTAAATCTGTTTTGTTTAAATCGTACGATCAAGATCAAACAGTCCAAAATATTTTGACGGTGTGAAAGCGACAAATTTTTAACTGCGGATCCTATTTCTAAAAGTTTATGTTTTTTACTTCAAAAAGGAGGAAGACTTAGCAGATTTTCTATTCCAATCTTCTGTTACTGCTAGTGTTTGGAGATCGGTAGAGGATTGGATTCATATAATTATGCCCAAGGGTCATGTGGGAGAGTAAGGATCCACTCCATTTCCTAAAAAGAAATGGAGGGTCCATTACTATAGTTTTGTGTACATAAAATTAAAGAAATAATAAATATATGTTACATGTCTTAAAAATACGAGTAATATATACATAAAACTATAGTAATGAAAAAGAAATAGAGAATAAGAAATGGAGTGGATTTTATTCGTATGTGGGATGGCATATCTTCTCACAATATAGAAAAATCTTGAAAGGAAAAGAAGAGTGTGTTATGGCTAGAAATATATTGGTGTATTTGGATAAAGAAGAACAACTTTATATTTAATGGTGAGTTTGGAGAGTGGAAAGAGTGTTGTTTAATATTAAATTAATAATACATTAATTGTGACATCTACACCGTATAATAATACGATTTTGTTTTTCTAAAATATTTGATTATTAAGTCTTAAATCAAATGTTTGTAGTAATTTTTACTAATGGTGTAAAGCTCCCTTAGATCGGCTTAAAAGAAGGCGTTCTTATGATGTAATGGGCAAGAGTATTCATTATACTCTATTAATTAAATTTTCTTATCAAAGAGAAAAAAAATATTTATATTTGTCCCAATTAGAGTAGGTGGTGGTGACCACGGCTATCATAATCTTATCTTAATATATATATATATATATATATATATATATATATATATATATATATATATATATATATATATATATTGTCATGATGACAACCTTAATTGTTGGGAACAACTTGAGGGGGTCAACCCCTTTTCTAATCAATGTGAGACTTCTTCCTCACATTTGATTCTTAACACTCTCCCTCAAGTGTGAGTTGTATCCGTTGACTTTCTTCAACTACAAGTCAGTCGGTCCCTTTCTCGAACCAAAGACTATGATACCATTGTTGGAAACAACTCGAGGAGGTCAACGAGAGAGAGCATTTTACGCTCGGGACACACTTTGTGAGAGACACACCACACACTCATCCAAAACCTTAAGGTTATAGGTGAGTGGGTTCTCTCACTTATAAAGTGTTCATTCTTCCCTTTTTTAATTAATGTGTGAATTCTTCCTCACACTTGTTCTCAACACTAATCACATGATCTTTTATAAATAATTTTTTTTAAAATTATGTATACATGTCATAATAAGAATGTTAAATATGTTTGTATTCTTTTTAAATATATCAAAATTCATTTTTAGTTCTTTGAAAATTTTATTTAAAACAATCATTATATTTTTCATCCACACTTTTAATTATTTTTATTAATGTCTGTTAATAGAAGCTGACGTCGCACACAACATAAAAGATTTTTTATAGCTAAACGTACAAATGAAATTTTTTTATGACTAGGCATACAAATGACAATGTCATGTAAGTGTGACAAATACACTAACACGCCATGTTGCATATCAATTTGTTACAACTTTATATTATTAATATTAATTAATTATATAGAGACAATGTTGTTAAATCTGTCGCTAAGGTAAAATCATCCATAAACGACTAAAAACAAATTTTAGTATATTTAGGGGCTTAAAACATATTTACGCCATAAAATTATATATTTGTATGATCTTTTAGTTAGGGAATTGTTAGACAGATCATAATTAAATTTTTGTTTATTTCTACAAATCATGTAGATTATATTAATGATGTCTTTTATAACAACCATTTTAATGATTTTATATTGCAGTAACCAAAATGTATTCAAATTTCACATAGAAAATTTCACAGAGAATGCACTTTGATTTATATCGAGTGGTCTAAAAATTTGAAAATTTTTTTTTTTAACGCCTTAAATTTTGAACCATTAAAAAACCATCAATAAATCTCAGTGACTTTTTTCTTCTTCTCATATTGTAATGATATTTGTTTTTCTAAATTGTAAAGTGTCCCTATGATAATAAGATACACTTATTGTAGACAAATATTACTTTAAACATGCTGGTGTAATGTTATTGGTGGTGTCACTTAGGTGGATGTTGATATATAATTCTAACTTTAACAACACGTACCATCATTTTAGTTACTTGCATCTTTAGACCTTTCCAAAGGATGTTGATCATATTTCTTATCCATACTCATTTCAACTGCCTCAAGAGCCATCTCAGCATCCATTACCATTCAAATTAATACAAATTAAGATTAGCTACTTAACAATGATTTTGTCTAAAATTTGCAACAAAATTAGTGACTCTATAATCCAATTAACTCAGACCCCACTTTTCCATAGCCGACCGGCTTTGGTTACCATCATTTACATGTCACATTGAATACGACACATACAACTCACTTCATTATAGTAATTTTACTATAATAATATTATTTTGTATAAAATTTATTTGATTTGAAGAAACCGCCGTTGTTCGATTCAGAATTAGAAATAATTGATAAAATAATGAATTGATATTTTGTTGCGATAGATTTATGTTTCTGATATGATAGAGAAGAGACTGACCTATAAAATTAACACTCTAATGCTGAAGTAAATAAAAAAAAATGATGAGTAAGATGAAAGTGAGAATATATTTAAATACATGAATAGAAGTGTTTTTCTCTTAATATAGAAAGAACGATTAAAATTGTCCGCCTAAGATGAAATACATTGTGCAGATAGTCGTTTGATCTAATCGGATGGGGTTCGGCATATCTGAAGAACAAAATTGCCTATTCTTAAAGGAAAAAGGGATTACATTAGGATCGTTTTTGAAAGTGTGCAAAGCGGTTGACATCACACGACCTCACACATTTTAATGATTAACCTATCGCAACGAGGTCTCCATACACTTATTTTACAATTAGTGTACGGTTAAATAGATTCATTGTGAAAAATTTACAACTCAACTAAAAGTAACTTCAACTTCTTAGGGAGTGTCTTTAAATTTTGATTTTGTTTTGGACCTTGCAAATTATTAGAAGTATATATATATATATATATATATATATATATATATATATATATATATATATATATATATATATATATATATATATATATATATATATATATATATATATATAAAAATATGTGACTAGGCGCACTTGTTGCACAGGTATATATATTGACACATCTATACATACATATATGAGGATTCTGTCTGACTTTGATGAATTGATTCTTCAATACTTTCAATCAAATTTATTCCAGAGAGTGAAATGGTGGACAACAACATCAACATTGGAGGAAGTTCTTTTGATAACGAAAACAGTGGCATTAAGGAACAAGATCGGTTGTTACCAATAGCAAATGTAGGGAGGATAATGAAGCAGATATTACCACAGAATGCAAAAATCTCAAAGGAATCAAAAGAAACAATGCAAGAGTGTGTTTCGGAGTTCATAAGCTTTGTGACAAGTGAAGCATCAGAGAAATGCAGGAAGGAAAGAAGAAAGACAGTGAATGGTGATGATATCTGTTGGGCTTTAGCTACACTTGGCTTTGATGATTATGCTGAACCAATGAGAAGGTATTTGCATAGATATAGAGAATTAGAGGTTGATAGAACACCAAATGCTAATAATATTGTTCAAGATAGAGGAAATTAATTCAACTGTGGTAGAAATTACTTGTTGTGATTCAAGAACTAAAAATTAGTTGTTTTGTTTGTTGTTAATTACTAGATCTTAATCTTAATTATATGTACTTTGGGTTTATGTAATCAACATGCTTGAGTTGATTTGTTAAATTTGAGATCCCTTAATGACTTTTTTTCTTCTTCTTATATATGAAATCAAAATGCTAAACCAGTTTGATTAGCTTCATCTTATTGATAAGCATCACGGAATACTATTTAATTGAGAAATTAACCTATTATCTCACACTTATTCATGACACCCTCCAAAAGTATATAAAAAGATCAAAATAACCTTGTTCAAAATTTTTATCAAAAAATTTGAAATCTCCTAGGTGATATCGGAAATTTCAAGCACCTATCAGAAATTTTTATCAAATAATGGGATTTTTGTCGAAAGATTTAAAATTTCTAAGAGATTTTACCTAAAATTTCCAGTAGATTTTACCAGAAATTTTTTAAAGATTTTAGCAGCAATTTCAAAATTTTCTAGATTTTATCAAAAATTTCAAAATTTAGAATATTTTATCATAAATTTTAAAATTTTCCGAAACTAATTGCGATTTATTGAAATTTTCAAATGAACTATAGAAAACTTCATTTGAAAAAAATTATTCTCATTTCACCAAGAACATTTCTAGGATAATAAAAAATGATAAATGTCAAGTTTAATTTAAAGGATGACAAATAAATTTCTCTAGTTAATCTGAATCGTCTTAATTTTTTTAAAAATTATGTATAGATTTGTGATAATTAACTCTGATAAAATAAATAAAAATTATGTTTAACTTCGATTTAACTATGACAAATTATAATATTATTAAACTAGAATTTAATTCTAACAAATTTTAGATTCTTTTCGGTAACTTGTCTTCAATGTTGACTCTGTAATTAAGTTAGAGATGAGAGCATATTTAAGCACATTAAGAACTATATTCATTCAAATATGTCTATTGTCAACGCATAACTCCAAAATAATGGAGCCAAAATAAATGAAGCTTACAATACAGGCTCTACAGATTCATTGTACTAACTAGATCATAAAGATTGAGTCATTCACTCACCAAATTGGATTATGAAAGCATGTAATATTATTATTTTTAGTGTGATGACATGGTTGATGACAAGAGCAATTGGTCTTGCCATGTGTCTGATAGCCAAGTGGTTGCCTTAGAATGCACGCAACAAATTTGGAGTAACACGTGTCAATGTGCCTGCGGAGTATACAATAAGTTAAGTCAACTAATACATGGATTAAGCACTAATCTTTCTTTTATTGGAATTCATTTAGCACTAATCTAGTCAATCAATATGTATTGCATTCCAATCAGGACCACAACACACCATGCGGATGCACAATCAACTTTGTGACCTCATCATAATTATAAAAGTTAAGATTGTCTATTAAAGCATATTTCTATAAAACTAGTAGAAGACCCGTGCATCCGCACAGGTAATTCAAATTTTAAGATGAATAATGTATTACAAACGAAAAAAAAAAGTTTAAAAATTCGAATAAAAAATATTAATTTAAGATTAACAAAACATAATACAGATGAAATAAATCTATATATAGTAGCTATGTTAAAAAAAGAACATGAAAATGCAATAGTCATTCATATCTTAGGTAATTCGATAAGGCTAGGTTGTTGGTGATATACAATTGTTATTATAAAATCACTAATAACTTGAAATATTTAAAAATAAATATTTATCGAATCACCAACAGAATAAATTTAATACGATTAATACGATTAATACAGAAATATGTTACGATCGAAAGTAGAATTATATTTGAATTATGATATTGGATTTTTAATACGGTGTTGCAAGTTTTCGATACTATGAAATACGGGAGTAGACTTAAAAGGTTAATACTCTAATGCCAAAGTTAACTAAGTCTAAAAAGAACTAGAATGAAACATGAAAAGTGTGTACCTTAAGTCATATACATATATATATATATATATATATATATATATATATATATATATATATATATATATATATATATATATATATATATATATATATATATATATATATATATATATATATATATATATATATATATTTGTGTTAAACAGCTATTAAATTTCTTTTAGAATAATAAGTAAACCTTTTTAAATGAACTTTTGGTTGAACCAGAACAGTTTTCCCTAAACTTTTCATGAAGTGTCGACCGATGACTAGTCTTTAAATTCGTGAAGGCCGCAAAGCATTGGGATGGCCACCAATAGCCGTGGAGAGCTCTAGATTTTGTCGCGAAGGGTGTAGGAGACAAGTGCATTAAATGATGGTTTTGTCATCCTGTCACTTAGTATGATCTGATACACGTGACTTCCCTTTTTACAGGCTAGGGTATATGAGTGCACTCAAGTGATATTTTCAATGCACAAGTCTGACTGTTGTTTTCCATCTACCCATCACCTTGTGATTTGGATCGTCGATTGGTTCGACTCACTTTCCTATATTAAAAGGCGACTTTGTTTCAAATGAACTTTTCATTCTCATGCCTCTTTAGAACTTATTGTTATCTTGTAACCTCGTTTCTCTTGCAAATGTCGACAACCTTCAGTCTTATCTCCCCATTGTAATTTTAGGGTTCATATCTTTGAGCCACTATGTCTTTCGAGTTTTCTTTGATATTTCTACGCTTTCGATTTTTCCCATCTTTCTTTAGGTGTGTTTCCTTATCCACATAATGTATCTTTCATTTCCTTGTAGTGACAAAAATGGGGATTGTTCCTGCAAATGCGTTGAATGACTCTAATGATGGAGATTCTTCTTCTTCGTCCTCTACACCTCGAATTAGCTTCTAACATCAACATCAAACTTGTAAGTCTTTCTCTTAGATTTATAATCCATATTAGAACATGTCAAACAACATTTCGTAGCTCTAGTAATGATCTGCACAGTGAGAAGGTATCAAAATACAACTTATTCCGAAAATAACCTACATAAATAAAATAAAAGCAAATTTAAACTTAGCTTTAAAAACACGCTAAATACAACGTAAATAATACGAGAAGTCATAAATTGTTGTAGCACAAAGTAAAAAAATGGTGTATTAAAATACACTGATCAAATTTCCCCATACTTGAACTTTTTCACCCGAGCAAAACTTTGAGGATCACATAGGGGTAAGCAAATATTCTCATTCTAAGCTTCAAGAAATATGGAGTTAATGAATAACTTCATGTGACAATCAAAGAAAATAAGAGAACGATTTACAAAATAATACATCATAAGTAGTGAGATCCTTACTGGATATAAATTCTCTCAACTGTCAAGTGTTTATGTTATTTGTTTACATTCAAAGCACTTCATGATAGTTAGCACTATCATAATAAGCTTGAAAGGATCCTAACATCCACACTTGCAGTACATGCACACGAAGATCAAAAGAACTTTATTCGGGTTAAAAAGTGGCCAAGGTAAGAATGAGATAAATTCTAAGGGGTGCTAGTATAAATCTATAGAAACAAAAGAGAATTGAAAGGAACTGCGTGATTTAAACAAATCATCGTTTTAATCACTTTCCAACAATTTCCTTGCAGCCAATTTCTCTTCATTTTTCTCAATTGTCTTTTCTTTTTTTTTACAAAAGGAATATGATAGTAATATGAATTTTCTTCCTTCTTATCTTTCTTTTTTTTATTTTTTTCTTTTCTTTTTTTTCTTTCAGTCAACTTTTAAAATATCACAAATACACTAATTCAACTCTACACAACTCTAAATAAGACTCCTTCATCCCCTTAAATAGCATCATAATATTGATTTCACTTTTAGGAGCTGTAATGAATTATAAATAAAAAATGGGATAAATAGACTCAAAGGGGGTTTCAAACAAAGAGTGATAATTTCAAGGTTGACTTTTTTGGCTAAGTGGCTAAAATTATAAATATAAATTGTATTTAGCATATTAGTGTGCACAAGTAAACAAATTTTTTCAACAAGAGTCAAATCAAATTCTAGAGTGACTAACAAACATGACCGAAGTCACACAAACATCCCTCCCCCACACTTAAAACACACATAGTCCTCAATGAAACAAACGAGTATAAAATAAGAGAGAGAGAGAGAGAGAGAGAGAGAGAGAGAGAGAGAGAGAGAGAGAGAGAGAGACAGAGAGACCGAGACAGAGACAGAGACAGAGACAGAGAAAGGAAAGAACATATCTGAGGAGTCAAGGCGGATGGATGACTAGGTAAGTAGTCTTTTTCAATGAGAGCTCTTCTATAGTTTCCTATTTCAATATGGGGCTCTCATGGAATAGCTTAAGGCGGTGTCCATTAACTTTGAAATTTTTATTAGTACCTTCACTCTTCATTCCTGGATCAAAGAACATTCTTCTATAGGTAAAAGTGTTGAATGGAAAAGTGAAAGTGGTATTCCTTTTGTCCTCAGGTACAATATAAATCTCAATTAAGAGGTTAACTAATTTTTTCCCCATTCTCATCCTCAATTAGTATATGATGCATACACATTGATGAGCTAATACATGGAATGTCATCCAAGGTCTATCTAATTTTATTCTTGTGTTTCCTCAATACTTGTAACAACTTTTGTTCCTGTTCAGATTCAAGTTTAGATGAAATTAGTATATACATGTAACTTTTCTTCCAATGCTACAGATGTATATTTTAGATTTGCATGGAGATAGTTAAATTTTAAAGTTGATGATTACTTAATGGATGGCAAAATTTTGGCAATAGGAACTACATTTATATCAGCAACATCAACTTTGTCAGTAGAAATATCAGAAGAAATATCAACCTGTAAAGCAACTTCAATTTTAGCTCAAGTTGAAAATAAGTGAGTATCACTACAAACATCACAAGTATAAGTGTCATCAAAATTAGACAAAGAAGTAAAATCAATAAAAAGTGAATCAGGTGCAACAAGTTTTCTTGAGGTTCTATTTTGATCAGCCATAATATGATTATTAAATTCAAAAAGAGAATCAAATCAATACAAAATAAAATAAAATCACTATCAAACATGACTAATAAAAACACTAATAAAATCTAAATATAAATCAAATCAACACATAATCAAATAAAATCACTATTAAATATAAATAATAAAATCACTAATAAAATCTAAAAATTATGAAAGTATGACTGAAAATCAAATAAAATTAAATAAATAATTTAGAAATTTTTTTGGTTTTGTTTTAAATACAGAAATTGAAAATAAATCAAATAAAATAGAGAAAAAAGGAATTTGCGATTTTTAGGGTCGAAATCTCTTAGAAGTCTTTTCTAAAAGAGTATTATTTTTAGATGTTTTTTTCATTTTTTGGAAAAAAAATCGGAGCAATTTAAAACAGTAGCTTACAAAATCATCTGACACTAGAATACTTACCACTATACTACAACCCTGAAAATCAACAAACAATTAAAAAGACAAAATAAAAAAAATAAGAAGACTTTAAACTTGGATTCTAAAATTAGTTAATATTATCAAATAGTCACCAGCAACGACGCCAATTTGATTCGCTGTCGCACACGGGTCAAAAATGAGTAAATAAAATGTAGTACAAGAAAGTGAAACTAGAGTACATCGCAAGGACTCTAAGTTAATTTAACCAAAGAAAAGTAACGAAATAGAGGGGTTAGGTTTTTCGGACAATTGAAAGTAAAGAAAACGATTACAATTAACGAATTAATCTACTAGTTTAATCATTTTCGACTTATCATCGATTATTATATCACAATCTCCCTAAAAGGATTCAATTCCTATTTGATTATAATCTCGATTAGACAAGCATAATCAATATTATGTGAATTATATTCCTATTTACCGCATTAAGCATGATAGGTGAATATCAGACGAAGATAACGAATAAGCTAAGTTAACACGCGAAGTTAAGGAACACACATAAATCAAATTTAATCAATCCTATCATATGAAATTCGAATTTAGCAAACAAGGTACATAAAACAGAATTTAAAGAATCGATTAAAAATTGGATAATATAATAACCTCAAAATCTTGATAAAATTCTGAAACATATATTAACTTTGGAGTTTAGTCAGCTATGTAATCCTAATGTTGTCTCTATTTTGTAAAAGAACTTTCCAACTTTCCCCAATGTTAAGTTTAGCTTAAATAATAAATAAAATTATGCTTTAAGAGAACCAGCTGGAAAAAAACATAAGTTGGCCCAAAACTAACAAATTCATTTTTATTAAGTCAGAAACGAAAAAATTGATAATTTGAATCATCCACACTCTGAATTGGCTTTTAACATCAACGTCAAACTTGTAGTTTTTCTCTTAGATTACCAATGCATGTTAGAACGCGCAAAACGACATCCTGTAGCTCAAGTTTTGATCTACAGAGTGAGAAGGTATCAAAATACAGCTTATTCCAAAAATAACCAACATAAATAAAATAAAAGCAAATTTAAACTTAACTTTAAAAACACACTAAAAGCAATGTAAATAATATGATAAGTCGTAAATTATTGTGGCACAAAGTAAAAGATGGTTTACTAAAATACGCTGATTAGGGACCTTGTGTATCCTATGTGGGGACCGGGTTGAGTCAGACTCTTATTTGTTTGTGACATATTGTAGTTTGATTTCTAGTGTCTGGTATATAGTTTTTAGGTGGTTAGAGGTACAATTGTTTCTTCCTTGGGACCTTAGGTTTGTTTTTGAATTTTTCCTTTCTTTAGGTCCTAAGGCTTATTGACTTTGTTTAGAGGTAAGTTTATTATGAGTTGGCATATTGTGTGTGGACTATTTGGTCTATTCGCAATAATAAGCTTTTTACCAGTTCATCAATAAATATGAAAGAGATGGAGGATAAGAGTATTTTTTTGGCATAGAGTTGGTTTCTTAACATATCCTCTTTGAACTCTTTTTCCTTTTTCGATTGGCTTCAGAACTTTATCTTGTACCTAAATCAATAGTGATAGTGGCGGAGGCAAAAAATTTAGGGAGCCTGGTCAAAAAATTCGCACCCTATTTCTACTAATTTTGCCCTTGGTTTTGTCTAAAAAAATTTGCCCTTGATTTTGTCCAAAAATTTGACACCCTATTTTTATTAATTTTGTCTTTAATTTTGTTTAAAAATTACTAATTTTGCCCCTGATGTTGTCTAAAAATCGACTATTAGGTGGGGAATATACAACGAAATGAGGGGTTGAGCCCGGGCGTGTGCCCGGGTTCGCTGGGCTGTAGCTCCTCCCATGATAGTGAATCGATATTTTTGACCGGATACCCAAGTCTCAGTGGCTCATTGGTGTTTCTTGAGGTTTTGGTATACTGCTAGTAAGTTTGGTGTCTGAGCTCTAACTTGGTCCTTGTTGAGTGTTGTCTCGTTGTGTGAGTAGTTGTTGGACTTCATTTTCCTTGTTATTAACTTTTGTTGATTAGTGGTAGTTTATAGTTGTTCCTTCTCTTTCTTGTTTTGGTTTCTCTAGTCCTCGGTTGACTATTGTTTTGTTAGCTTGACATTTTTTATACCTGTTGCCTCATTGTATACTCTTTTGTGAGCTTTCGCTATTTTTTATTAATATATTATTTCACCATTAAAAAAAATCTCTTTAAAACTCACTAATGTGACAAAAATTATTTCATTAATAAAAATTTTGTCAAAAAAGTGTCTAACTATTTATTATCAAAAAAGTATCGAATGAAATAATACATAATTAAAGATATCATAATTATAGGAAATAGATTTAATTGTATAAAGTCCACTTGCTTACTTTTAAATCTTTTCGATGTTAATTAATATGCTAATTTATTGGGATTTAGATGTAAAAGAGATTGATATACTCTCCAATAAAACCCTAACCATAACCAAATTTAGGTATCTTTTTATTCTATTACTATTTTTCAAGAGAGCCTTCTCTTCACAAAGGTTCTATTTCTATGATTCTCAATTCAATTTTACTGTGAATTTCTTTCGATCAATATCTATCTCATTTGAATGCAGATTGCAGATTTAGGTATTTTTCTTCAATACGCCAACATGCAAAACTTTCAGCCAGTCAACTTTGAAGAAGGATGGAGTTTTGTGCACAAGGGCATCAAGAAGCTCCAGGACAATCTAGAAGGCTTGCCTGATACTCACCTCACTTCTGAGGATTACATAATGCTATACACGTACGTTTCAATTCCTTTTTTATTGTTTTTGTATTAGGTTTAACTTTTGGATTCTATATTTCTTAAATTGTAATGCAGAAACATCTACAATATGCGCACGGCAAAGCCTGATGGCTATCACGAAGAACTGTAAGAAAAGTATAAGCAAGTGATTCATGAGTACATTGCATCAATAGTGAGAAACATTGCTAAATTAACATCTTGTATCAGTGTATTCTCAATAGGATTAAAACTAATAGGCAGTGTGATTTTGTTGTCACTAGGTTTTGCCGTCTTTGCAAGAAAAGAAAGATGAAGTGTTGTTAAGAGAATTGCTTAGAAGATGGTCAAATCATAAAACTAAGAACATTCGTCTCTCAAAAAAATTTATGTATCTTGAAACATTAGCGAAACATTTTGCAGCTCCGCTTAGCGGACAAGCAATTTTGCAGAAAAATGATAGCAAACACAGAACTGCGAAAACCATATCCCTCTAACCAAAATCACTTTCAGTCATCAATAAACAACAATTATAACCAGTATTTATCATCCTTTAACAACATTCATCATCAAAATCATGTTTAAACTCACAAATCCTTAGAAACTAGCATAAACCCTAACATTTCTAGATTTTCATGAAATTGAAAAATGAAGAAATTACATAACAAACACATTACCCAATCATGTAACCTATATTAACTTGAATTCTAACTCTTACCTCTTGATTCAATCCACCCTCTTGAAGAAATCTACAATTCTCTCCTTTTTGTTCTTCTCTTAGCCTCTTTTCTCCTCTTTCTATCTTTCTCTCTTTTCTTCTAATTAGGTTATTACCTCACAAACTCTCTACTAACTCTAATTGATATTGGGCTTAACCCACCAACTATTCTTTCTAACTTAATTAGGCTCATTTAGCTAATTCACTATTATTCTACCAATTCCTCAAATAGCTAAATTAACATAATAGCACATAATTAAATAAATTATCACACTAAATAATAATTAAATAAAACAAACAATTACTAAAACACCAAATAACCTTTATTTATAAATTTTTATTTTTTTATCTAAATTTTTAATTATTTATATTCTATATTAGTTTATGGTATTATTATATTATACAATTACTTATTATTTTTTTATTAAAGTATGAGCATCATTAAATTATTATATTTAGAAAAAAATTTAAATAACAAGGTTTAAAAAAAATTTACCAAAAAAACAAGTTTTTTAGAAAATTTACCAAAGTGTCTAGGTTTTGCAAGACCCCCTGGAGTATGCGCCAAATGAATTGGCGCATTAGTAATAAAAGTAGGTGTATGCGCCAAATGGTTTGGCGCCAATGTACAAGTTTCTCTCTCTTTTTTTTTTTTTTTACATTTTTCTAGCACTTATACGCCAAATGAATTGGCTAATTCAAAAAAATTTGTACTAATGCGCCAAATGGTTTGGCGCATACTCTAGGGAGTCCTGCAAAACCTAGACACTTTGGTAAATTTTTTAAAAAACTTGTTTTTTTGGTAATTTTTTTTTTAAACATTGTTATTTAAATTTTTCATTCTTATATTTAAAAGTTAAAATTTTAGTTAAGATTGCTATTCAACTTATTTGCATGAATAAATTTATAGAATTTTCTTTTGTAAATTTTATAGTAATGAAATTTATATAAAAAAAATTTATTTCTTAAATTTTTTTTAATTTGTATAAACTGAATTAGAAGTCATGTAATCCGATCAGTATCCAATGAACTAATAATTTGACCGGATTGATGACCGGTCCGAGTTTTAAAATATTGGTTTTGGTTGTTATTATATATTTTATTTTGTTCTTTTTAAAAAAATTTAAAAAACTTTTTATTTGTAACTGTAGTTTTTAAAATTCAAAGTAGCGCTAATTATAAGTTTTTTCAAAATTGTTTCTACCAATCTATTATACAAAAAAAATCAAATAAGATAATAAGTCCTTAAAGATATTCGATTTTTATTAGATGTAATATTTATCGATATTTAAAGGAATGAATGAAATAGATTTTATATGCTAAGTTTTAGGGATTTATCTGTAAAATAGATTTGTCCTATAAAACCCTAATGATAACCAAAGTTAGGTATAGGTTTCACATTTGAATGCAGATTTAGGTATTTTTCTTCAATTCACCAACATGTCATACTTTGAGCCAGTATTCGACTTTGAAGAAGGATGGAGTTTTGTGCAGAAGCGCATCAACAAGCTCCATGCTAATCTAGAAGGCTTGCATGATACTCACCTCACTTCTGAGGATAACATGATGCTATACACGTACGTTTCAATTTTTTTTTGCTTGTTTTTCGTTTTAGGTTTAATTCTCTTGATTCCATATTTCTTATATCGTAATGCAGAATCATCTTCAATATGAGCGCTCTAGAGCATCCTCAAGAACAAATGTATGAAAAGTACAAGCAAGTGCATTCATGAGTACATCGCATCGACGGTTTTGCCGTCTTTGGAAGGAAAGAAAGATGAAGTGTTGTTAAGAGAATTGCTTAGAAGATGGTCAAATCATAAAACTATGACCATTCGTCTCTCATGGATGTTTAGCTATCTTGATAAATACTGTATCCCAAGACTTAGTCTTCCTTCTCTCAAAGAAACTAGCTTCTTATTCTTCTATGACTTGGTTGGTCATGAGATCCTTGTTACACTAAAGCTTTTTTTTTTTCTTCTTCTTCTGAGTTTAATTTAGAGAATTTCTTCACCCACCTCCCAACCTTCTTGGCCACCTCCGGTGAATTTACCACAATACCCCTTGTTTCGAAAGTTCATTTCCGAAACTGTACTTTTTTTTTTGAAAAAGGTGTTTTCAGAAATGAACTTCCGAAAACGTGTTTTTTTTAATATAAAATATTGATTTCGGAGATGCATCTCCGAAATAAAGTCACTTTTCAGAAAATGTGGTGTTTCGGAAGTTCATCTCCGAGCGCACCCCCCTTGGAGGAATTCGGAAATGCACTTCCGAAAATAGGTCTGGACAGAAGAAAATGAACAATTCGCTTTATTTAATCGGGTGAAAATTACAACGATAATATTACATAAAATTAAAGTTACATATTGTTAAACACGGGTAGGTGGGGATGAGACAGTGGTGGGGAGAAAAAAAGGCTTCCAAATTTCAAAAGGTTTATTTATTATTTTAATAAAAATACGTACAACTGAAAGTAACAAATGACGGAGGAGGTGTAACCGGAGCCGAAACATATGACGGAGGAGGTGGATGTCCGGAGGAAGAAGACCCGGAGGTACGTCCACCGCGAGACAAAGGAGCCAATCAATGTAAGCTATAATTTATCATTATCATCCGGGGACGTCATTACAAAAAATTGGAAAAAAAATCTTATTATTTTTAATCTTGATTTTTTAGAAATGACCTCCCCAGATGATAATCATAAACTATAGCTTACATTGATTGGCTACTTTGTCTCGTGGTGGACGTATCTCCAGTTCTACTTCCTCCAGACATCCACCTCATCCGTCATATGTTCCGACCCCGGTTACCACTTCCAAAAACTAACATGATAAATCCAATACAAATACACTGTGCGATACAATCCGAAATCAGAACAAAACAAAAACATGTTATTCTGCCCGACGAGCGTTACAAAATACACATCAAACAAAAAAAAACACGTTATTCTTCCCGACGAGCGAACTCCTCCGAATGAAGATAATTATACCAATCCTCATCTCACTCAGTCTCAGAACCATCAGCGTTGATCACGACTCTCACGCCTGAAGACTGAGCTTGAGCATCCGGGCCCCCTGGGAACGAGAAGTAGAGCCGGTCGAAACCTTCTTCTTCTCCTTCACCTCCTTCACCTCCTTCACCTCTTTCACCTCTTTCTTTGAAGAATCCTTTCTTCCCTTTGCGCCCTCTCTAGAAGACATGTTCCTGTAAACAATTGAAATCGATTAATATGCGAGACAAAATAAAAAACAAAAAAATTTGAACTTCTGATATATTTCGGAAGTTCATTTCCGAAAACTGGGATGGAGGTGTTTTCGGAAATGAACTTCCGAAACACCCCTGCGATGCAATTTCCTGCAACTTCCATGGCAGACCCCTAAATCAACCTTCAAACCAAATCAAAATGCTTCTAAACAACCTAAATACTACTAACAACCTAGCCATATATCATTTATGCAATTAAAACCCTATATAACATGCATTTGAATAATAGATCTAAAAATTTCAAAACTTACAAAGTGTTAGGATTGAGGGCTTTTGAATGTTGTTTAGCAGTGTGATTGGAGCCTTGATGCAGCTTTGGAATTCTGTTTGCAAAAATTTTCGCCTCTGCCACTTTTTGTTTTGATTTAGGGTAAATGATTGGGGGAGGGGGAGTGTTTTGATAAATCTGCAGAAATCGCAGTATTTCGGAAGTGAACTTCCGAAATAATTGTTTCGGAAATGAACTTCCGAAGTAAGTCAATTTTTTTAAAAAAACACGCTTTCGGAAATGAACTTCCGAAGCAGGGGTAGTTTTGGTTTTTCGCAGGAGGTGACCACCCATAGGGAGGTGGGTAAAGAAATTTTCTTAATTTATTCTCTTTTTTCTCTTTTATTTATCTCAGGTATATGATCATTTGAATAATCAAGTAAAGGATGCAATATTAGCTATGGTATTCTCTCTTGTTTTCAATTTATATGTTAGTTATAATTTATTTATTTGTTTATAACCATAAAGCACTCATGTGGACATGGATAAATATTGACCTAATTTTTGGATCTTTATTTTTTGGTATCCAGATTGATCAGAAAATTTTGGGAGAGACGGTTGATGAAACATTGGTGAATAACACATTGAAGTTCTATTCGGAGATTGGAGAAATTAACGAAAAAATTGAACCAAAAGAATTTGTAGAAACAATGATGAAGAAAATAAGTGCAACATTCTAAATGTGAGGCATCAAATTGGATAACAAGTTTTGCTTAAGTGAGGAATTGAATCTTTTAACTTGAAAGTATAAAAATGATTGTTAGTTAGGCTTTGGCGGTTTGGAGGGGAGGGGGAGAATTTCGAAAACGAATTTTCAAAAAAATATAAAAAAAAATATTTGATATTTTTTAAAAAATGATTTTATATAGAATGATAAAAGAGTATATATCATTACTACATTTTTTTTTATTTTTCGAATACTATAACAATATAAAAGATATCATGATATCGCGCCTGATGAGCTGGAATATGAAGATTCAATATGTACTCAACAGATGCAGAATATTCTATGGAATATTATGCAATTCTATGTGGCGCAGGTTTAAAGGACAAGAGAATCAAGTCAGAATATTGAAAATTATGCAGTTTCTAATTATGGAGATAATTTAGAAAACTTATGATTGAAAACCTTTCTTTTAGCAGAAGTTTTCTGCTGATTTGTAACAGCAAATAAGGCTGTGATTGAAGGCCCAAGTCCAGTTGGGAATAAGTTATAAATAGGAAGCTTTGTAACCTAGTTTAGTAAGTAAGTCGGGTATTGGAAAGATGTAATCATTAGAGTTTGTCAAGGTAGATCACCCGGGATGTGGGATGGCTGCCATGTTCTTCTCAAAACCTGTAGGTAAGAGAAATATTGTTCTCACTCGAAACTTGTAGGTAAGAGTTGAGTGATTTGTTTCTTGATCGAAGCTTTTAAGCAAGATCAAGTTTTTGTCTTGAAGTGTGTCTTCAGTTTCTTAGTTGATGTTATCACTGGTTGTGATTGAAGGGATTTGAGGAGGGTCTCATACCTATGTGAGTCTTAGGTAAAAGTATAGCACGGGTAGTATTAAGTGATTAGATTGCAAACTGGTTGTTTGCTGAGGGTCTATGAATTGATTATATTTAGTGGACTTGTCCCTGGTTTGGTAGCCCCCATAGTAGGATTGTGAATCTGAACTAGGTAAATAATTCATTGTGTTATTTATTTTCTGCACTGGTTTATTAATTTGGTATAAGATGTCGTAACATTTGATACGACATCATGGATTACTTCCAAAGCTTGTGCGTTTATTGAACCACCCCATATCAAAATCTGTTTGTGATAATTGTGTTATCATTATGCATAAATGGTTCCAGTATTCTTATGATCTTTTAGCATACTAGTGTTAACCAAAATTGAAGATCATCCTATCCTACCATTGCAGCTTTTATAACAGACTAGATGTCTCGACATCATATACGACATCTGGGTTCTGTCATACCAGAATTTGAGTTTATATACAATTTTATCTTAGACAAACACAACAAACATATGGTTTACATGGTCATTAAAATATTACAACTTTCAAGTTCATCTTATTTTCCTAATGTCCATTTTTTTCCGTAAATCATAAGATTGTGTTAATGCATGTTCAGATGTTTATCGCATTTTATTTTATCTTTCAATTTTGATTCACATAAAATTTGCACCAAAATTTAGATTTTGTATCTTTTGATTACATCTAAAAATTGTAAGGTAAAATTAAACATTTGATTCTTTCAATTTTAGATACTTTAAAATTTTGAATTGTTTTTGTAGATTCTAGAATTATTTATTTAAAAAGTTATTAGTGTATACGTGAATATGTCATGACAATTTTATTTTGGTATACAAATAATTTAATATTCAGCATGATTATAGTTTTTGAGTTTATTGGCAAACATCATCAAAAATGAATATAACCTACATTTGTGGGTGTGTTTTGTATATTTAGTACAGAACAAGAGACAAATGTCAAACAATAACCAACATAATCAAGTTATTTCAATAATGGTGATATCATAACTCGATACTCAACTTCTATAGAAAAACAATAGACAATATCTTGTTTCTTATTCTTTCAAGAAATATGCAAAATCATGCGGTTGACTTACATTCAACTATGACAAACTCTTAAGAATTGATTTATTGGTGAAGGTTTGGGTCTTAAGAGTGTTCTCTTCTCAATGTCTCAAGTTTGAATCCTATTAGATGTTAACAATCTCAATAACAATCGTTTTATTGGATTACTTTAGACCTGTTTCAGCTTTTCATAAGTTTTAGACTTGTCATATAGCCTTTTAAAAAACCCAGCTTTTTGTACTCTTCATGCTTTAATCGAATGCTCAACACAATGTTTCAATGACAAACACAATCTGTTGTGAAAAACATACATCCATTGACTATTTGACATATTTTCTTTACCTTTGTACTCACTAAGATGAAAATCTCATTAAAATGATACTTTTAGATTTACAGACTACTGTTCTTAAAAACATATTTCAAATGTCTGGGAAAAATAAATATCATAAGAAATAATCTTAACTGAAAATTGGTTAGCAATAGCATGATAGTTTTTCAGAGTTTTGCCTGACATCAAAGGACTATAGTATTTCAAGAAAATAACACAACAATACACAAGTTAGTCAAGTCACAATAACACTCAAAGAAGGCTTCGTCAACTTTAACAAAAGAGATGAATCCTTCTTAAGCATTTCACAAACCTTTCCAATACAACAAATCAAAAGAGCAAACGCTGTCCTTAAGCCGGCGTCTTTTTTCCTCAGACCTTTCAATTCAAGAAACTGCAGAACCAAATTCCCTCATAATAAGCTTCTTTTCGCGACTTGGTAGAAAAATTCTTGGAGCACTGACAAGGTCTAAAGAATCAAAACCTAAGCAGTCAACCCAAAAACTCATGACTACGTTGATTTTATGAGTGAACGACGGACAGCATACAATAAGGCAGCTTCACAAATGCATAAATAATTTGATCATCAGACCTACCCCATTTCTTTAAGGTTTCAACATTCCCAGTCCACCTAGTTTTGTTCACACTTTTCTTGGCCATCAATGCAACTCCAAAAGTTGAAGTTGAAGAATTGAAACCCAAAACCCAATTGCTTCAGTTCCAGTGTTCAAGAAGTGGGAAGAGCAATATATCATAGGCCAAGTACAAAACAACAGAGTAATGGCTTTGTTCACAAGGATGGTCTCCTAGTAGGGTGTCTCAGTATCTTGGGAAAGCATAATTTTCACAATGGATAATCCAAATTAAACTTAATAGTACTGTTAAAAAGTTCTTACAAATATGATACGCACAACCATTTGAATTGTCTTAATGTAGACATGAGGACTAGCATTTCAAGAGAATGAGTAAATATGATACGAAAAAATGAGTCAGCAAAATTTGCTACATAATTGGTCAAAATCACACACAAGCGTTGTCCCTGTTATTTTTGCAAACGTAACGCTCATTTTTTTCACATCAAAACATTTCACAAACTTCTAGTTGAAGCTAGATTATCAATGTGAGAAGAGTCACCGGATCTACATATAGTATTCTTAAAACATATGTAAAAATTCAGCAGGAAAAAGGAAATCTCATAAGGAACAACGTTTGATGAAAACTAGCTAGCATGATTGTAAATAAAAAATTGTGAGGCATCATTGCAGGGCAAATATTTCAACAGAGTAATACCAGTTAGTTAAATCAAACCAAAACTTGATCGAGATGTTTCACACCAGCAGAAGGCTGTTCGTACCATCTGCAAGATTCAGTTTCTCCTCATAAAGCTTTATGAGATCAGAAGAATGCTCCTCGAAACCTTTCACAAACTTCTCCACAAACAACTTCTCAGATACAACAAACGGCGTATACACACCCGCATCCTTTCGTCGCAAGCCATTCGAGATAAGAAACTGCACAACAGAAGCTCTAGGAATAATCCTCTTCTCAAGACTGCATTGAAGAATCCCAGGAGCTCTAGCAAGTTCCAAAGAATCCAAACCTAAGCGATGAACCCAAAAATCCATAATCGCATTGATCTTGCGAGGCGATACCAGCATACAGAAAGGATGCTTCTTAAACGTTTCAATAATCAGTTCATCAGACCAACCCCATTTCTTAAAGGTTTCAACTTTCTCATCCCACTTCGCTTTCGTAACACTTCTCTTCGCAAGAAACGCCTTACTAAAAGCCGAAGTCGACCCATCGAAACCGAGTTCTTTCAGTTCTTCAACAGTGTTCAACAAATCAAAAGAGCAAATTATACTAGGCCACCAATGAAACAACCTAGCAATATTTGAGTGAGAAACTCCATTATCAAGCAAGACTTTAACATTTTCTGCCACACCACTTTGACAGAGAAAACAAAAACGCTTAACACAAGCAATGGTTTTTTTGTCAGATTGAAGAAACCCTTTTGCACATTCATAAGCAGGAACTATATGATTCTCTAAGCTTCTTCTAAGGAGTCTAGGGCTTGCATTAACGATACGAATGATATCAGAGGAAGAAGCGCCCTTGGAGAGTAAAAATTGAAACTTTGGTAAAAGTACCTTGTTGGGGTCGCATGAGAGTAGCCAGGGTTCACGTCTGATGATGTCGCGGAGTTGTGAGATGGAGAAGCCGTGGGTAGTGAAGAAGGCGAGAATTGAATCGGGTTTTTGGGAGTTGGTGAGAGTGAGAGTTTGGGAAGCTTTGGAGGCGGTTTCTGGGGAGAAGCCGCAGTTGTTGATGAGGTAGGAGACGGTGAAGGATTGTGGGTTTGTGGTGGAAGTGGAGAAGAATTTGAAAATGGTTTTTGATGAGGTAAGAGTAGTGGTGGTGGTGGTGAAGAATTTCAGCATCATAGATTAACTCAAGTTCAGAATGAAGAAGAGAGCGTTTTGGGAATTGAGCATGAGGGTTCTAGGGAAGAGGGGACGGAGGAGGGAAACAAACTCATTTGACACATCAACATGTGGTTTTTTTTTTTAATTTAAAATTATATTGGATTGAAATTTTAAAACAATGTTTTGATTAGGGGTGTTCGCGGTGCGGTTTGGTTCGGTTTTGAGCATAAAAGTTATCCTAACCGCGAGATAAAAATGCATGCGGTTCGGTTTGGTTCGGTTATTTTTTAAAAAGTCATCCAAACCAAACCAAACCAAACCAATGCGCTTAGGATCGGTTCGGTGGGCTGCGGTTTACACCATAAAATAAAAATGTACTGAAATAAAAAAAGGAAAATAATTCATTCTTCCATACATATATTACAGTACCATTAAAAAGAAGTTTTTCATACTAATTACACCAAAATAATTCATTCATCCATACATGTATTTTACACCAAAATTACTACCATATAAGTGTATCATGTATTTTGCAGTACCATACTATGTATTTTACATATACTACATACTAAATTACTAATATAACTTCAGTTTACATACTATATATACAAGTATCAGATAACTTCAATTCTAAATATTAATACAACATTACAACTTCATGACTAAATATTATCAGTACTACATATACACCAAATGTTTCTCTAGAATGAGTGAGAGAGAAATCAGAGAAGGAAGTTGACATGTTGAATAGGAAGGAAGAATGAAGGAATAGTGAGTCACATGACGTGAGTGTACAATATTGCAATTGGATTGGAAATATAATAAATTAATTATAGAAATTCAAAAGTTTAGTTAAATATGCGGTTCGGTTCGGTTTGGTTCGGTTTTGTGAAATGAAAACCGCAAACCGAACCGAACCATGCGGTTCGGCGCAAAAATCATCCAAAACTATCCAAACCAAATGCGGTTTTTGCGATTTTCGGTTTGGATTGGTTCGGTTTGCGGTTTTCCTTTTAGATTGGTTCGGATACGATCACCCCTAGTTTTGATAAAAATAATTTCAAAATTTTGAAGACTTTAATCTTGTATTCGGGATTCATTCATAACTTTAAAAAGAAAATTGGATCTCTCAACTTTTCATAATATTGTAACATTGAACTTTAATAATTGATTTAGTGACACAAAAACATGTAATGTTCGTTTTCTTCATAAACAAGGTGGAATCTGGATTTTATACCCACCATCACCTCTACCACCATTTTCATAAACTCGTGCAAGGTGCCCACCCACACCAACTTCACCCATCAAGATTGTTTTTAATTTGTTATTTTTAATGTTTGTTTGAATTCGGGATAGAGTTTAGAGAAAACGATTATTTCAATTTTTAAAAAAAATTGATTTCGATGAATTTTGCGAATTTTTTTTTTGAATAACCATTTTTTAAAAAAAAATTTCAGAAATAACCAAGATTTCAAAAAAATTACACAAATGTCACTTTTTTTTTAAAAAACACACGTTGTCGCCAGGGGGGGTGGCGACAACACCTGGCCCATAACGTCGTCGCCAGGCCCATTGGCGCCTACATGCAATGTTTAGGTGTTGTCGCCACCCCCCCTGGCGACAACACCCCCCCTTATTTTTTTTTTCTTTTTTTTTTTGTATTTTTTTTTCTTTAACACTAATTTCTCTTAATTTTTTTCAGTATTTTTTTTTAATATCTAACATTTTTTAATATTATTTTTTAGTTTTTTTTTGAGTTTTGTTTTAACAACAATTTTTCAATAATTTTTTTATGTTGTTTTTTTTATCCATGTTGTTAAAATTATTTTTGGAATATAAATGTTAATTAACTTATATCCATGTTGTTTTTTTTATCCATGTTGTGGAAGTAGTTAATGAATTAGAAGTAAAATAATTAATTAATAACTTATATTTTTGTGGTTAATATAGTTGTGAAGTTGGTTAGTAAAATAATGTTATATTTATATTATAAAATAAATTATAAGATTAACTATTTTTTTAAAAAAATAATATTATTTTTAAAAATATTAAATACATTAAAATATAAGCTGGACATTCGTTAAAATAATTATATATTAAGATACAATAACGTTACAAATACATTATAATTAAAAACATTACAAAATAATACATTCAAGATACAAAAAAAAATCTTATTGCGCGCCACGTGGACCATGGTACGATCCACATTGAGGTTGCCGAATGGGTCGTGTAGACGGGTCACGAGTTGGTAATGCCCCCCTATTCCCTCGACCACGCCCCCTTCTATTTGGTACGTCTTGTGCCATAGTCGACGGTCCCTGAATGAAACCTGTGTCTTCAACATCTTGACCCATAGAATTCCCTCCATATGATAGGCGGGTGCCTGCGGCGCTGTCGAAGCTGTGTCTAGGCGGGTTAAAATCTCTCCTAGTGGGTGCGGCCTGGAAGTTTTGGAAGTTGGTGGTGGATCCGGTTTGGTTAAAAAACAATGGTTGTGGCGGTGTGTTGAAGTCAAATTGTTGGCTGGGGTACTGTGATGTGTGTTGGTCGAATGTGGTGTATTGCGGGTATTCTTCTTCTATGCCCATGTCGGGGGTCATTGGTGGTGATCTTGAAGAGCCCACCGCATGGAATTCCTGGAAATGTGATCTAGAAGAGCTCCCTGCATGGAAATCTTGATTTTGTGGTTGAGTTTGGGATGAAAAAAACGGGTGGAGTTGTTGGGAATGTTGTTGGTAAAAAGGTGTTTGTGGTTGCATTGGTTGTTGGTGGTAACTTTGTTGTTGTTGTTGTTGGTGTTGTTGTGGGTAATGTTGTTGTTGGTAATTTGGTGGTGGTTGTTGTTGTTGTTGGTAATTTGGTGGCGGTGGGTGTTGTTGTTGTTGGTGGTAATTTGGTGGTGGTTGTTGTTGTCCTCCAAAATATGGAGGTTGTGCTCGCGGGTCAGCTAAATAGAAAGGGGCAGACACAATCATTTCAGGATTTGTGACGGTCCTGTACCAGTTTACATACTCAACAGTTGGCTTCATTTCTCCCGGCGCCACAGGAAATTCTAGAACCGTTTTTGATCGACGAGCCCATATTTTACGCTGCTCTATGGCAAAGGACTTGTAATTTTGTACGTACCACTGTTCGCTAACCTTCGCAAGATGCCAACGTCCCAAACAGTCAGGCTCAGGTGGGTCAGGGATACCTTGATGCATGCCGAATTGGAGCTTCACACGATCACTCGGGTGCATCTCCACAGTGGTGAACCGTATGATGGGTGATTTTGCTGTCCAAATAGCCGCCTCGTCAAGGTCGGGTACGTGGTCCAATTCCAAGTAAGGACGCCAAATAAACTGCAAAGCAAATAATATTAATTTCAGAATATAGAAGATAGTTATTTTTAAAAATATATTTAGAAAATGGACATTTTTAGAGGTATTACTTCTTGGGGTCCTAGTCGATCTAATAGCTGGCGGTAGAAAATGATTTTGGAATCAGGCGTTTTGGACCAATCCATTCCAAGTGCATTGAACCTAAACACATTAAAAGATATAAATCAATATAGTTACAAATAATAATAGAATAAAAAGCAATAATTAAAATAAGATCCAAACGTTACCTTGAAGCGTAAGGGAAGGCGTAACTGTTTGGATTTGCAGGGGCCAATATCGGCATCCTCCACCATGCCCATGCTTGTAGCAAGAATGCACATCCACTAAATGTACAACTATCCTTTTTTGCACATTTGCATAAGGAACTATATAGGTATGCCAACACAGCCGAACCCCAACTATATGTCTTTATTGCATCAATGTCCCCAAGTAAACACAAGTACATAAAATTAACACTATTTCCCGTGCCTTCGGGAAATAGAAACCTACCAAACAACAACATAATATACATCCTAGTTTTCCGCAGTATAGTTTCTTCGTCAGAAAACTGATCCAATTGAATCCCAACATAAGCTTCCTGAAGGCCAGCAAGCTTTATACCTTGGCCCCTACCCCTTTGTTGCCCCTCACCCTCTATTAAATCCACACCCAACAATTCGACGCATAGGGCGTTTGGTTGTTGGACATTTCCATACACTGTCTTTCCATTTGTTCTGAGACCCAACAACATGTACACGTCCTCTAGAGTGACGGTACATTCACCCATTGGAAGGTGAAAAGTATGAGTCTCAGGCCTCCAACGCTCACACAATGCTAATATAAACTTCATATCAACTGAGGTATGTGTTAAGTTCATTACCTCACCAAATCCTGCACGTTTAACGTAGTCCACAATCAAAGGGTCAGGAGCAATCATCTTACCAGCACGGGTCCTAAATCTCGTGACATCCTATAGAAAAAACACCTCCCATAAGTATTTGAAATTAGTAAATTTAAGTAAAAAAAATTAAGTGTTTACTAAAACTTACATAAGTGGCAATGTTTGCAATGGTGCCTCGATGCTCTTGACCCATAGTTAGGAGAGACATGTTTGTTGATGATGAAACACAAAGTTGCTCTGATGAAAGTATAAGAGGTGATGAAGAAAATGAACAAGTTTGGGAACATATTTATAGCCAAAATGCATAGGTTATTACGAGATTCCCTGCAGAGTCTTGTCAATTCATGTCTGTGGTGGGGACGAGATTCCCTGCAGAGTCTTGTCCCGTCATGTCTGTGGTGGGGACGAGATTCCCTGCAGAGCCTTGTCACTTCATGTCTGTGGTGGGGACGAGATTCCCTGCAGAGCCTTGTCACGTCATATACAGTGTCTTGTGCAGAATTATTGGTGGGGACGAGATTCCCTGCAGAGTCTTGTCCCGTCATGTCTGTGGTGGGGACGAGATTCCCTGCAGAGTCTTGTCAATTCATGTCTGTGGTGGGGACGAGATTCCCTGCAGAGTCTTGTCCCGTCATGTCTGTGGTGGGGACGAGATTCCCTGCAGAGCCTTGTCACTTCATGTCTGTGGTGGGGACGAGATTCCCTGCAGAGTCTTGTCACGTCATATACAGTGTCTTGTGCAGAATTATTGGTTCATTTCTTGCATGCATTAGCCTTGTGTAATAGGTGGGGACGAGGTTCTCTTATGGCGTGCATTAGTCTGGTCTCTTCATGTTTATGTTACATTTTGAAAATTTTATGTTATAATAGATTTTAATTCCATATCATAATTTGTGACATGCATTATCATTAGTGTGAATTCATTTAAAACATACAACTATAATAGCTTTTGAGACTTTTATATTAAAATAGCGCAGATATATATATGTTATGGAAAACATTAATTCATTCATTAATTAAAAAGGTACATTGACAATAACCAGCACAGAAACTAAAAACATCTAAGAAAATAACACATAACAACTTGTAGTACACGCTCGATCATTGCAACAAACACAACAACACTTAATCTAAACTACTCGAGTATCACTGCAAGAACAAGTGGATCTTCAACGCCTCGGTTAACCTCTCCACTATGTGTCCAAAACATTAGATCCACGTCCACATCGTCTTTCACGCGGTCCCAATAATACATGTAGGTGCCTTCTGGATTATTATCCGTCAACGTAATGTATGGACAACGGTAATCTATCTGTTTAACTTTTCTGGTCGGACCATCTAGTTGACGAAACCCGGTGTTGATGGCTCTAACAATTCTCTGGAAATTCCAATGGGGGTTAAGGCAGACACGCATGTGACTACCTTCCTCAAAAAAAACGACAGCCCAAACTGAGTTCATTTTCAGTGTTTGCAGTAAGAATGAAGAAAGAGTTGGTACTTCAACTCCACACACACACACACACCTTTATTTATAATGGGTGAAACACCTTTATTTTGCTAATTTTTAATAACTTAAATACTAATTGGAAACTTTGTAATCTTAAAAAAAATTTCATTAATATATGCTCAGAGCATTTAATTGGACGGTACAGAAGTAGCTGAAATAATAAAGAAACTGTAACGTCTAGGATATTACAACGGTTAGGACAATGTCTTCTCTGTCCTCCATCATTCGAGTGCATTGAATGTCGTCCTCCATTGTCTCCCACCAACGCTGTCTTTCAAGAAAAACACCTCCCCTTGTTCTAAGTCTCTTGATAGATCTGATTTGTTCGCCTGGACTCCACTCTCCCTCCAAAAACCTGAGAAGAGTTCTCTTAAGCTGATCCATGGATTGAATGTTCCAAAACATTACCTGCATGGGAGGTTTGACGGCAGAGAAAATAACGTAACCGTTCCTTCGGACAATGGGAGGTTGATAGTCCAAACGCCTTACAGGTGGCGGAGGATCAGTAGTCCGGTGCGTGCCATCTGGCCTTATTCGAGATCTCATTTTTTCGTGTGTGTACTGATGCACACAAGAAACCCTAATTTATAGAGGGACAATTAGGGTTTCATTTACAAGGGAAAAACATAAACAATAATTTTGTAGAATAAAATTCAGGGCCCCACATGGTCCCCATCTGTTTTCTGTCCTTCGCATGCGTCCGAAACGAGTTCCTGTACACTAGCATGCGCCTGTAATGCGCCTGTAATGATTCCTGAAACGATTCCTGATAGATTCCTGCAACGATTCCCCCTATCTTCATGCATGCAGCCCTATCTTTTGTGGCATGCATTAGTCATGTCAAAGTTACTATCTTGTGCAGAATTATTGCCTCATTCATTGCATGCATGACCCCTGTGTAAGAGGTGGGGACGAGAATCTCTTGTGGCATGCATTAGTCATGTCAAAGTTACTATCTTCTGCAGAATTATTGCATGCATTACCCTTGTGTAGGATTTCTTGCATGATATATAGGAACTACCTCACATACTATTTTTTACTACAAACACAAACTATCCCAACCATTTCTCACTTCTGCAACACAACACAATCCTATAGCAAAATTATGGCATCCACCTCGCAGTACAAAGTTCGTGTTCATATGAATGGTGAGACATACCACTGCGACACAAACGGTTATCTATTTAGAAACACAAACTCAACACGTTTTGCTCTAAATAGACAATCTGATTTCTCGTATCTAAAAAGGAAAATCGAATCCAAAATAAGAGAACATGTGTCTCAGATATATTACCGACAACCCCTTCTTCAACCTAACAACTCAGTCATATTTTGTCAATCACAAATATCAACTGACTTAGAGGTTCAAAACATGTTCCTCACCCATGAGCATTTTGGTTATGATTATCTGGAACTGTACATAGTGGTTGAACAAAATGTACCTTCCCAAAATATTCAGTCACAAGTTATTGATCCTGTTGTTGATGACGAACAACAACCCGAGCATGTCATTGACGAAGAAACTGATATAGAAGATGTTGTTGATGAGTTGGTGAATCGTGAATCCGAAGATGAAGGTGACGAACAAGTTCCAGTACCGGAACGAGTACCGGAAACACATGCATATTCACCTCCGGCACATTTCACAACGCTTAATTTAGGAGAGGACGAGCCATCGTCCGATATGTTCTACAATCCATATATGAGGTCAAGCGAGGAGTTAAAAGAAGGTGACACGTTTCGTTCGAAGGATGATTGTCTGCTGGCCATAAAAAATTGGCACTTAGCAAATTGTGTTGATTTTAAAGCCGATCGATCAAATCCAGAGAGAGTCACTATTGCATGCAAAAACCCGGAATGTGGATACAGGCTGAAGGCATCGTTCAGAAAGAAGTTTAACGCGTGGGTGATACGTTCGATATCTCAAGCCCATACATGCGTCACCACTAACATGGCGCAAGATCATCGAAAACTAAGTCATGACATGATCTGTCATACCATCATTCCTCTGGTCGAAACTGACCCATCCCTGAAGGTTAAGACAATTATTTCTCATTGCGTTTCTGTGTTCAAATACAGACCTTCTTACAGAAAGGCTTGGTTGGCGAAACAGAAAGCAATTGAAAAAGTCTACGGCAACTGGGAGGAATCGTACCAACAACTTCCTCGATACCTGGCTGCACTGCAATTGTATTCACCTGGGACTGTTAGTATATTGGAGACACTGCCGGCACAGTCCCAGGACGGAACCCCTCTCGAAGATAATGGAATCTTCCATAGGCTATTCTGGGCGTTTCGACCATGCATCGTCGGTTTTGGTTTTTGCAAGCCGATTATTCAAATTGATGGAACGTGGCTGTATGGGAAATACAAGGGAACTTTGTTGATGGCGGTCGCGCAGGATGGAAATAGCAACATTTTTCCAATAGCCTTTGCTTTGGTAGAAGGAGAAACAGCTGCTGCTTGGGGTTTCTTTCTGAAGAATCTCCGAGCTAGAGTCGCACCACAACCCAATCTTTGTTTGATTTCTGACAGGCACGCTTCTATTGAGAGCGCATACAACAATCCGACAAATGGTTGGCACAACACTCCGTCTAAGCATGTCTACTGTATTAGGCACATAGCACAGAATTTTATGAGAGAGATCAAGGATAAATTTTTGAAGAACCACTTGGTGAACGCGGGGTATGCCTTAAACCAACCTGGATTTCAATACTACCGCCGAGAAATAGCGTTGACAAATCCAGATGCAGGGATGTGGATTGACAGCATTGATAGAGCAAGATGGACTAGGTCATACGACGATGGGGCTAGGTGGGGCCACATGACAACAAATCTTGTGGAATCAATGAACGGGGTATTCAAAGGCATACGAAACCTACCTGTAACTGCCATTGTTAGTGCTACGTATTTTCGGATGGCAACTTTGTTCGCCACACGAGGTAAGAGGTGGAATTTAGTGTTACAAACACAACAGGTATATAGCGATGTCTGCATGAAATATATACAACAGGAATCTGCCAAGGCTAACACTCATCGAGTGACCGAGTTCGACCGTCATGGCCACACCTTTAGTGTCAAGGAAACAATTGACCATAACCAGGGGCTTCCACGACAAGAGTATCGCGTCAATATCCCAGATCGTTGGTGCGACTGTGGCCAATTTCAAGCATATCGCATGCCTTGCTCCCATGTCCTTGCAGCATGTTCACATACTCACTTTGATGCATTATCTTTGGTATCAGAAATTTACAAGGTATCAACGTTGCTCAGCGTATACGACAACTACTTTCCGGTGGTAGCAATGGAGGCATATTGGCCTGTGTACGAGGGGGAAACAGTTTGGCATAACGATTTAATGCGTCGGAATAAAAGCGGTCGACCAAACAGCAGGCGTATTAGAACCGAGATGGACGTAACTGAAAAAATGCAGAGGAAGTGTAGTATATGTCGTGAGGTAGGACATAATAGGACCAAATGTCCCAATCGTGGATCTAGTTCCACAACATAGTTATTAGTTTCGATGATGTTTGTAATTTACTCTTTCAATGAAATGAACTTTTTTATTATAAATTTTATGGGTTACAACACTAAATAAATTTTATGGGTCACAAAAAAAATTACTAAATAAAAAATAGTTCATGATACATATTAAAATAAATTACCAAATATTACCATGGAAAAAATATTTGGAACCACTAAAATTTACAAAGATTTAAGAAAAAATAGTACCGAAAACATTAATTTTGTCGGTAAAAAAATTACCGAAAACATTATACCATGGAAAAAAAAATTATTTATAAAATCCATTTTGAAATAATAATTGAAAAGCATAACATAAAAAAAATTAGGAGAAAATAATGTAAAAGAAATAAAAATTACAAAAAAAAAAAAGAAAAAAAAAATAAAGGGGGGTGTTGTCGCCAGGGGGGGTGGCGACAACACCTAAAATATACACATGGGCGCCAGGCCCACTGGCGACTGCATTGCAGGCCCAGTGTTGTCGCCACCCCCCCTGGCGACAACGTGTGTTTTTTAAAAAAAAGTGACATTTGTGTAATTTTTTTCAAATCTTGGTTATTTCTGAAATTTTTTTAAAAAAAATGGTTATTAAAAAAAAAAATTCGAATTTTGCGCTCTTTATCTTTTTTGCCCCACCAAAATTTATAATTTCGAGACAATAGCAGGTACATGTACGAAGTAAGAATGAGCTCATAATGTAGGTTGGTATTCTTATGCAACCGCTTTAATGCATGTACGAAGTAAGAATGAGCTCATAATGTAGGTTGGTATCCTTATGCAACCGCTTTAATAAGTGTGCATGAAAAGATATGCGTTGTATATTTTGAAGAGGATGGGTGAACATTTATAGTTGGTTGAGTATGAAGAACTTGGTGTTTATGGAGCTTTGACTCACTATAGTATAAACTTCTCACACAAGCACTTTAAGGGAAGATTAAGAAGAAGAATTTGAGTTTATGTTGCCTGGCTACAGTATGATCCATATGGAATATATGAAACATTTTATTGAATGGTAAGCTATGCATTTTAGATTATCTTGTTATGAGTATCAAAGGGTTGTCTTGGAAGTGACATGCTATTACCTAGATTACCTTGTTATGAGTATCAAAGGGTTGTCTTGGAAGTGACATGCTATTGGTAACAGAGGTAAAAGTTGCACCATAATGTATAACAGGATGCATTCTCCTTGATTTTCTAAACTTCAATTGAGTTTGTTTATGGGTTTGAGTACTCCTTGTACTCTCGTTAATAAACTTCGCTTATAAAAATAAACATTAATATTTTATTTTCCTACGTAGATGGAAAGGCCTAAATAGTTTTTAGTTCTATACCTAATTGAAATGTTAATTCGGTAGTAGAATTTATCCTTTTGTAACCCATTAAAAAAAAGAGATATTCCAAGCTTTCTTGTAGGTATCGATGATAGTTAAGAGACTCTTTGCTTCATTTTTTCCAGTCCTAATACAAGACTATCATCAACTAAAAAATGATGAGATGTTTCTAGAGAAATTTTTAGACATGGATATTCCATTTAATTTGTTAGAGGCCTGACTTAAAATAATAATATTAGAGAAAACATCAACACATTAGATAAAATATAGAGGGATAGGAGACCCGTCTTTCTCAACGAAAAATACTTTGGTTTGAGTTGTTAATAGAAGGGATAGTCTTCATGACTATTATGATTATCACATACTTTGGTGTGAGTTGTTAATAGAAGGGATAGTCTTCATGACTATTATGATTATCACATACCTAAAGCTATAGTTCTAAACTCATTAAGGTAGTTAAGATTCTTTATTTTAGGAATGAGGCAGATAAAAGTATGGCTAAGTTGGCTAGGGTCAACTACGCTACTTTAGCCAATGCACTTTGGCTCTTTGGTGCCACCAAAGTCCCCTCCTTTGCTTTGTTTCTCTTCAAAGATTAGTATTGAACTCTTTTGCTATGGGGGCGAAAATGAAATACTGAAAGAAGACTTGGTTTTGGATGAATTGGACTTGATTTGGAAAGTTGTTGTAATGCAGTCGAAGATAATGAGCCAACAAGAGTTACAGAACCAACCTAGACTTGCTACCGATGTGCCTAATGGAGATGAATTATTAATTGTTCCTTTACTTGAACACAGAAACTCATTGTGATGGGATATATAATCAAGGGTAGCAAGTCTAAGGGTGGTTTCCTAGATATAATTCTCTGCTTAAGAAACCAATCACATTCTTGAAGGAAAAATATACATACACCAGATAAGAGTGGAAAAATATCAGATACAATCTCAACTCTGGAATAATCCCCTAATTCAACAAACAACTAATTGTTTTCACTTCTTTATAACCAGTTACAAGGCCAAAAACAAAGGCCACAACAAAATAAACTCTAGCCAAGAAGCCGCCCTCTAAGAACTGCACCACAAAGAAAGAACAAACTAGATCTCAAGCCAATTGAACCACCAACACCGGATCAGAAACCACCAAGGGAATAACAAAGGACCACAATCACTATAAATCAGGTCAAAATCTCGATCTGCAATTAGTTAATCTAAAGAATAGGGTTCTGAAGCCAATCTGTGAAGGTGCAAGAGTTTCCTATTTATCTTCCCAAGAATCATTTTCAAGCCAAAAAAATGTTCTCTCCTCCACTTCTTTCACGTTTGTTATAGTACCTAAAAACACAATTTCATTTCTTGCCCTCCAAATAGTCCAGACCACATCATGTCAGATCATTGAAAAATCACCCTTAGACTTCATCCTACCTCCTAAGAAAAGAAAACTCTCAAAGAGAAGACTAGAATCCTTAGGAAGGACTGTCTGTAATCCCAACGAGTTGAAAATCATATACAAAACACTACTAACTAAGTCGCAAGTAATAAAAAAGTGAGAAGCCGACTCGACCAAATCACCACAAATAGGACAAGCGATAAGAGCAGGGTCAATAATCACCTTTCTCTTAAATAAATTCTCTCTAGAGGGAAACCTATTGAGGAGGACGAAAGATTTAAATAATTAGAAGTCAAAAGAGAATGGTAAGCGGAGGACACCGAGAATTTCCAAATCCACTTATCTTCGTCCAAGAAAAAAAAATATAACCTCGAATGACCGAAAGAAATTCATCAACAACAGATTCCTCATGAACAAAGAAAGACATCCTCATTACATCTAAGTAATAAACAATCCTAAATTTCGTTAATCTCTTTCACAGTGCTTCCACATGTTTTCTCCCCACAAAACCAAATCACCAAACACAACAGTCTACCATCTTTTCTACAATGAGAGCTACCTCAATTTTATGACTAATAATTATAATCATATTTCTAATCCTATCTTGTTCTATGCAACAACTCATCTATCCCAACATTCTTACTTTCGAGATTCTGAGTTTAATTTCTTGTTGGCTCTCCATTGCCCGGCATTCAGTACCATATAGAAACCTAATATTGGAAAGTATATGTGTGCGTGTATGTTCAACCCATGTAATTTACAGCAACAGATAGTTATTATTTAAAACACATGTTGTGTTATCCTGTTCTTCCATATAAGAGACAAACCAGTTGCCAGGTACAAAAAATAAACTTTCTTCAAATTCATAACAACATAATCAGTAACTTGAGATAAGGTTTATGAGAAACAATAAATGAACACAAAAAACTGTATACAACAAATGTTGAAAGCGAATAATTAAAAGGATGGATAAGCATCGAATCGCTTAAGTTTCCTTAAGAACATGTTTACATGAATCCATACACGTTTTTAAAACGCAAAACCAATAGTCATCTTGGATCAATTATTTATAAAATATAAAACTAATGATATAAGGGCAGATTGTGACTTAAACCCAAACAGGTTCCAAGTTCTAAATAAGCAAATTTCAAAAATACAATCAAACTCAATTCCTCCAACCAGAGAACCATTTTCTAGAATTTGACCTGTGATCTACATGTCAATACTGTAACTAGAAAACCTAATTTATCTTTAACAGCATAGATGTTTCCTTAAAACGTTTCACATACCTTCGCTGGAAATGCTCATCAGTCATATTAAATGGTGTAGCTAAACAAGCACCCTCATTTATCAAACCTTTGGATAGAAGATACTTAACAATCAAAGCCCGTGGAGTAAGCCTTTTCTCTATACTATAACCAAAAAGCGTCGGTGCAGCCAACAGCATAGAAGGATTCCAACCGAACTCCTCGACCCACAAACTCATAACCGCATTGAGTTTCTCCGGCGACCTAAGCATAAAGTTGGGTTGCCTCTTAAATGCACTAAAAATTGCATCTTCAGAGCAACCCCATTTCTTCAAGACATCAACTTTGGCATCCCATTGGGATTTAGTGATAGCCCTTTTGGCCAATAATGCCACACCAAAACTGACTTTAGCAGGGTCAAACCCTAATTCCTTAATTTCTTCCACAGCTTTTCTCAAATCATTAGAACATATAATAGAAGGTCTAGTCCTAAGGAAATGGTAAATACAAGAAGGGGTTACCCCAAAATCAATTAAAAATTGAACATTTGGTTTCATGCGACCGTCACTGATTGAAGTGGGACAAACAATGATTGAATCAATAGCTTTCTGATCAGAGGGACAGAAGCTTCTTACCAATTCAAAAGCAGGGATAATGTGTTTCTCAAGGCTTACACGAAGGAAACGAGGGCTTCTGATGACGGTAGCGACTATGTCAGAGGGGGAAACGCCTTTGGAGGATAAAAATTGGAACTTTGGCAAAAGGGATTTGATGGGGTTTGAGACTAGAAGCTCAGGATCCTTGAGGATGATGGTTTGAATGTGGGGAATGGAGAAACCGTGAGTTTTGAAGAAGGTGATGACGGAATCGGGTTTTTCGGGGGTGGTGAAATGGATGCGTTTTGATGCTTTGAGAGCGTCTTGTGGAGATAAACCGCAAGTGTTGGTGAGGTAGGATATGGTGAAGGATTGTGGAGTTGAATCTGAGGTTGTGGAGAAGGAATTGAGAGAGTGGAGAAGGTAGCATTTTGGGGTTTGGGAATGGAGAAGAGCTCTGAGGCGGGGATAGAGAAACATTGGTTTTCAAATTGTCTCCGAATTTTAACGGAATGTTTTTTGTTGATACACCATGTTCAACTTTGACTGTTAATTTTCTAGGCTTTTGCATAAGGGAGTTTTTTTTTCTTTGTTAAGTTTGTTCAATTAAAATAAACACTAGTCAACTTATTATCTTAATGGAGATAACCCCAGGGTTGGTTTAGCGGTGGACGTTTTGGTCTTGAGAGTGTGCTTTTCTCAAAGTCTTAAGTTCGAATCATGTTAGGTGCTATCAATTCTTGTGTTGGAATTAGTCGGTCGCAAGGCCAGATACACACCTCATTACTTTGTATAAATGACTTAAAATATATGGTTAATTAAAAAATATGTAAAATTATAACAAAATCATGGCCCAGGTGGTGTTAGGGTTTTGATCTTCCATGACAGCTTTAAAAAAGACATTGCAAACAATTTTATAGAAAACATTGCTGGAGAAACACTCAACACAAAATTACATACCTATTATAATCGCTTAATAAGTCTCTGCTTAAGTAAAATTGTGATAGAAATTAACACAAAAACATATTAACAAATAATATGCAACAAATATAACACTCTCAACTTGCACAACTTGCAAGAATCTTAGAAGAGCAACAATAAATATATGGAAGAAAATTTAACAATTGAAGATCAATTTTATAGATGTTGTTCTTTCTCTTGCCAATAAATAGGATTGACCCATCTTTCTGACTAACAGCTTTACAGGACTTTTGATTAAAGATTATGTCATAGTCGTTGTCACTTAATTAACTTATGGACAACAAGTTATGTGTTAATCCTTCTACTAATACAACATTAGTTATGGAGGGAGAATTATCGTTTCCAATTGTTCCAGAACCGATAATCTTTCCTTTTTGATTTCCTCCAAATCTAACGTCTCCACCAGATTTAAGCTCCAGGCTTTGGAACATAGACTTTCTTCCTGTCATGTGTCGCGAGCATCCAGAGTCCAGGTACCATGACTTGTGTTTCAACTGTGCTGCTAAGGATGTCTACAACATATATTATTTTCTCCTTAGGTACCCACATCTTTTTGGGTCCTTTGGTGTTAGTGTGCCTAAAGTTTTGTTTGAACTTATGTCTAGCATGAATTTTTTCAGAATAAGAAGTGTATTTAATGTCATGTGTGTGACCAAATTCAAATTGGGTGTGTAAAGGTTTATATGTAATAACCATATCATCAACAGGTTTAATTTGATATGGTTCTTTCCCTTTGGGTGTTTCATAACCAATTCCTTTTTTGTTATTTCTGCTAACACCATACATCATTGAAGCCATTTTGCTTCTGTCTATGCTTCTAGCAAGAAATTTTTGAAAACCAGAGTCATATTCTTTTAGAATATCTTTCGAACTTGAAGCAGTATCTGAATTAGAGATATTTTGAATTTTTAATTCCTCTATGAGTTTAAGATTACTTTCTTTAAGTTCAGAATTTTCTGCTTTAAGTTTCTTAGTTTCAACTACAAGACTATTTTTAAGTTTCTTGTATTTGATTATGAGTTTACTATGCTTTTCCAGAAGTTCTGATAAGCTTTCTACAAGCTCATCTCTAGTAAGTTCATAGAATACCTCATCAATTTCTGATTCAGAGCCAGAGTGATCTCCTAAGGTAGCCATTATGCTAAGTTAGCATGTTCATCTTCTAAGTCAGATTCAGCTTTAAAAGATTCTGAATCATCCCATGTGGCCATCAGAATTTTCTTCTTTTCAAATTTTTTCTTAGGCCTTTCTCTCTGCAGCTTGGGACAGTCATTCTTAAAGTGTCCTGGTTCTTTATATTCATAGCAGACAATGCTCTTTCTGCTAGGTTGCTTATGTCTAGAAGATTCTGCTTTATTTTCTGGTCAACTGTAGTTTCTGAATTTCCTTTGTTTATGCTTCCATAATTGATTGACTCTTCTGGAGAGAAGAGATAACTCATTCTCTTCTTCTGATGCAGAGTCACTAGAGCTTTCTTCTTCAGCCTGAAATTTTCTAATATATTAAAGGGCAACAGGCTTACCTTTCTTCTGAGGCTCATTTTCATCAAGTTCTATCTCATGGCTTCTTAATGCACTGATAAGTTCTTCAAGAGATACATTATCTAGATTCTTTGCATCTTTGAACGCAATAACCATTGGTCCCCATCTTCTAGGTAAACTTCTGATTATCTTCTTGACATGATCTTCTCTGATGTACCCTTTGTTCAAAACTCGCAAGCCAGTAGTTAGAGTTTGAAATCTTGAGAACATGGTTTCAATGGACTCATCTTCTTCCATTATAAATGCCTCGTACTTCTGAATGAGGGCCAGAGATTTTGTCTCTTTAACATGAGCATTTCCTTCATGGGTCATTTTGAGAAACTCTAAAATATCATGTGCAGTATCTCTGTTGGTGATTTTTTCATATTCTGCATGTGAGATAGCATTCAGTAAGATAGTTCTCGCCTTGTGATGTTTTTGAACACTTTCTTTTATTTGTCACTCATGTTTTTTCTATCAATATTTTTACTGGCAACTACAGGATGTGTGTAACCATTTAACACAATGTCCCATAGTTCAGCATCTTGTCCTAGAAAGAAACTTTCCAATCTATTTTTCCAGTACTCAAAATTTTCTCCATCAAACATAGGGGGTCTTGTAAAATCATTTTTGTTTAGCTCATTTTCCATAATGTTTTCCTTCTGGATCTTTTACTGACACTGTTAAGTGTTTGCACCCAAAATCAAGTGCTCTGATGCCAATTGAAGGGTATTAAAACACTTAAAAAGGGGGTTGAATAAGGGGTTTTCTTTTGGAAATAAAAATTCAATATATTTTTATCCTGGTTCGTTTGAACTCAAACTACTCCAGTCCACCCGTCAAGGTGATTTCGCCTCTCTTCGTCAAGGACTTAATCCACTAATCAAAACTTGATTACAATTGGTTCACGAAGGCAACTGCCAACGTCTTCTTGAGAATCTTAACCACTACTTGGTTACTCAAGGAACAATATACACCGTTTTCTTGAGAATCATAACCACAACTTTGTTACTCAAGAAACGTTACAACAATAACTTCTAACTAGTGAAGTTAATGTTTCTTAATCTAAGCTATATCACGACTTTGATTTTTTACTATATTTAAGTACAATGAATATGATTTTAGAATGATAACATGAGCAAAGTATTTTCTTTCAGCATATGATTTTTCGTGAGCAGCTCTTGCATAATCTTTTTCAAATTATCTTCTATTTATAGCCTTTGGAAATTTGTACGTTGCTTCCTCGTAAGTTGTTCTGCAATAAATATTGCGTGTCATCTTGGTTTTGTGCTTTGCATGCTTCTTAATATTTGTTCCTCATAAAGGCTCCAGTCGTCTTTTAATCATTATGTCTCTAACGGTATTTTATCTTGTATCAGAACTTTGCATTTTGTGTTTCCTTTTCTTCACAACTTTTGTCTTGACTTTGTGAGAATAACTTCTATCAGAATTTTTCTACAGCGATTGGTGCATTCAGAAGTTACTTCATGTATTAGAACTTCGTGAACTTCAGCGTGACTTTACATTCTTTGTTTGTTCAGCTTTACATAAAGTCTGTGTTCTTATGGTACTTGAGTTAGAACTTCTTCTGAAATAAGAAACATATAATTAGAGTACCACATTTACTTATACAAAATTTATTTAATTGTTATCATCAAAACTCTAAGATATAATTAGAACCAAACTATGTTCTAACATCTTCTAGAAGAACACAAAAGAATATGACGAAGAAAAACACGTTTTCTTTGAAGCCACCCATGAAGAAGATTATTTGTGAGGTAACAATCTAACGTATAATCAAATGTTTAAGTTAGTTGTTAAACTTAGTACAGAGAATGAAGAATTAGAAATAAGCATCGCAGAGTATAAAGATTATATTGATCTTCTAGAAAATAATAATAAAGAGCTTGAAAATGAAATAGATGAGATCAAAATACAATCAATTAAATGTGAAACACGTGTTTGGTTGAAAAGTGAAGTAAATAGCTATCATGAAACACTAGGTAAATTTACTAAGAGGAAAGGTATCATATTTATCAAATCAAAGAGCTTCCTATAGTAAAAATAACTTAGGTTATCAACCTTATAAATCATTTATCAATATTTTCCATGATAAAAAAGAAAACCTAGTGTCCTACTTATAAATGTAATTTTTGTCATAAGCTGCTTGATCATTTAGAAGCTTTATGTTATACTAAACCGCGTGATTTAAAATGGTCAAAGGGAAATACATTAAGGAATCTTGAAATCACTTACACACATCGATCCAAAACAATTAAGGTACCAAACGTGAAAACCTAACTTGTTTTGAAAGAATGCTTTGCAGCTTCGAGAGCTTAATTGTAAATTAAAAACGTTAGGGTTAAATATGTTTGTGATCCTTATAAATAACCCAAAATCTGGTTTTAGTCCCTCTAAAATTTTCCTTCAAAGAATGATCATTCTAAAGTTTTTCGTCCAAACTTTTGTCCCTGCCGTCTATTTAGTCTAATGTAAGATGACGTGTCACACCATGGTGCATGCCACGTCACTGAAAGTCAACACTGCAAAAAATTAAGTTTGATTGCAGGGGTTTCAAACCTCCATAAATTTGAGGATTCATTTTGTTACATTCCAATTTTTCTTTACCTACAAATGTCAATATCAATTAAATTCGTAAATCAGATGTTCTCCCTTCTTCTTCTTCATCTTCTTAACTGCATTGTCTTACTCAACTTTGTTTTTTTTTCACAAACTTATTTTCCATTAATTGTCAATAATCAACCACTACATCAAAATACAAAACCTATAATTTTTAAAGTTGAACTTGCACATGCCTAGATGCAAAACCCCTATAATTATGCAGGAACTTACTGTCAGATCAAGCACATTTAGTTCCTAAATAATGTTGGTCGCCATGAAATATTTGGGTGCCTAAACACCTAGAAATTTTCTCTCTAGGCATCTCCAGAATTTGGCTACCCATAACAAAGTTGAGTTAACAATTTACCACACTAAGACATGAGAACATACATGCACCTTTCAGTCATTTTTTTAAATAGGCAATTTGTGCCTAGCGGGATTTGAACCTGAGACCTTGAGAGGAGAACACCCTTAAGACCCAAACTTTCACCACAAAGCCACACACACATTTCAATCCTTGAAGAGAGCATAAATTTAGACGAGACATTAACATAAACATATGGGGTGCAAAAACAAAGGTGGAAAAGGATTCTTGAGAGTGATTATTGATTTGATTTCTTATTGTTTTTTAATAGTTTTATGGAGGTTTGTTACCCCCTCAATCTAAATAATTTTTTGTTGTTGACTTTAAGTGGCGTGGCGTGCAAACGTGTCATGCCACATCAACTTCCGTTAAACCAAATAGATGGCAAACTAGGAACGAAAAACTTTAGGAGGATCATTCTTTAAAGGATATTTTTATATAGACTAAAACAAGATTTTGAGTTATTTATAGAGATGAAAAATATATTTAACCCAAAAAATTATACAAAGCATTAGTTTGAAAGTTCTACCAAAAGATGATTTTGATGTTCTTGATGGATGAAAAACTCTGAAAAATTTTAGTGGTACTGTTTTATCACTCAAGGAAAAAAATGTTCCGAGTCAACTCTTGTATAAAGGGATTCATTAAAAATGACAAATTTTCGATGTGTGTTTTTGTTCTCTTCAATGGAGGAAAGTTTTATATAAAAAAAAGCCAAATATCATAAATTTCTTACATAATTTGTTGGGTATTTGTGAAAGAAAATGTATGCTCTAACAACACAATTGCTGCAAGGACTACTGCCACACTTTCCTGCAGACAATTTATAAAGGTCATGTTCAAGTGAAAGATAAAGAGCATATGAATACTCATGTGGTGCCATAGTAAAAAGTGTATTGAAAGGATGATAATGTGGTCCTATTTATAGACTCAATTGTCTAACTAATTGAGTAACTAACACTATATTTATTTACTTATTTATTTATTTATGATCTTCTTCTAACTACCATTATGACTACTACTCATCACTTTATTTATTTACTTATTTATTTATGATCTTCTTCTAACTACCATTATGATTACTACCACCAACGTCAATTGCAACTTCAACCACAATCGACCATCTCTATGATTATCGGATCACCACTTTATCCACTTAAAATCTCTGCTATTGCCATTGTAACCATCACTATCACTTAGACCAATGTTAACCACCACTGATCACCACAATTGACTACCGCTATAACCATCACTCTGAACACCTGAAGCAATCACCACAAAAGGGAAGGTTATTTCAACACCTACTTCACACAAACAACGATCTTAGACACTAACTCCTTTATCTCGAAGTCTATCTCTAGTTAAGATACACTTATGACAAACATGCCACAAAAAGTGTCACCATCCTAGGAAAGGGCTAATGTTTGGAAAAAGTACTTTAGAAAAATTGTTCAGACATAAGAAAAATTGTTATATCCACTTTCTATGCATTTAAATAATCTTTATAATTATAAACTCTCCATCTGTTCCAGCATGTTGCATAGTGCATATCAATGTTTAAAAAGCTGGTAAATGATCCATAATGATAAAGAAGTTCATTTAAAAGACAAATAATAGTCTAACAATGAATCATATATGGCGTACTAGTTACCAACATATCCATTCAAATCAAAGACAATTACTACATCACAAGTAGAAAAATATCCAATTCTAACAGCATATGAACAGAAACTGATATGTCGCAAAGAGTACGCAACAATAAGCTCACAAGTTTATTGCCCGACAACAACAACCACCAAGTCTTATGAAGTCAGCTATCACAAGTTCATTGTCCTGCTCTCATTATAATCATCAAGAACCCATTGATGTTATGTCGAATTCAACCCACACAAGTGTGCCAAATGGTCATCCAAGCTAGAGCGAGCTGCTAAAGAAAAGTAGAGCGCAATATTCGCTTATTCATAGATTTATGTGAAAAGCAAGAACACAAGATATAAACAGTGCACTGCCTATCAGATTGAAACCACTCTGCTATCTGTTTTTCTTGAAATAGATAATATAGGATTAAAAATTGTAATTTTATCAAGGCCTCATATATGTTTTTCATTTCAGACAACAAACAAATTCTTGAAGCAAAAATGACTTGTAACGGTTCAAGGAGAAAAAATGGCATGCACAGATATGCAAATAACACAATCCATAAGAAGTTATGGTATCAGCAACAAGGACCTGGACAGATCCTCAAGTTACAAAAAACAATCAATAATCTTAACTTCTTTATGAACGGTATTTACAACTTCACTTAAAGGGTGTGTTACCTCAAAGTATTTCGACATTTGTTCATCCCAATGCAGCAATGCTATAAAGTTGTAATAATTCATACATGAGTTGGCTACATGAGTTGATACTGAATCATAATTCATAATGTCCCTTCAAGAATTAAGTTTAGGATTCTGATAGATAGGACCCAAAATATGTAAAGGAAAACTGAACTGTATTGATACTGAATCACTGAACCAGAAAGATGAATCCTGTTACATGGTATATTAAAGAAACTGAAGTGGACATATAACAATCCACCTCTTAAAACATATATTGTAGTATGGAATAAAACAATCATATTTTCCAACCACAGAACCAATTATTCTCTAGTGTCATATACTTATTAGTTTTAAAATAAAACAAAACTAGAGAAATAAGTCATAACTGCAATGTACCAAAAGCTAAAAAGGTTCCAACTTACTGAGAAGAACACACATAATATGAACTCACAACTTATCCAAACACTATAAACTAGCATCCTTCCCCTGATATAGCCTTAATAGCTTAGAAGCTTCTTCCTCATAACAATTCACATACTTTTTCATGAACAACTCGTCCGAGAAATTAAACGGCGTATACAAACTAGCACTCTTCTTCACCAAACCTTTAGATAACAGATACCGGACAACAGAAGCCCTCGGAATAAGCCTTTTCTCTAGACTAAATCCAAATAGATCCGGCGCTGCCAAGAGCACTGCAGGATCCCAACCAAGCTGCTTGATCCAAAAACTCATGACCGCGTTGAGTTTCTCCGCAGACCGTAGCATAATCTTAGGGTTCTTTTTAAATGCATGCAAAATCTCATCTTGGGACCAACCCCATTTCTTCAAGACATCAACTTTGGCATCCCATTGGGATTTAGTAATACCCCTTTTGGCTAATAATGCCACACAAAAATTGTATTTTGAAGGATGAAACCCTAATCCCTTAATCTCCTCCGCAACCTCCCTCAAATCAGTAGAACAAATCACAGAAGGTCTAGTACTAAGCAAATGGTAAATACTAGAATGATTAACCCCAAAATTGAGTAAAAACTGAACATTAGGTTTCATGCGAATATCACTGATTGAAGCCGGACAAATGATGATTGAAGTAATAGCTTTTTTATCAGAGGGACAGAAACCTCGTACCAATTCAAAAGCGGGGATAATGTGTTTCTCGAGGCTTACACGGAGGAAACGAGAGCTTCTGGTGACGGCGGCGACTATGTCGGAGGGGGAAGCGCCTTTGGAGGCTAAAAATTGAAACTTTGGGAGAATGGTTTTGGTGGGGTTGGAGAGGATGAGCTCGGGGTTCTTGAGGATGATGGACTGGATGTGGTGGTTGGAGAAACCGTGGGCTTTGAAGAAGGCGATGACGGAGTTGGGTTTTTCGGGGGTGGTGAAAGTTAAACGGAGTCGTTTGGATGCTTTGAGAGCGTCTTGTGGGGATAAGCCGCAGTTGTTGGTGAGGTAGGATATGGTGAAAGATTTTTGGTCGGAATCTGAAGTGGTGGAGAAGGGAGTGAGAGAGTGAAGAAGGTAGTGAGATTTTGGAGATGAAGAGAGATGGTTGAGGTAGACAAGAGCTCTGAGACGGTGTGAATGAAACATGATATCGGAGGGAGATTCAACAGCCGGTGCGGACAGTGTTTTGGAGGCGTCTCTCTCCTACGATCACCGGATACAATCACATAGAATTGGAGTGAAAATTGATTCTCTAACAGTGGAGGAGCTGAATTGAATTGATGTCAAAATAGACAAAACTGAATAATGGTGGTAAAAAAAAAATTTGTTTTAAAATAAATTATTGTATAAAGGAATGGCTAATATAAATTGAGGGTATTTTTGATATTAATTATTTCATTTTTGCTTTTTATTTTTTATAAGATTCATTTTAATTTTTTTGGTTAAAGTCAAAAAACAGAATTAATTAATTTAATTATAATAATAATCTTCATTGATTTAAAATTAATTTATATTTATTAAACTACTAAAAGGTTAAATTAAGTTATTTGATAAAATGAATTTTTATTGAGTGTTTTTTAATTAGGGGCATTTTGGATCCATAGGCCACAGGTAAATTTTTGGTAATAGCAAGCATCATTTTTATTAGTTAAATTCTTTTTTTATTTTAATAGTTTTTACAAAAACTCAAAATATGAATTTTTTATAAATATTTATATAAAAGGTTAATGGAGATGCACTAATAAAAAAATTTACACAGTCGTCTAATAAAAAATATGTCAAAATAACTCAAATTATCCAAAAATTATTGGTGTTTTTGCAATGGTTTTAAAGTTATAATATCTGAGTTTCATAGATATAAATGGCACTTAAAGAATGTTTTTTTTTATAATATCTGAGTTTCATAGATATAAATGGCACTTAAAGAATGTTTTTTTTTTTAAGACCATTACTATGTACAACGTGGGATTCGATGGAATCTAATGTATATATTTTGATGAGTTGTATGGATATTTAAAAAATATAAGTAAGTTGTTTAAGAAATTGAAAAATATAAAATAATATAAAAATTTAGATAGGACCCATTTGAAGAAACTAAATGAGTCGGATGGATAATAATGCTCTAAGTTGTTTTAAAACATCACTGTCAAATTTTCTAAGTTGCTCGCTTTAAACACTAGTAATATAGGGGTGGACATCGGGTCGGGCCGGTTCGGGTTCGGGCCCAAAACCCCAATCCGGCCCAACCCTCGGGTGACAAATACAGGCCCAATTCCGACCAGAATATCAATCGGTTTTTTCGGGTTCGGGTTGAAACGGGTTCGGGTATCTATGTCGGTTTATTTCGGGTATTTCATTTGCATTTGCAGTTGGGCCAATTCAAAATCCAGCCCAAATAGTAAAATTCAATAGTTTTTTTATATTTTCTTTAAATTCTTAGTATACAGCTTGTATTTGGATCACTAAAATTTCAAAAACCCAATTTGAATTTTATTTTAATTTTATAAATAGAAAAATTAACTGGTTTTTTTATAAAAAAAACTATTGATTTTTTGGATAAACTTTCATGAAATTGGATATTAAATCATCCAAAAAAAACTGTATTAAATAACATTACAAATGAAACTAAATCATTACTGCATAAATCAAATTTAATAAAATAAATACAAAACTAAATCCAATACAAATTAGGAATTAACTAAAATATATTAGAATCTAACACCAGTCTTTGAATGAATAAGTAGTAGGTGCATGATAATTTCCTATTCAATGTTAGACAGGAACAAAAACAAGGCCTATTGAAACAATAACTCCATACCTGCACAAAAGAAAACTTATCAGGAGAATAAAAAAAGAACCTATAAGTTCATGTAATTTGTGAATTTTTTTAATCAAAATTAGTTTATAAAACTTAAGCCATAAAACTTCAGTTGTTGTGAAAATAAACTTATGCTCCCAAAGACCAAAGACCATTAGTCTCTTAAAATCTGAGGGCTTTTGTAGTCCAACCAAAGGGCTCATTTTTCTACATTAGAAAAACATATAATTTTTGCAATGAATTAATCTTGTATTAGAGAGGGGCTCATAAGACACAGTAATTTAACCTGTCCAATAACATAAGAAATTAACCTCTTAATTAAATTTAAGAGAAGAAATTAACCTCTTCTTTAACCTCTTTTTCCTTTCAAAAAGTTTCTCCTCTTCTGTGGATGGATTTGGGATCAGTGAATGAAACTTAATCTGTCACCCAGTAAATCCAAGTATCCAAGTAAAAAAAAAAAGAAAAGAAAACAACTCATCAAGAACAAGATTAATACTGCAGGGAAGGATACAAAAAATAATTCTCAGACTCTAAATAACCATAAAGGTGTCATGCAAAATAGATCTAGACCTAAAATTATCAAATACAACTTCAAGAATAATAACCAGTAAAGACCAAAGATCTAGACCTAAAATTATCAAATACAACTTCAAGAATAATAACCAGTAAAGACCAACTCACCTATAAACTAGAAAAAGTGATACCTCCCGCAACACCAGAAGGAATGCAAGAACATCAATATGAAAGAACAACAAGTATAAAGAAGATAGAAGCAACGATCTGCAACCTGGCAAGAGTAAAAGTAAAAATTATCAAAAAAATCAAAGAGAAATCATGACTATCATAAGGGAAAAGGTAAGATAAGTTATATACCTGAAGAAGATCACTTTGATAATCAGATAGAAGATTATAGAAACTCTCAAAACATCCGCTTGCAACCTCCTTTCAGTTCACAAATACAACCTTTAATATTGTGGTCTTTTTCTAAAATTTGGGTGTTAGGGTTTGATTTTTTTGAGAGACGAAGAGAGATTGAGCGGAAGATGAATGTGTTTATGATTGAACTAGAGAATATTGTGGTGGTAGTTATGTTTTTTCACAGATTCGAGCTGTAACAGAGGAAAGAAGAAGGGGGCGGCGAGCGGCTACACGGAAGAAGAAAAATGAGGGAGAGAAATTGGTGTTGGTCTCCTCAAACCCTAGCTAGTGTTAATAAATAATAATTATAATAATAAAATATAAATTGGACTCGGTCGGGTCCGGTCACCGATGGGCCTAATATTATCAACCGAACCGAACCGGAATAAACCACTAAAAACCGAGCCAGTCACCCGTATAACCCGTAGACCCGATATGAACCGAACCGAAAATTTTAATTACGCTCGGACCGGTCGGATACTCACGGTTCGGAAACTTTTGTCCACCCCTAACTAGTATGATTTGATGGAATACACGTTATTTATTGATTGCCTGTGTAAAATATCATTGGATCTCCTGTTTTCTCTTTACATAAATATCATTTAAAGAAATCGTTTAATAGTGCCTAGCCGCTGTATTTAGATTTTGACAATGGTTTGTTGCCCTTTGATTAATGATTTTATGTCTTTCAGCAATACTTCTTAGACTTCACATGATGTTGTTGTAAATGCTGCAAGTTTAAAGAATAATTGTTCCAAGTCCAAGGCCCTCTTTACTATTGATATCCCTAAAAATAGATTATGATATATATTCCATTTTCTCCATCAGCAACACTATTCCCTTATATAACTAACTTTGATCCCAAGCTTGCTGCCAGCTCACCCTTCAATTCACTGCATCTTTACCCGCTTCCTTTGATACACTCTCCATATTTTGGGTCTGTCCATACCCTCTTGATCATTCAGCCCAACTCCATTTCCATCACAATTGACTAAATTTGAGAAAATGTTACTGTAAAGAATCGGAAACCAATTAACAGTTTAAACAGTATTTTGAATCAAAAAATACTCAAAAATATAATACACAAAACTAAAGAGGTCATCATACTTAATAGTTAAAAAACCTAAGATAGATAGTTATAGAAAAGACAACAGTTTAAAAAACAACAGCAATTAGCAGCCACTGCTACAACCGATATTGCTGACAGTGGCTCGTGGTCCACTACGCTATTCCAGCTGTGCATACTATCCAACTCCCTCACCACTAGACCAATCTTAGAGGTTTGAGATCTAGCTAATTTGACTCTAAACAAGAAGAATCTCATTACTTTTATTCATGAAAAGGGGAAAATTTTGAGATGTGATAAGTCAAGGAAATCTCATTACAAACAATTACATGATAAGACTTTCAGGTAACTATGAGCCTAGAACTATGACTTGTTATAAGGGGCATTCAATTTTGTTCTAGCATTGTTAGAGTATGTAATCTTGTACTATAACACCAAACAACCATAAAATAATGAAACATTCTAACTTTGAAGATACATAATCCTAATTATGTAATTTACTTATACATACTATTGACGATATTCAAGATAAATGCTATATAAGTGAAATCCCAAAGCCTGGGAGATAGTATATTCCATAATCATCTCACGGAATCATACCTCAAAAAAGATTGCATTTGCCGAGCCATGCCATTCTATGCCAAATCACCCTCCAATTTCAAAACACACTGCATATTGTTAGGACCAATAAATTAAATTACTTCCTCAGAAATTTAAGAAAACTCTAGATTCTGATATGACCTCTGTTCTTGTTCTCAAGGCACTCTGCAGCAATATCATACATGTTCATCAGAGTTCTATAACACCGTGAATAGTTTAGACGTTTTGAGTTTTCATAGCATTTAAGCACAATCAAACAATGAGCATGTGTACAGGAAAAAACCATGTCAGCCCAAATGATTGTGCAAAAGTTTCTGAGAACATACTCTTGAAGCAAAAATGACACGCAACAGTTCAAGTTGGAAAAATGGTATGCACAGATATGCAAAATAACACAACTCAAAAGAGATTATAGCATCAATGGCCTAAAGGTATTTCACTATTTCGACATATTTGTCCATCTCAATGCTATAAATTTGTAATAATTCATACATACCTATATAGAAAATAAAACCTTTTTTCTACTAAATAGAGTCGGCTTCATGAATCAAACCAAATCATAATGTTGTGACCTCAATTAAGTTTAAGCATACTGATAGATAGGACCCATAATATGCAACGGAAAACTTAATTGTTTTGATAGAAAGATGAATTCTGTTACAAGGTAAATTAAAGAGACTGAAGTAAATTCACAACTTATCCGAGCATTGTATGCTAGTATCCTCCCCCTGATATAGCCTTAATAGCCTATATGCTTCATCCTCATAACAATCCACATACTTTTTCACGGACAACTCATCAGACAAACTAAACGGTGTATACAAGCTAGCACTCTTCTTAATCAAACCTTTGGATAAAAGATACCGGACGACTGAAGCCCTTGGAACAAGCCTTTTCTCTAGACTAAATCCGAATAGGTCAGGTGCTGCCAAGAGCGCTGAAGGATCCCATTCAAGCTCTTTGACCCAAAATTGCATCACCGCATTGAGCTTATCCGGTGACCGTAGCATAAAGTTATGCTGTCTTTTAAAGGCATCAAAAATGACATCTTCAGAACAACCCCAACTCTTCAAGGCATCAACTTTAGCATCCCATAGTGATTTAGAGATACCCCTCTTGGCAAGTAACGCCACACAAAAATTGTACTTTAAAGGATGAAACCCTAATTCGTTAATCTCCTCCACAGCCTTTCTCAAATCAGTAGAACAAATTACAGAAGGTCTAGAACTAAGCAAATGGTAAATGCTTGAACGAGTGACACCGGAATCGAGTAAAAATTGAAGATTTGGTTTCATTCACATATCACAAACGAAAGATGGATAGGCAATGATTGAAGTAATAGCTTTTTGATCAGAAGGACAGAAACTTCTTACCAATTCAAAAGTTTGAATAATGCGTTTCAGGCTTGAGCCGAGGAAATGGGGGCTTCTGGTGACGGTGGCGACTATGTCGGTGGGAGAAGCCCCTTTGGAGGCTAAAAATTGAAACTTTGGGAGAATGGTTTTGATGGGGTTGGAAAGGATGAGCTGAGGTTTCCTGCGAATGATGGATTGGATGTGGGGATTGGAGAAACCGTGGGTTTTGAAGAAGGCGATGACGGAATTGGGTTTTTTGGGGGTGTTGAAATTGATGCGTTTTGATGCTTTGAGAGCTTCTTGTGGAGATATACCACAATTGTCAGTGAGGTAGGATATGGTGAAAGATCGTTGATCTGAATCTGAAGTGGTTGTGGTGGTAGAGAAGAAGCTGAAAGAGTGGGATTTGAGAAGACGAAGGTAACATTTTGGGGTTGAAGAAGGTTTATTTATGGAAGAGCTCTGAGTTGATACATGAGTGAGATGATTCAGCAAAATTACAACAACTGCCGCAGTAATTTGGGGCCTCTCAGACCGCTTCTCCGTCCACTTTATCCACCTATATTCTTCCATATTTCCATTATAACCATTACTCTGAACACCGCCGATGATTACTAATATATTCACTATCAATCATCACTTAACAACCTACTTAACAACCTTCAAATGCCACTTATTTTAGAGGATTTCTTTATTGACCTCATGTGGGGTGACCCCAGTGAAATTCTCAACTTATCCCTGCTTCGGAAATGTTTCTCCGAAGTTTTTTTTTTTTAAGAATTTTTCAGATTTCGGAAATGCATCTCTGAAAACACCAAAAAATTGGTGTTTTCGAACATGTATTTCCGAAATGCATGAAATTTCAAAAAATACGTTGGTTTTAACAGTCAGGTATTATTTCGGAAGTACATTTTCGAAATAATGTGTTCATATACCATTTTCCCTCCTTCACTATTTCATCATTTTTCTCTAAAATAAACCCAAACCCTCTCCAAAACTTCCATCAATATCGATCCATTTTTCGTCTCAAAATCAAGTTTCAAACCGTTGATCACGTTAAAGGGAGCATAGAAAGCTACAATTTGAGGTAAACATCTCTCATTTCATCCCCTATTTCACTACATTGTTGCTGATTTCTGTGATGAAAACTCCGTCAGTTCGAAAATTCATTTCCGAAATAAGTCAAATTATTCAAGAATTATTGGTGTATTTCAATGTGGAATTCGATGGAATCTAATGTATAGATTTTGATGAGTTGTATAGATATTTAAAAAAGGTTAAATAAGTTTTTGGTCCTATAAATATTACAGTTTTCATTTTTAATTTCTCTCTGCCTTTAGGCAACGGATTTTAAAGAAAAAACGTTGCCAAAATCAGCTAAAACCAAATTGAAAGTATAAGATAATATAAAAATTTAAATAGGATCCATTTAAGAATCAGTTTGATGGATAACACTCTAAGTTGTTTTAAAACATCATTGTCAAATTTCCAGTTGCAGCCAAACTATCTAAGTTGCTTTAAACACTAGTATGATTCGATGAAATACGCGTCGTTTATTGGTTGACGGTGTAACATATCATTGCATCTCCTATTTCCTCTTTACATAAGTATAATTTTTTTAAAAAAAATCGAAAGAAATCGTTTAAAAAAAATTACTCCGACTATGATCTGAAAATTGAATTGAATGAAGCCTATATGTATAGACAACATAATTGTGGCCTAGCCGCTGCATTTTGTTTTGACAATGTTTTTATGTCTTTCAGCAATACTTCTTAGACTTCACATGATGTTGTAAATGCTATCGTGATGCTCCAAAAGTGCGTAGGAATCTTTCAAGTACGGTCAAAACAATTTTTTTAAAAGATCCCTAAAAATGCATAAGGTGAATTGAGAATCTCTCTTCTTTCTAAGGCTACACATGTGTTCAAGAGAAATTTCAATAAATTCAGGAATGCTGCAAGTTTAAAGATTAATTGTTTCAAGTCCAAGGCCCTCTTTACAATTGATATCCCTAAAAAATAGATTAATACATATTCTATTTTCTCCATCAGCAACACTATTCCCTTATATAACTAACTCTGATTCACTGCATCTTTACCTGTGATGGGTTTGTGTATAATTTTATGAAGCAGAAGATGGAAATTATGAATAGAACAGTGTAGAAAAACTGTAATTGTATTAATAAGGAAGAACAATTACAATTAATAAAGGAAAAGCAATTCTGTAACAAACTGGTAGTGGAGCTACCAATTCCGTAAAGCACGTAGTGCTCCCAAATCACTAAGAAAGTGACCCCACCAATACTAACTGAATTCTTAGCTAACCTTCTATCTCTCTCTGTTACTCCTTATAAAACATTCCTTCCATGCACTCTATGCACTACACAGCCACGTCATCAATCTTCACGCCTTTCCCCCTCTTCCTTGAGTAAACTCTCCATATTTTCGGTTTAGGCCCAAAATCAAAGCCCATTCCATGATCCACGTTTCTATCAATACTCTCCTCCTTAGAAATAGCCTTGTCCTCAAGGCTAAACTCTGGAAACTGCCCACGTAGAACATCATCATCTTCCCAAGTTACATCATCCAGAGACTTGTTCTGCCATTTGATCAAACTCTGATGCACAGCCACACCACCCTGCATAGTCACTCTAGACCCCATCACCCTATCTGGATACACATCAACAGCATCGGTTATCTCTAGCTCTTTAGGGAGCTCTCCTTGAACTTGATAATTCCCAATGGCCTTCTTAAGCAAGGAAACATGAAACACCGGATGAATCCTTGATTGCTCCGGCAATTGCAACCTGTAAGCCACTTCTCCCACTTTGGCTAACACCTTGAAAGGCCCATAAAAACGAGCAGCGAGCTTTTGGTTGATCCTCTTCACAACTGACTGCTGTCTATGCGGACGAAGTTTTAAGAAAACCCATTCACCTACTGTAAAACTCAAGTCCCTTCTCTTCTTGTTAGCATAGTTTGCCATCTGTTCTTGAGCTCTTTGAAGATGTAATTTGAGTTGTTTGAGAGCCTCATCTCTCTCACTCAACTCTAAAGCCACAGCAGCAACTTTAGTCTCATTGGTCAAGAACCTCACTAGACTAGGAGGTTGTCTCCCATAAACCACCTCAAAAGGAGTCTTTCCAATAGTCACATGGTATGTGGTGTTATACCAAAATTCACACCATGAGATCCAATATGACCAAGTTTTTGGTTGATCAGAAGCAAAACATCGTAAATAACTCTCCAAGCACCTATTAATCACTTCCGTCTGTCCATCCGTTTCAGGATGATATGCAGAACTCATCCGTAATTTGGTACCTTGCAACTTAAATAACTCCATCCAGAAATTACTCACAAATAAAGGATCCCTATCACTGATGAGGGACTTGGGAATTCCATGTAACCTTACTATCTCCTTGACAAATAACTCCGCAATTGACTTAGCAGTATAGGGATGCTTTAATAGTATAAAATGACTATATTTAGACAATCTGTCCACAACCACTAAAACAGCGTCATAACCCTTGGATTTCGGCAACCCCGTAATAAAATCTAATGATAAATCTTCCCAAACAGCATTGGGAATAGGGAGAGGTTGTAGCAAACCCCCTGGTGTAGTAGCCGCATATTTCTGTCTCTGACAAACATCACAGGCTCTAACAAAGTCCCTAACACTTTTCTGCATTCCGACCCAATATAAATTAGCTGCCAATCTTCTATAAGTTCTGTGAAATCCAGAATGTCCTCCAGTAGGAGTATTGTGGTATTCTGCCAATAGAGTAGGGATAGAAGGAGAGTTGGGAGAGATGACTAACCTTCCATGATAAAATAAAACCCCTTGTCTGACACAGAACCCAGGTTTAGCATCTGGGTGCACTTGTACTTCCCGAACCAGTTTCTGAATTTCTTGGTCACTAGTCACTTCGTCTAACAGCTTCTTGCTATCCACCCACGTAGGATAAGAAACCATGGTGCTCATTTCAACTTCATCATAACATCTGGACAGAGCATCTGCTGCCCTATTCTCCAAGCCTGGTTTGTATTTGACTTCAAATTGATAGCCAAGTAGTTTGGCTAACCAACACTGTTGATCCGGAGAAGTCACCCTCTGTTGCAAAAAATGTTTCAGACTTTTGTGATCAGTATAGACTGTGAATTGGTTACCCAATAGGTAGTGCCTCCAGTGCTGAATACATAAAACCAACGCCATTAATTCCTTTTCATATACTGATTTAGCAAGGTTGCCATCAGATAATGCTTTACTGAAAAACGCCACTGGTTGTCTCTGCTGCATCAGGACTGCCCCAATTCCCCTACCCGCTGCATCACATTCAACTTCAAATGGTAGGGAAAAATTAGGAAGGACCAGAACTGGTGGTGAGGTCATGATTTGCTTCATCTGCTTAAAAGCTGTTATAGCCTCTGCACCCCATACAAAGTTGTCTTTCTTTGTGAGTTCAGTCAGAGGTTTTGCCACTTTGCCGTAATCTCGAATGAACTTTCTATAGTATCCTGTGAGACCTAAAAATCCACGAACCCCCTTCACATTTTTAGGTTCAGGCCACTCTAATATACATCTGACTTTCTCTGGATCTACAGCAACTCCTTCTCCAGAAATGATATGGCCTAAGTAATCAATTTGTGTACAACCAAACTTGCATTTAGATTGATTAGCAACAAAACAATTTGCCAACAACACAGTTAAAACCTGCTTCAGATGGTCTTGATGTTCCCGGATATCTTTACTATAAATTAAGATATCATCAAAAAATACTAAGACAAACTTTCTTAGAAATGGCCTGAAAATATCATTCATAGTGGCTTGGAACGTAGCTGGGGCATTCATCAGCCCAAATGGCATCACAAGGTACTCATAGTGACCATTATGAGTTCTAAAAGCGGTTTTGTGAATATCATCCTCATGCACCCTAATTTGGTGGTAACCAGACTTAAGATCAATTTTTGAAAAAATAGTTGCTCCATAAAGCTCATCTAATAATTCATCTACTATGGGAATGGGATATTTATCTGGAATTGTGGCTTTGTTTAGAGCTCTATAGTCCACACACATCCTCCAACTCTTGTCTTTCTTTTTGACCAAAATCACAGGGCTTGAATAAGCACTCATGCTTGGTCTGATAACACCCGCCTTCAGCAATTCACTCACTTGCTTTTCAATCTCCTCCTTCTGGTGGTGTGGGTATCTGTAGGGCCTCACATTGATGGTTCCATGATCATGACATAACTTAATCTTATGCACTTGGGTTCTTTCTGGAGGTAACTGAATCTGATCTCTAAACACTTCATGAAATTGCTCTAGTATACCATTCAGGTCTGATGGGACCACCGTTGTACTTTCCTCTCTTTGAGACCACCACCAATCTGTTCCCAACCTCCTTTGTTTGTCTTCAAGGAATGTGTTCAAGTAGCTCTGTTTTTCTCGGCCTTGACCTTGCAATTTCACCAACTGATCCTCATACATGAATTGCATAGACAAGATTTTCCAATCCATCACCACCTTCCCTAAGGTACTCAACCATGACACTCCTAACACCATATCCAAACCCCCCAACTCCAACACCAGAGCATCCACCCTCACCACCATAGGTCCCAATTTGATGTTGACTCCTTTGCAAACTCCCTTAGATACAACTTTGTGACCATCTCCCAATTTAATGGTCTTCGCAGCTCCTGGAGTAATGGTGAGCCCTAATGCAGTAGTGACTTGGGGCGAAATAAAATTGTGGCTTGCCCCACTGTCGATTAACACCAACACATCAACATTTTCGATTTTCCCTTCAATCTTCATAGTATGGTGTTCTCCCATACTCCCCAGCACTCCCATGGATTTGCATTCTACTTCACCCTCCTCTTCACTCTCAGAATGCACAGCTTCCATCGTCACTATCTCTCCTTCATCATTCATAGTCTCTCCTTCTCCCAAAATCAACACTCTTAGGGTTCGTTCAGGGCACTTATGGAGAGTGGGATGAAACTTTCCTCCACATTTGAAGCATAAACCCTTTGCTCTCCTTTCCGCCATCTCATCGTTGTGCAAGCTTCGTACCCCTTTCCATTTTTCCGACGACCCAGAACGGTGGTCGTTCTCACTCTTGCGAGCTGTTGATGCGAATGACGAAGTGGGATTTGTGTTAGATCCGCTAGAACCCGTTTTCTGTCCCGGGTTTGACCCACCCGCGATGAAGGAACGGTTTAGGTCTTTGGAATTGGACCCGTTTCTATTTTTTAAGAACCCAGCCCAATCACTTCGGCCCAAGCGTTCATACCCTGCTTTCTTTCCACTACGACGCTCTTCATCTTCATCTTCATCCTTCAATTCTTCTTCCACGTCTTTCGCAATCCTCATCATCTGCATACGATTTTGAGGATTCAGGGTTCGAACTCTCCTCCTAATCTGCGGTTTCAGACCACTCATGAAATATCCCAGGTATTGTTCCTCCGGGAGCCTTCCCACCTGCGATGACAATAACTCGAATGCTTCAACAAACTCTTCCACACTTCCCTTCTGTCTAAGAGTAGACAATTCTTCAAAAGGATTCTCCAACCTTCTTCCTCCGTATCGTGCGATAAGCGCCCGTTTCAACTTCTCCCATGATAACTCATCTTCAGTTTCCATCAAAAGGTTGAACCAATGGATGGTTGCACCTTCCATGCTTAAACGCGCTAATTTCACACGCATATCATCCGATGTATTTTGCACATCGAAATAGATCTCAGCACGAGTGATCCACGCCACCGGGTCGTCACCTTCAAACAACGGAAGTTTCACCTTCTTCCCTGCAAGGCGAGACTCACTCTGTGATGAGTCACCCACAGAGTGCTCCTCCTGAGTCACTACCTTTTTCCCCACTTGTTTACTCAGCTCCGTCAGAATCAGGCTCTGTTGTTGCATTTGTTGAGCGTGTTGCTGCATTTGCAACGCCAGCTCTTGCAGCGTCGCCGTTACATTCCCTACCTGTGTCTCCAAAGCATCAATCCGATCACCCATCTTAGGCTTCCTTGGCATCTACAACCTTCGATGGTGGTGTGAAATTGATCCGGTAGGTCGGACCAATTGATGGGTTTGTGTATAATTTTATGAAGCAGAAGATGGAAATTATGAATAGAACAGTGTAGAAAAACTGTAATTGTATTAATAAGGAAGAACAATTACAATTACTAAAGGAAAAGCAATTCTGTAACAAACTGGTAGTGGAGCTACCAATTCCGTAAAGCACGTAGTGCTCCCAAATCACTAAGAAAGTGACCCCACCAATACTAACTGAATTCTTAGCTAACCTTCTATCTCTCTCTGTTACTCCTTATAAAACATTCCTTCCATGCACTCTATGCACTACACAGCCACGTCATCAATCTTCACGCCTTTCCCCCTCTTCCTTGAGTAAACTCTCCATATTTTCGGTTTAGGCCCAAAATCAAAGCCCATTCCATGATCCACGTTTCTATCAATCTGCTTCCTTTGATACACTCCATATTTTGGAGCTGTCAGTACCCTCCTCATTTGTTGCGACTCCTTGATCATTCAGCCCAACTCCATTTCTATCACAAATGTTAGTGTAAAGAATCGGAAACCAATTAACATTTTAAACGGTATTTTGAATCAAATAAACAGCCTAGTTTACTTTGGCGAACTAATGAGGGAAAAGAAACACCAGATCTCTAATAATTTGGCATATATCATGGAGGTAATGATGTCTAAGCCTAGGACCTATAATGTTAATCTCGGATAGAGCTGCGTAGAACCAACCCACTAAAATGCTAACTGTCATAGCGGTATACAAAGTAAACATAAAATACTCAAAAGGGTCACTGAATCCATTTCCCAAAAATAGAATACACAAAACTAAAGAGGTCATCTTACTTAATAGTTAAAGAACCTAAGATATATATAGTAATAAAAAAGACAACAGTTTAAAAAAACAGCAATTAGCGGCCACTAAAACGGCTGTAGCCTAGGACCTCCAACTGTGCATACTATCCAACTCCCTCACCATTAGACCAATCTTAGAGGTTTGAGATCTAGCTAGTTTGACTCAAAACAAGGAGAATCTCATTACTTTTATTCATGAAAAGGGGAAATTTTGAGATGTAATAAGTCAAGGAAATCTCATTACAAACAATTAGATGATAACACGGTTAGGTAACTATGAGCCTAGAACTATGACTTGTTATAAGGGGCATTCAATTTTGTACTAGTATTGTTAGAGTATGTAATTTTGTACTATAACACCAAACGACCATAAAATAATCAAACATTCTAACTTTGAAGATACATAATCCTAATTATGTAATATACTTATTCATACTATTGACAAGATTCAATATAAATGCTATATAAGCGAAATCCCAAAGCCTGGGAGATAGTATATTCCATAATCATCTCACGGAATCATACCTCAAAAAATATTGTATTTGCCGAGCCATGCCATTCTATGCCAAATCACCCTCCAATTTCAAAACACACTGCATATTGTTAGGACCAATAAATAAAATTACTTCCTCAGAAATTTAAGAAAACTCTAGATTCTGATATGACCTCTGTTCTTGTTCTCAAGGCACTCTGCAGCAATATCATACATGTTCAGCAGAGTTCTATAACACCGTGAATAGTTTAGACGTTTTGAGTTTTCATAGCATTTAAGCACAATCAAACAATAAGCATGTGTACAGGAAAAAACCATGTCAGCCCAAATGATTGTGCGAAAGTTTCTGAGAACATACTCTTGAAGCAAAAATGACACGCAACAGTTCAAGTTGGAAAAATGGTATGCACAGATATGCAAATAACACAACTCACAAGAGATTATAGCATCAATGGCCTAAAGGTATTTCACTATTTCGACATATTTGTCCATCTCAATGTTATAAATTTGTAATAATTCATACATACCTATATAGAAAATAAAACCTTTTTTCTACTAAATAGAGTCAGCTACATGAATCAAACCAAATCACAATGTTGTGACCTCAATTAAGTTTAAGCATACTGATAGATAGGACCCATAATATGCAACGGAAAACTTAATTGTTTTGATAGAAAGATGAATTCTGTTACAAGGTAAATTAAAGAGACTGAAGTAAATTCACAACTTATCCGAGCATTGTATGCTAGTATCCTCCCCCTGATATAGCCTTAATAGCCTAGATGCTTCATCCTCATAACAATCCACATACTTTTTCATGAACAACTCATCAGACAAACCAAACGGTGTACGCAAGCTAGCACTCTTCTTCATCAAACCTTTGGATAAAAGATACTGGACGACTAAAGCTCTTGGAATAAGCCTTTTCTCTAGACTAAATTCAAAAAGATTCAGTGCTGCCATGAGCGCTGAAGGGTCCCAACCAAGCTGTTTGATCCAAAAACTCATGACCGCGTTGAGTTTATCTGAAGACCGTAGCATAATCTTAGGGTTCCTTTTAAATGCATTGAAAATTTCATCTTCAGAGCAACCCCAGCACTTGAATGCATCAATTTTGGCATCCCATTGTGATTAAGTGACAGCCCTTTTGGCTAGTAATGCCAAACAGAAATTGTATTTGGAAGGGTGAAACCCTAATCCCTTAATCTCCTCCACAGCCTTTCTCAAATCGGTAGAACAAATTACAGAAGGTCTAGTACTAAGCAAACAGTAAATGCTTGAACGAGTGAAACCCAAATCTATTAAAATTGAAGATTTGGTTTCATGCGAATATCACTGATTGAAGAGGGACAAACAATTATTGAAGTAATAGCTTTTTGATCAGGGGACAGAAAGTTGTTACCAATTCAAAAGCAGGGATAATGTGTTGGTGAAGACTTGCACGAAGGAAACGAGAGCTTCTTGTGACGGTGGCGACTATGTCGGAAGGGGAAGCCCTTTTGGAGGCTAAAAATTGAAACTTTAAGAGAATGGTTTTGATGGGGCTGGAAACGATGAGCTGAGGATTCCTGCGAATAATGGATTGTATCTGGTCATCGGAGAAGCCTTGGGTTTTGAAGAAGGTGATGACGGAATTGGGTTTTTCGGGGGTTTCGAAAGTAAATCGTTTGGATACTTTGAGAGCATCTTGTGGAGACAAACCACAATTGTTAGTGAGGTAGGATATGGTGAAACATTTTTTATCTGAATCTGAAGTAGTGGCGGCGGCGGCGGAGAAGAAGTTGAAAGAGTGGGGTTTGAGTTTGAGAAGAAGAAAATGACATTTTGGGGTTGAAGGAAGTTTGTGGAGGTATGGAAAATCTCTGTGATGCAACATGAGATGAGGTGATTCAGCAGATAAGAAGGAATATGTTAAAATGAGAAATAAGAGAGTTTTGAAACTAAGACACTTTCTTATCCTATAATTGTTAACTCAGATCCAGAGAATTGGTTGTTTTATGTGAAAAAAATTGTGTTTTTATCTTTTTGGGGCCATGGGTTTCTTTTTCTTTCTTTCTTGTTGGATTTAATCAATATATATTTTATCTTTTTGGGGTCATGGGTTTCTTTTTCTTTCTTTCTTGTTGGATTTAATATATATATATATATATATATATATATATATATATATATATATATATATATATATATATATATATATATATATATATATATATATATATATATATATATATATATATATATATATATCGGGATATGATCAAATGACACCAAGGTGTCAAACTTTTTTATGACACCAAATCTCAACCGTTAAAAAAATTGATCCAACGATCATATAAGTTTTTAAGAATTTAATTTTTTTTTATGCAATTTTAGTTTTTTACATATAAAATTTGTTTCTTTCAAGTTTCAGCTTTCAAGAAGCTTGTTTTCACTAGTGTTTACACAGATAGACATAGGGGTGGCAAAACGGGCTGGGGCCCGCCGGGCCGCTCGCGCACCCGCCAAAAAATGGCGGGTTGGGTTGGGACTTTAGGCTCGCCGCTCGTCAAAGTCCGCCCCGTCAAAACCCGCCGCCCGCCATACCCGCCCCGTCAAAGCCCGCCGCTCGCCAAAGCCCGCTCCTCCTCCAAAATTCACTCTTTTTTTTAGTTAATTCTAGTAATTGCAATTCTTGATGGTTTATTTTATACATTTATTTATAAATACATGTAATATTTTTTAAGTAAATTTGTTAAAAAATTACTTTTATAAAAAATTGTTTTAAAAAATAAGTGAAAAGTTTAATTAAAAGGTAAAATAAGTTTATTAATCTATTAAAAAAAATATAAATAAAAATAGGCGGGTAAGCCCGCCGCCCGCCAACCCGCCATCTTGGCGGGGCGGGCATGAATTTTATGCCCATTTTACTTGGCGGGCATGCCCGCCCCGCTCGTTTTTTGGCGGGCATAAGGCGGGGCGGGCGGGGCGGGCGGCCCGTTTTGCCACCCCTAGATAGACATATGGGAATATAGTAGTAGTTTGAAAGGTGTAAGGTAGAGCTAGTTTTGGTTAAATTATTAAAAAATGGAAGTTCGGATGGATTGTTGTTTACAAGATCTGGATTTCGGTTTTGATGCGTTTTAACAAATCAACTAGTAAATGACCCGTGCCTTCGCATGGGTCGCGCAATGCCGATATAAATATTAAATAAATATTATATAATTATAATTAAAATATATATATATAAATACATATGAATTAAGAAAAAACATCTTAATGATGATTTTCATATAAATATTAATTTAATTTATCAGGTTGTAGTTATTGTTAGGATATACATATGAATTATGTTAAAGAATATATATGAGTATTTGGTATAATACACTTCACATAGAGACATAATTGTATTAACAATTGATTTTTTCTCATTCATAAAAGGTGCAATGCGTGTATGTCCTCCACACTCTACACTCATGGTTTTGTAGGGCGGAGGCAAGATTTTATAACCAGTGTGCAGGGGTGGCGAAATAGGTCATGGTCCGCTGGCCCTACCCGCGCACCTGTCAAAAATTGGCGGGTTAGGTTAGAATTTTGGACTCGCCGCCCACCAAAGTCCACCCCGCAAAAACCTGCCGCCCGCCAAAGCTTGTCCCGTCAAAGCCCGCCGCCCGTCAAAACCTGCCTCACCTATGTCCGTCTCGCCATAAGTTCGCCATTTTTTAGTTAATTATAGTAATTTCAATTCTTGATGGTTTTATTTTATACATTTATTTGTAAATATACTTAATATTTTTTAAGTAAAATTTGTTAAAAAGATGCTTTTATAAAAAGTTGTTTTAAAAAATAAATGAAAAATTTAATTGAAAAAATAAAATAAAGCATGTAATTTATTTAATAAAATGAAAAAATAGACGGGAAAATCCGCCGTTCATCATCTTGGCGGAGCGAGCATGATTTTTATGCCCATTTCACTTTGCGGGCTTGTCTGCCCGCTCGTTTTTTGGCAGGTTTAAGGCGGAGCAAACGGTCCGTTTTGTCACCCCTCCGTTTGTCCATTTATAAAAATATTTGTAACTTATTTTCGTTTATAAAAATAATTGTATCATCAGTTAACTTTTTCTCGTTTATAAAAATAATTGTAACTTAGTCTCGCTTATAAAAACAATTATATCAAGAGTTGATTTTTTCCGACTTAAAAAAAAATTTGTAACTTATTCTCGTTTAAAAAATTACTGTATCAACAGTAAACTTTTTCCGTTTATAAAAATAATTGTATCAACAGTTGACTTTTTCCCGTTTATAAAAATATTTGTAACTTATTCCCGTTTTATAAAAATAATTTTATCAACAGTTGACTTTTTCCCGTTTATAAAAATACTTATAATTTATTACCGTTTATAAAAATAATTGTATCAACAGTCAATTATTTTTTATTTATAAAAATATTTGTAACTTATTGTCGTGAAGAGAAATATTAATACGTAAAAATATTTGGCAAAATAAATAATATGAAAGACAAACAAAATAATGAAAGGTATAGAGATGATTTTAAATAAAATTTACAATGAACTAAAAAATAAGAATAAAATTGGATAAAATTAAAATAATATTAGAGATAATTAATTATTATTGTTGATTACAATTTTAACTCTGAAAAAATATAGTTCTTAATAGGATGAGCATGATTCAAATTGCAAATTTAAATTATCAAAATAAAAAATTGCAAAAAAAATTATAACATCTATATAAGTCAAGAAACAAAAAATAATGAAATGACATATTATAATTCAATGCAACACATTTAAATCTCATTATTTAACTTTAAATATATATTTAATTTGATTTACCAAAGAAAAATCTGTACAAAAGATGTATATTATTAATATTAATGTTACTTATCACATTCATATATGTCGTTAATTTCTCATATTTGTGTTAGCTACTCATACCGAATAAAAAATAATAATGCAATGAAATAAAAACAGCAAAAATATTTAATTCAAATTGCAAATCCAATAACAAAAATAGAAATTTATTAAATAAAAAATAACTTATAATTTTATTTATAATCTTGACAGAAAAAGATTTATATACCAACTCTTTCTTTATATTTGATATATTTAATGAAATGAATATAAATTAGAATTAATGTCAAATATTTTTTTTATAGATATTAAAGGAATGAATATAAATTAGAATTAATGTCAACTATTTTCAATGGGGAAGATACAATAATGCATATTGAACGGTGTTATATACATTTAATTTTTAATTTTTAATTCTATACAAAATCTTTTTTGTATGTTTATTTACAATTATTTTATACTGATTCCTCTATTTGAATTTGAATTATGTCAAGGTACTATATATTTGTTGATATTGTATGGAAGGTTGAGAGTTATATGAATTCCACCTTTTTTATGATTAATTAACCGTAATGATTACTTTTAGATATTGGAATTGACTGGAAAACTTGTAGCATGCAAAAAAATAATGATTGTTTTTAGATATTGTCAAATATTAAAGACATAAGGCATGCTAATATGAGTTGATGATGAAAAAAAGGCAATTGAAGGCATGAAAATCGGATTATAATATTTGTTTAAACTTGGACATGCAATTAATTTTGGTAGACATCGATTTTCTTATTATGATAGTAGTTATTATAATAGTAGATCAATTATTTCTTAAAAAATATTAATAATTGCAAATGTTAAAAAAGACTAATTATTATCACCTAAAACTACATATTCCCAATGACATTTTCTTCAAACTTCTAATTAAAAAAAACGATTAATTATTACCACCTACAACTAAAACCTACTACAACTAAAATCTACCTCTATTAGGTCCTTTACTTTTTCACCATATGGATGAACGTATATAAAATCAATCTATTTTTTTGTCTAACAGGTTCAGTTTAATCAATGACAAAGGATTGTGATAAAATAAAATAAAAATATTTAATATTTTATTAAATAAATTAGTAATTTTGTTAATAAGAATTACATTTATAAAGCAAAAAAACTTAACGACAACATTGATTATAATAAAAAATAATTAAATGATAAAATTGGACAATAAAACTTTTCTTATCAAATTGATAGAATTTCAGATTAATTGTTCCATGTATTATTAACGGTTTAATATTATTAAAATTTTCTACAAATTGTATTTAAAATGGTTAATAATTAGTATGTCACTTTTAAAATATGTCACATAAGATTATAACAAAGCATTCAATAAAAATTCTTCAAACTATATTGGTATCAATAGTTATTTCTCCAAAAAATTCTCCCATCCAAGGGTTACAGTAGACATAAAAATTCTTCAAACTATATAGGTATCAATAGTTATTTCTCCAAAAATTCTCTCATCCAAGGGTTACAGTAGACATAAAATAAACAATTTTATTAATTTTTTATTATGATAAAAATAAAAGAAACTAAATTTAATGCATTTATAATTATTTTTATGTAGTTTGTATTTTTATTTGCTATGGAAATATATGAACTGAAGAATCAAATTTGATTTATGATTCTTTAAGATAAAATAAAATAATTAAAATATAAAGATTAATTTTTATTTATTATATGATAAAATAACATAATTATTTCGAAAGATACATTTTAAAAATGTTTTATATAAAAATTTATTTAAAATATCTTTATATTCATACGTTTTTTATATTAATTTAAAACCTATAGCAAAAAGGTTAAAATATTTAAAAATATATTTTATAAAACATAATTTAAAAATATTTGTGTTTTAATTTATTTATAGAAGAAATTAATCTATTTTAAACACGTGGTGCCCAAAAAATTTGATCTTGTTACTATTTTCAAATATTAAAAAAATTAAATAGTAATTAAACATTTATGAAAAGAAATGATAATAAATATATTATTATATTTGGTTCATAATAATTTTCATTAATTTTTTATTTAATCTCATTTATTTTAAAGTCATGCAGAAACATAAATCAAAATTAAATTAAATCAATAAATAAAATAGAAAGACACCGAAATTTGATGTCTTGAATTTGAATTTCTTCTTAGAAAGGCAAAAAAAAATTCTCAATTAACAATTTTCAATACCACACTTTTTTTCATTTAATTTTCCAAAAAAACATAAAAAGAGGAAAATAATAATGTTCTTTCTCCGCCTATGTTTCTCTCTCCGACTATGTTTCTCTCTCATCAACGTTTTCATTGCTCTCTCATCTTTGTCTTTGATCTATCGTCCAAACTACATAGCAGAAAAATTAAGAAAACTGAAACCCTTTTAGCTCTCTTCTTTTTCTCTCGATCTATCATCCAAGCGGCGTAACAAAGTCCTAGCAATCACAAATTCAGAGGTAAACTGAAATCAGAATGATAAGCATCACACAAACAACCAAACAATAAAGGGATTAGCAAAAGCAAACAAATCAGAACCTTTTTCCCGACCATATCCCAATACCCGGATTTCACCAATTTGAAACTATTTACAAACTACAACCACAAACTGAATATACAATAAGGAAAATAAAGGCAAAAATCTAACGACGAAGGCTACTAATTGATTAAAGCTCCACCGATATCTGCTTTCGAGTAAGATCTTTTGTGCTTCCTCTGCTTTTAGGGCCTGTTGTGAGTTGTAGTTGAGTGTGAGATGAAAATTGTTGTGCATATCACTTGTGATTTGGATTTGCAGGTGTTGTTTGATATGTTTTACGTTTTTTCTGTTTGATTTGGATTTGTTCAATGTCGTAAGCGTCGGTGTTTCGATTCCGCCATTGTTGCGCGTGTGTTGATGTTGTAGGTTGATGGAAGTGTTGGTTCTATGGAGAAAGATATTGAAAATGCATTTGCTATTTACAGGCGATTCAACACAGAAAAAGGATGATAGCGATAAAGGATGAATGATTGTGTGACTACATACCTTGTCAGATTACAAACTCTCTGCAATACACTATGTTGTTTTGGAATGAAAAGATTTTATGGCTGTTACTATTTATTTAAAATTGTTGTTGCAGATGGTGGAAGATGGAACGAAAAGATGAAGAATGAGATCACTCATAACTTCAATTTGCTTAAATAATGGGAAAAATGGATGATTGAAGAGAAACTTAAAAGATTTGTTTTTCGCTTTCCAATAATTTATTCTTTGCATTTTAGAAGATATGTTGGAAGTAGAATAGATTTTAGAGATCACGTGATAGTTTCCAAGGCAAAAAAGTAAAAGAAAATTGTATATTCCAATAAAAGATTCTAATTAATTAGGTTGTTGGAATGTAATTATGATTAGTTGTGTAATTACTCTCAGGGGTATGTAAAACCATCTTAAATTGATTGTGATTAGGGTAATCAAGGAATTTTGGTGGTAATCGATTTTTATATATTAAAGTAGATGCTTTGGATGGTTGAGTTTGTTTTTTATTTAGATATGAAAAACCGTCTTGTAGAATTTACTTCCCGCGTTCTTGGAGTTCTTACGGTTGGAAAATCGAGTGGAAAATTGGTGAAAATATGACTAACTGTGTGATATTAGAAGGGCGGGATTGTGACTTTTTGTATTACTTAGACAAAGGTTGTGATGGAAGAAATGTCGGTTACACTATCGTTAAGAACAAGTCATTCAGTTTGTGATAATTCTTTGTGTGGAAAAAGACCCCAGATGGATATGCCGTTGCGATTGTACCTCAGATATTGGAAATTCCTATTCAAATTGCTAAATGGCTGGTAACAGGAAATATGATGGAAATAACAAGGATTTTAATCAGCAAACAATTCATTTCTTTGGAGCATATGATGGCCATGGCGACTCTCAGGTAAATTGTTTTTTTTAAGGTCTGTTTGGGTTGACGTATATGAGATTATCTAATGAAAATAACTTACGACATGTTCATAAGTCATTTTAAGCTTATCTAATGAAAGCTACTTAGAAGACTATTTTGAGGAAGTTATGAAAATAACTTAAGACATCTTCATAAGCTATTTTAAACTTATTTTTATAAACTCTTTATGATGTTCATAAGCTATTTTTAACTTATTTTTATAAACTCTTTATGATAGCTTAATGAAAATAATTCGACTTCATTTCTTTGTTGTTGCTATAAACACCTAATTAAACTATTTATGAAAACATGGCATAAATGTGAGTCTTGTCTCCACTTTTTAGCATTTTTCTATGTGTACATCTTCACGTTGAGCTTGCTTTCTTTTTTAGGTGGAAAATTATTATCGTGATCGTATGCATTTGGCTTTAACTAAGGAAGTAAAATTGCTCAAACAAGGTCTAATAATTGGAAGTCCCAAGGATGATTGTCAAGATTTGTGGAAAAAAGCTTTCACTAACTGTTTTTTAAGGTTGATAATAAAATTGGGGGGGTAAGTTAATTGTGAACATGTTGCACCATAAACTATTGGTTCCACTGCTGTTGTAGCCATTGTTTGTTCATCCTGTATTATAGTTTCAAAATGTGGTGATTCCATAGCGGTGTTGTGTCGTGGAAAAGAATCCTAGGCTTTATCTATGGATCATAAAGTAAGCTTACCTCCAATAATAGTTTTGCGGTTTTGGTGCAATGCTATTGTTCTCCGTGACAAAGATAAACAGATGAATAGTTGGAAATTAGAATCATTCAATTTCTATTTTAGATTGTCATGCTTGATTATGTTATTTTGCTCTTTGTTTGAATGAACTCATGCTATATTTCTATTTCATTGTGGTAATTTTTTATTAAGAGAATTCAGTCTGGAATCGTATTTCTACTCAACCCGTCGAATACTTAAAACTGAAGATCTTATCGCAACACACTCACAATACGCATCAAAATCACCAGGCATCATTCGAGACGCCACATCAGTGTCCATTACTGCAACACCGACGAAAGCTCAACCATACTATTCACATCAGCAATTTCTCAACCGACACAAACAACACAGAGGCATTAAACTCGATACCCATTACGATTATTAGCCCTAAATCCATGTCTGAAATTTAGAAACTAATAGATATCATTCCTAATCAAGATCTATGATGTCCATTTCTACAACAATACAAACCCGAAGCATTTAAGCAAAAAGATCAAGAACAACACCGATGATGATTTGTAAAGCAAATATATATATACGATTCCAAGATCGACAAATGTACATACGAGAGTGGAAAAATATACATGCAAAACCCACCACTAGAATGGGTCACAGGGAAGAAGAAGAACAAATGGAAACTTCTCGTGTTGTCGGCACAATCGAAGACCACCCGAGCTCTATCGACATGATGAGCGACCCAATGATGTTGCTTGAACCTCTAAACTACAAAGAATGGATCAGAGCTCAACTTTGTCAAAGAATAGATGATAAAACCTAACAAAATGTGATTTTACAACATATATACAATTCTGAACTCGCAAACCTCGCTAAGCGAGCTTTCGCTTATCTGAACACTATTCATAAATATTTTACACTAAACGACAAAAATGATCGCGCTAAGCGAGCTTACGAAGCTTCAGCTACTGCCAAGGGAAATAGAATCAGGCCATAGCGCGCTAGAATTTGCGCTTAGCGAGTTTGATAGAACTTTGGCACTTTATTTCTTCAAAATGTGTATCCTAAGCCGTATCTTCGACACTTTATTACTCAAGTCTCCAAATATGCAAGAATACCTACAAAAAGACATTAAAACTATCAAACGGTACACAAATACACTAAAATACAATTATTCGTAAAGTAAACGTATTTACAAACAAATCGACATTTATTCAAACGATATTGTCAAAAAGAATAGATAAGTGCAACAAAACTTATACACAAAAATAGATACAATTTGCACTTATCAAACTCTCCCCAACTTATTTCATTGTTTGTCCTCAAACAATGGTCACTCGAACAATGAAGAAATAAAACAAAAATCAAAGAATCTTGAATCAACAAGTTTTGAAAAACGAAAACAATTGCACAGATCAAAATTGAGAAACGTACAAGTCAAAGAATTTACTTACCACTATCCTACAAGGATAACATAATCACAAAAACAAAACTAAATACAAAAATTATGCCAAAGATTCTAAAACAACACAAGTTCACTCATGAATCACACCTAGAAAAACAATCATCGGTAAATGAAAAACACACAAAATAAGGTATTTTCACTTACACATAATCTTGTAAACAAAAGATAAAATTATGCATTCATCCAAAAACTCACATTGAAAATACAAAGGCAAGAATCACAAGGACTTAGAGGGTTGTAATGTGGCTTGGTCAACAAACAAGGGATAAGTCCTAAAGCTAATCGAAACAAAAACTTACCTAAACTTAAGGGAGAAATTACGTCCACAAACTTTCAAACAATGAAATTTCAATCAAACTTCTTCATCAACCCAAAATTTCTCAAACCAATCGCATACTTATTAACACAACATTATTTCATACTTCTTTTTGTTTCCTTTCTCAAGGATTTTCTTTTTCTATTTTTTTTCTTTTTCTATTTTTTTTCTTATTCTTTTTCTCAGCCTCAACCCCATAGCAATCAAACCGATAAGTGCACAACCATTCTCTCCCCAACTTGAATTCAACCACATCATAATATGACTACTCCCTACTTTCTAAGGCAAGGTAAAAATTCATACAACAACACAAAGTTGAGGGTTCAAGAAAAAAGAAATCAACATCCATACAAAAAGGAAAACCAAACACTCATATACAAGCATTAAGTTCAAAAATAACTTGGATGTTGACAAAAAGCTCAAAGGGTTTACTAATGTTCACACACTCACAAGGTGAAAAGACTATTTGGCCAAGGTAGTTGTGCTCAAAATGAAACAAAAATGCCTTGATCACTTTCATGCATTTATACAATCAACACAAACAAAAGATTAAACATAATAAAATCCAGTTAAAACAAGAATTGTGGTCTCCAACATATGTAAACAATAGAAAGGTACCTCACAAAAAAGGTGGGAACTAAAGTGATGCAAGTCATTACAAATTAGTACAAAATAATGAATGGCTTAAAGTTTGTAAAAAGCCTAAGTTTCCTGAACATGTCATAGTATATAAAGCGATAGTCTCATACCTTGACACCGCACAAAACTCATGTTGAAACACTCATCTCCAAAATTTCTCCATGCTTCCTCAACTCGAAGTAAACCCCGAAATAAACACAAACAACAGACAAACATATCAAACATATATAAAAGAATAAGTATAAAAGAATAGGAACAAAAGAATTGGGCAAGAATGGCTTGGAGAAAGAGGAAAGAATTCTGGTGCAAGCAACCGCGCTAAGCGGGCTCTGCAATCGCTTAGCGAGCTTAATGCAACAGAAATTCTTCCAGCGGGAAACAGATGCAATTCAAGCCTCCTTCGCCACTTATTGACCTATAAAACACAAAATCAGCAAGTAAAAACGTAGGGGGTGCCTCCCTCAAGCTTGTTTTACGTCGTTAGCTCGAAGCCTTTTATTGTTCCGCGAATGGCAAGTAACTTCCTCGCGACACGCCAATGCTTTCGCCTCAATGCAACCTAAAGAAAGTGTCCTGACCAAACACTTAACAAACGAATCAAAAGAAAAAATATATATACACATATGCGTAAACACAGAAATATTCATAAACACAATATTTACAAAATCCTTAATTGGCTAAACAAATTGAAAAGTGAAGATTTAGAATTTACGAACTATCCGAGTTCAATTTGTTTAACCAACTTCACTTTGCTAAATAGCAAAAGTAAAGAGGAACAAAATCAAACACATGAACATGTACAAGTATGAAAAAAGAAACATGTATCCATTATACAAAAAATACATAAGTATAAGAATAGGCACAAAATATACGATATGAGCATATTTACGAAACTTAAAACGCGGAACCATCGCAATGCGATTAATCTCAAAACCAATCCCCAGCAACCGTGCCATTTTGTTGAAGTGGTTAAGCGGCAAGCAAAAAGTAATAGGTTTATTATTATCGGGTGATATATGTTATATCATATCATAGTCCATAGAGATTGGTAGAAAAAAATTGTCGTTCAACTATCTCATGTTCTAAGTTTCATGATTGGGTTACGGAAAGTAAAATGCGATAAAAGTAAATAAAAGCAAATAAACAATCTATTGTAGCTTAAGAGAATTCAGTCTAGAATCGTATTTCTACTCAACCCGTCGAATACTTAAATATGAATATATTATCGCAACACACTCACAATACGCATCAAAATCACCAGGCATCATTCGAGACGCCACATCAGTGTCCATTACTACAACACCGACGAAAACTCAACCGTACTATTCACATCAACGATTTCTCAACCGACACAAACAACACAGAGGCATTAAACTCGATACCCATTACGATTATTATCCCTAAATCCATGTCTGAAATTTAGAAACTACTAGATATCATTCCTAATCAAGATCTATGATGTCCATTTCTGCAACAACATAAACCCGAAGCATTTAGGCAAAAAGATCAAGAACAACACCGATAATGATTTGTAAAGCATATATATATATATATATATATATGATCCCAAGATCGATAAATGTACATACGAGAGAGGAAAAATATACATACAAACCCCACCATTGGAATGGGTCACAGGGAAGAAGAAGAGCAAATGAAAACTTCTCGTGTTATCGGCATAATCGAAGACTACCCGAGCTCTATCGACATGATGAGCCACCCAATGATGTTGCTTGAACCTCTAAATTACAAAGAATGGATCAGAGCTCAAATTTTTCAAAGAAGAGATGACAAAACCTAACAAAATGTGATTTTACAACATATATACAATTCTGAACTCGCAAACCTCGCTAAGCGAGCTATGTCTCGATAAGCGAGCTTTCGCTTATCTGAACACTATTCATAAATATTTTACACTAAACGACAAAAATGATCGTGCTAAGAGAGCTTACGAAGCTTCAGCTACTGCCAAGGGAAAGAGAATCAGGCCATAGCGCGCTAGAATTTGCGCTTAGCGAGTTTGACAGAACTTTGACACTTTATTTCTTCAAAATGCGCATCCCGAGCCGTGTCTTCGACACTTTATTACTCAAGTCTCCAAAATTGCAATAATACCTACATAAAGACATTAAAAATATCAAACGGTACACAAATACACTAAAATACAATTATTCGTATAGTAAACGTATTTACAAGCAAATCGACGTGTATTCAAACGATATTGTCAAAAAGAATAGATAAGTGCAACAAAACTTATACACAAAAATAGATACAATTTGCACTTATCACTCTAAGCACCACTCTAAACATCATGAACAATCACTCTGACCATTATTGGTCATTCTAGAATATGAAATTCTTATTATTATGTGGAGAGAATACATATGTTTATATAGGTCTAAGCCTCCTAAACAATAAACTAAAACAGGAAAGATTTGATACAATAATATCCTAATTGATACTAATAATCTTATAATAAAATATTATCTCAACACCCCCTTAAGGTGGCGCATATAAATCATATGCATTCATCTTGTCACATATGTAAGTAATCTGAGGTTTCCGAAGAGATTTTGTAAAGAGGTCAATAAATTGATCCCTAGAATTGACAAAGGAGGTTTTGATGATCCCGGTGGTAATCTTCTCTCTAAGAAAATGACAATCAACTTCAATATGTTTTGTCCTCTCATGAAATACTGGATTGGAGGAGGTGTGCAAAGCTGTATGGTTATTACATACAAGTTCCATAGGACCGACTTCACAAAAATGAAGTTCATGTAGTAAATGCTTTAACCACAAGAGCTCACGTGTGGCATGAGCCATGGCTCGATACTCATCTTCTGTACTTGATCGAGCAACAACATTTTTCTTTTTGCTCTTCCATGAGATCAAATTTCCACCAATAAAAGCACAGTAACTTGATGTAGAGTGTCTATCACTTGCATCTCCTGCCCAATCAGCATCTAAATATCCAATGATATCGATGTTGCCTCTATCACAGAAAACAAGCCCTTTTCCAAGTGATTCTTTGATATACTTGAGTATTCGAATAACTGCATCCCAATGGTTGTCACAATAAGAGTTTAGGAATCGACTTACTATGCTGACGAGAAAAATTATATCGCGTCTAGTCAAGTTAAGATAATTAAATTTTCCTATAAGGCTTCGATATCTAACGGATCAGTATATGGCTCCCCCTGATTAGAAAAAAGCTTTACATTAATATCCATAGGAGGGAGTATCAACCGGTTTATTGTTACAAGACAGAAATGATAAGGTCTACAACATGGACGAGTGGATTGATAGTTTTTAGGCATGGAATTTGCGATGGGCCATGCCCCTCGATGCAGAGGAGATATTGCGAGTTGACGATCTCAAAAGATGAGTAAATTTTGTCATTGTTCAGATGCAGATGCATGACAGGTTATACTAGATATCAGACCAACTTCTAACATACTCTATGAGCAGCAAATGCACTAAGGTTTGTAAATTCAGACTGAGTTCGAAGCAAGACAGCAACTTCATCATTGTTCTAAGTAAAAAAAATTAATAAAAATTATACCAATTTCAGCCTAAAAATTGAATCGAATGTGGCCTATTCATATAGTCAACATAATTGTTGCCTAATCATTGTCTTTTGTTTTGACAATGGTGTTCTGCCTTTCAGCAACAGTTCTTAAACAAATATTATAGTTATATGCTACAAAACATGGTGCAATTAGGACGAACCCTTCCAAATAAGGTCAATGAAATTTTTAAGTCCCTACAAAATGTATAGGGAGTATTGACAATTTCTCTCTTCTTTCTAAGGCTACTTCTGTTCAGGAGAAATTTCAATAAATTCCGGATTGCTACACGTTTAAAGATTAATTGTTCCAAGTCTAAGGCCCTCTTTATGAATATCCCTAAAAAAGATTAGAATATATATTACATTTTCTCCATCAGTAACAATGATTCCTTATACATGTATTATGGTTCCCTAATGTTAGCTAGAAGAATTAAGGACTTAATTACAATATGGACAGGTTAAATGTTAGATTGGCTTTGCAGAAAAACAAGCCTCTCAACAACTCAGAGAGATTAACTTTGGCTTCTTTTTGCTTAAATTTACTCTTAAGTATTACATGTAAATGGGTTGGCTTTCATTAAGCATTTTCTCCAAAGATTGATCAAATGACAAAGAAGTTCTAAGAAATGGATTTTAAATAGTTCCCCCTCTGATTGTGTGATATGTTGTAAGCATGCTTTTGATAAAATGGAAACTCGGTATCCAACTCTTAACACCGTCCACCTGTCACCTGCATGAGAGTAATTCAAGGCAAAACACTGTAAAGCATAGTATGGCTCAACAAGCGAGCCCTTGAAAAGAGCGTACTCTTAATTCCCAAATCTTCACCAACACATGTCACCCCCGGGTTCATGGGCGGATCTACACTTAGGCTAACTGTGGCCATAGCCACACCAAAAAATTTTATTTTTTTCTTTTATATATATATATATATATATATATATATATATATATATATATATATATATATATATATATATATATATATATATATATATATATATATATATATATATATATATATATATATATATATATATATATATATATATATGGGGACGACTCAAGTGAGAACACTTGGTTAATGTGAGAAATGAGAACTATTAATCTTAACCATTAAATTTCGATTCATTAAAAATGATGAGCAAGATTGATTTCTCTTTCCATAGACTTCTTTATTAGTAATGTATATTATCTTCAAGAAAATTAATTCAAATTTATATTTTAAGAAACAAAATATTTAATTTATTGCTTTTTGGAAATAATGAAAATCGATAAAAAATAATTTTTTAAAGATGATACATTTTATTTAATAATTAACCTTTAAATACATATTATCATACTATCACAAATTTAAAAATAATAATAATATATTCATCCAACAAATTATTTACTGCTAACATAATCATAAATATATAAATTATTTATATTTTAAAAATAAAAATTAATATAATTATGAATGAATAAAAATAAAAATATTATCATATATTAATTTTCATATTCATAATATTGTTATATATTTATTATAATCCATAGTATATTTATATGAATTGTTTTTTATAGGAATACTAAATATTTTCAATCGGATATCATTATTTTAAATATACAACAATTTAAATATTTCATTTTTTAAAATATAACATATCTTAAATTATAGAAGTTATATAAATTATAAATATAAAAGACATTAGAATGAGAAATCAACAATTATGTTTTTTAATTTCTTAAAAAAATTATGATTTTTATTTAAAAATTACTAATAATATATGACAATTAAAATATTATATATTTAAATTTTATATAAAAAAATTAATATAATTATATATTAATCATTAACGTTAACATTTATTTATATAAACTTTTTAATTTTTAAAAATAATTAGAATATTTAACGTTAATGAGAATATGTAACATTAATTATTGAATAAAATGTATCATCTTTAAAAAATTATTTTCTATCAATTTTTATTATTTCCAAAAAGCAATAAATTAAATATTTTGTTTCTTAAAATATAAATGTGAATTAATTTTTTTGAAGATTATATACATTACTAATAAAGAGCACTCTGGAAAGAAAAATCAATCTTGTTCATTAATATCAATGAATCAAAATTTAATGGTTAAGATTAATTGGTCTCATTTCTCACATTAACCAAGTGTTCTCACTTGAGTCGTCCCCTATATGTATATATACACCAAACTCTTATTTTTATCCTAATATTTTAAAAATGAGAAGTCATTAAATCCAAGAGGGTGAGGCATTGGTTTGTTAGTTAATTTATTAAGTCATTGGTCAAACCACATGGCTAAACCATATCAAATTGAATAATTTCATTGAATAAACCGGATAACTCAATTGAATACTATCTTCGTTCTTTTTTATAAGAGACAACTCATTTTATAGGTTTATTGAATAATCAATGTATCTAGTCTATAAACCAACCCAATACATTGGTTATTCAATGAATCTAAAAAGTAACTTTTCTCTTATAAAAAGGAACAAAGGTAGTAGCATATTAGTTCATTGGTCAAATAATTAGGTCATTGGTCAAACTATTAGGACTCTCACTAGTTTAATAGCTTATTCAATCTAGCAGTCAAATGAGACTGACGACCCCAATAATTAGTTTAATAGCTAATCCTGTCCGATTTTTAATACTCTGTCACCATCTCTTAAATTTGTCTATCACTTTTATATTTGCTAATCATTCATATTTGGTAGATGATTTTCATTATAAATGTATTGTTGCTTTAAATATTATTATTTCTTACTTTTAATATAATTCAATCTATAATTGCTTTTATATTTAGCCACACCAATCTGTTATGTCTGAATCCACCCCTGCCTGGGTTCCCAATAGGTGCCTTTTTCGAACCATTATCCTTAATACTGACAGCGCAGCTGCTGCAATGCCTATTGCTACACGGCTCCATATTGTCCCTCTACACCAGATAATTTTATTACACCACAACCTGCAGGCTAGCGACACAAAATGGACCTGCTGCCAGAAAAATAGTGATGACGATGGTACACTAATATTGGCATGCCCGACACTATTCAAAAGTTAAATATCAAACAATTAACTGTCATAGATCTTCTGCTAACCAAACTTGCCTACTTTGCAGACATAACAAAATCAAAACCAACCAAAAAAACTTGTATATATGAATGCTTAGAAAATATCGTGAGTAAAAGCCAACAAAGTTAAAGAGCATGAAACAGTTGGCATTAAGAAAATATAAGGTACCTCTGTATCGATTAAAGAGAGTACTTTGTGCTTAATGGAAAATTCATACTCAACCTTCAAGTTCTCTGTATCGATTAAAGAGAGTACTTTGTGCTTGTGGCAAATTCAAGACTAGAACTGATCAACAAATGTTGCAGAAAGAAAAAAAAATTGATTTGTAGAAGTGTCTAACATGCCACATTTTTACGTGACTTACTTTGATCTATATTTCCATAATATGAATATCAGAAAATTAATTACCAAAGGAAAGGAAAACAAATAGTATGCTGTCAACACAAAATGACTAGTTGGTACGTGCTTGGCATTTTCAACCTCTTTATTCAAAATTACCATTAAAGAAAACATAAGACTAATTCAACGATACATGAGTAATTATTGAAATAGATGAACAAATTGACTTAATTGGATAAAATGTAACCGTAAAGAATCGGGAACAAATTAACATTTTAAACACTATTTTCAATCAAATAAATAGCTTAGTTTACTTTTATGGAATTTTTTATGGTCCTACCATCTTTTTAGAAAATAATACCCAATATACCATACTTTTCACACTTTTTCCCAATATGCCATCTTTTCAAAAAAAAAAAAACTGAATTATAGAGCATCCGCCCTTTGAATGGGCGGAGCTTCACCTTTTTTATTAAGAGCCGCCCTTTGATTGGGCGGAGGAGTGCTTTTTCGTTTTTTTTTTTTTTAAATTTTTAGTTAAATTAAAAACAAATTTAAATAATATAATAAATATTATAATTAATAATAAATCAATAATATATATTAAAAATATTATAATAAAATATAATATTAATTTCATTACTTGTTTATAATTTTTTTTATTATTTAATTAAATTATTTTATTATATATTAATCATATTATTATTAATTATAAATTTTAAATACTGGTATATCACTGCAATTATCAGTACCGCTACTGCAATGGGCGGAGTTTTTAAATATTTTATTATTTAATTTCAGATCCGCCACTGTAATGGGCGGAGCTTTTAAATATTTTATTTTTTAATTTCAGATCCGCCACTGTAATGGGCGGAGCTTTTAAATATTTTATTTTTTAATTTCAGATCCGCCACTGTAATGGGCGGAGCTTTTAAATATTTTATTTTTTAATTTCAGATCCGCCACTGCAATGGAAAAAAAATCCAAAGAACCAAGTTTAACCTCAGGTGGCGCCAATGCCCATTTTCCTTGAACCTATGCGCCACCCAGGGTGGACTCATAGTTCATTTTCTTCTTTCAAGCCACCTAGGGTGACGCCTATGTGGTATTCCTTTTTTTTTAGTTTTTTTTTTGTTATTTATTAATAAAATTGTCATTATTTTAAAGTATTGAAAAAATATATATATTAAATTGCAACAGATAAGATCAGTGAATCAGCTAACTCGAGCGTCCACGGAAAAGAGTAGTTCATTCATTAATTAAAAGGACCGCAAATGGACTAAAACCAACAGAAAAAGATAAAGGTACATAGAAAATAACCAACAGAAAAAGATAAACTAAAACATCTAAGAAATCACCACGGTTAAAACAATGTCATTAGGTCCATGCACCATTTGAATGGCATCAATGTCGTATGCCACGTTATCCCAGAAATTTATCGTTGCTCCAGTCACAGCATCGACCCTTGTTTTAAGCCTCTTGATGCTTCTTATCTGTTCGCCAACCTCGTACTCCCCCTCTAAAAATCTTAGGAGAGTCCTCTTGAGTTGCTCGACGGAAGAGATATTCCAAAACATTACCGGCATGGGAGGTTTGACGGCGGAGAATATGACATGTCCGGTCCTTCTGCGATACTCCGGTTCAGGTTCGGCACGCCATGTTGATCTCCGGGGCGGCAACTCTGTTGTCCGGTGACATCCATCTGGCCTAATGGTTGTCCGGCGAGGCATGGTTGTGTTTGTGTGATTGTTTGGTATTTGGAGTTTGTGTATCTGTGTGTAAACTCAACCATAGGAGCCCCTAATTTATAATAGTAGTGGATAGAAAAAAGTAATGATGTTGCGTACTGTTTACAAGCACGCCTAACATGTATGATAAATGCAGACACACTGATCAATGACTGACCTGATGGGACTAGACGAAAGCATGCGTATTTGACTGTCCAAAATAAAGAGTGGCAGTATAGGCCTTGAAGACAATTTCACAACGAGACAAAGATATAAGTAGTTGATTTAATAAAGGATAATACAAATACATAACCAATAGAAATACAAATACAAATACAAATACAAATACAAATACAAATCTGGCCCAACACTATGCATTACTGGTTCCAACATTTGGACAATTCGTTCGGTTGTGACCAGGAAGACGACACAACGCACATTTTCTCTCTAACTTATCATAGTTGTCCATTTCTGTTCTAATACGTGAGCTCACCGGACGACCTTTCTTGTTCCTCCGCATCAATGGGTTGTGACAAATTTGATCTCCTTCAAAGGAGGGCCAATACTCATCTAATGGTAGTACTTGAAAACTTGTGCTGTAAACACCGAATAAGTTTGAGACTCTGTAAACGTCGGACAGTAGAGCATAGGCGTCTTGACGCACCACAGAACATGCAGCAATAACGTGTGAACAAGGAACACGGTAAGCTTGATACTTTCCACAGTCACACCAAAGATCTCTTAGGTTTACCTTGTAATCTCCCATAGGCTTTCCTTCACCATGGTCCATTGTCTCCTTCACACTGAAAGTGTTATGGTTATAGTCAAATATTCTTACATGATGCGTGCTGGATTTTGCCGTTTCTTCTTTCATCACCTTCATGCAACTTTCTGTAAATGTTTGTCCAGAACTCAATACTGCACTCCACTTAGCACCCCTTTCAGCAAAAAGTGTTCCCATCCTATAGTATGTTGCACGCACCAATGCCGTAATAGGTAGATTACGTGTCCCTTTGAATACCGAGTTCATCGATTCGACCAGGTTTGTTGTCATGTGACCCCAACGCCGACCTCCATCAAATGCCCTCGTCCACTTTTCCAATGGAATGTTGTCTAGCCATCTCAAAGCATCACCATTAGCCATACCAATTTCATTTCTGTAGTAGTGGAATGTTGGTTGGTTCAAAGCGTACCCTGATAATTACAAAAAAATGAGTTACTACCATATACATATAATTTACCAAATATAATAATAGGAAATTTATACTTACCCATATTGATAACTTTTTTTCGGAGGTTACGGTCTTTGATCTCCCTCATGAAATTTTGTGCGATATGTCTGATACAATAGACATGTACAGATGGAGGCTCATGCCAACCATTCTCTGGATTATTGTAAGCACTTTCAATTGATGCATGCCTGTCTGAAATCAAACACAAGCCAGGCTGAGGGGCTACATGCATTCTCAAGTTCTTTAGAAAGAAACCCCAACCATCTGCGGTCTCCCCATCCACAAGGGCAAAAGCAACTGGAAAGATATTACTATTTCCATCTTGAGCTACCGCCATTAGTAGAGTACCTTTGTACTTACCATATAACCAGGTACCATCAACCTGAAGTATAGGTTTGCAATATGCAAACCCTCTAATGCTTGGTTGGAATGCCCAGAAAAGTCGATGAAAAATTTGTTTTCCATTGACAACAGTTCCGTCATCTGTATATACGGGAAGTGTTTGCATTTCTACCACTGTACCAGGAACAAATTTCTTGAGAGCTAACAAGTAGTGTGGCAGCTCATTGTATGAGTTCTCCCAGTTACCGTATACCTGTTCGATAGCCTTATTCCTTGCAATCCATGTTTTCTTGTACGACGGAGTAAATTTGAATTCAGACACAATCTCACTAATACATACGCTCACCTTAGTTGAAGGGTCCTTATCAACAAGGGGCATTAAATGTTGACACATTATCTGAGAGCTAAGTTGCCTATGATCCTGATTGAACATAGTTGTTGAACAACTATGTGATGGGTTCATAATGCCTATCTCCCATAGGTCGCTCCTCTTTCTAAAGGACGCCAAAAGTCGAAACTTGCATGCAGCGTTTCTACAACCTATTTCATATCTTTTTTTGTCAGAAAAATTCACCTTGAAATCAATACATTGTTTCATATGATATTTTGAGATGGCACGAACACAATCGGCTTTTGTTTTAAACTGGTTACCCACAGCTATGTCACCCTCCATCGGAAGACGGGGATTCCGTGGCCATGCAAACGAAGGTTGGTCTTCAGTTAGTTGCAACGTTGTAAGGTGGGGCGGTGGACAATACACATTTTCAACTGGAATTTGTTGCTCCTCTTCATTGATTGCATCTGTTTCGAACAGAGTGGTAAACAGATCATCAACTTGTGCTTCAGTTTCTTCATCATCGTCTTCTTCAACATTTTCATTAGGAATTATTGCTGCATTTTCTTGTTCAACTCTTTGAAATTTTATGTAGAGATCAATGTAATCAAAGCCAGTAATTTCATGATTCGCAAACATTGTTTCGACATCATCGTCGTCTCGGACCTTCAGAGGAACAAATTTCACATTATCATTACCGAAAAAAATTACATTTCGATAAATAATTTGTGAAATCGAACCAGCTTGCAGCTTTGATTCCAACCTACTCCGCAGGTAATTAAAATTAGGATTTCTGCTTATCTTCAAACAACAATTTTCTGTGTTTGCAAAAATAATCCCAACAGCATCAGATGACTGAATTTCTCCTTTGTAATGAGCATTCACAATATATTGTATAGACATAATTTTTTGAGCTTATGAAAATTTTTGTGATAAAACTCAATGCAAGAGTGTGGAGAATATAGATGCAAGAGTGTGGAGAATATAGATGCAATAGTGTGGAGAAATAATGGGTGAACAATTTTAATACAGCACTTTAAATTCGTTGGTCAATAAATGCAAATCCACAGGTCCGCCCATTTGACCAGCGGATGTCAGGAAAAAGACACTGCTCCGCCCAATGAAGCTGCGGAAGTCAACAACTATTTAATAGGGTCCGCCCATTACAGGTGCGGAATGCATTAAAGAGTCTGACCAATTTACACAGATCCGCCCATTTGACCTGCGGATGTCAGACAAAATTAAAGGCTTCCGCCCATTTGACCTGCGGACATGTTGAATTGGTAAACGAAAATTAAATATTTCTGTCACGAATTAAATTATCCAACACCAACTATTTTTAATTTTTACCCAATATTTCTCAATTCAAATTCATTTCTCATACAATTTCACTCCCACTATATTTCTTCTCATACAATTTCACTCTTACTATATTTCTTCTCATACAATTTCACCCTTACTATAATTCTATCCTACAATTTCTTACTCACATAACAAAAAATGTCTTTGTTAACACTCGGAGAAGAACATCGTGGCACACCGAACAACATTATTGCATATGTAAGTATCTTTATATTTTTTTTATACTTCATTTGTTATAATTTTTGTCATTACTTATTTGTTGTTATTATTGTATTTTAGGATATAAACAAATTTCGCCCTCGGTCACATAGTTTTGTTGAAGTCGACGATATGATCCGCCCGTATTTGCAACAAGCGGGATTTGGCCATGTCATAAACATTACCTCTTATGGCGTAGATAGAAAATTCCTCCTAGCCTTATGCGAAAGATGGCGACCAGAAACACACACTTTCCATCTACCAACCGGTGAATGCACCATTACGCTTGAAGATGTTCATATGTTGATGGGTTTACGTATCGATGGTTTCGCAGTAGCTGGATCTACATCTGTGTCTTATTCTATCGCTGAAGAACTACTGGGTGAACCATTAACAAACACAAGTAGAAAGGGCCAATTTATTAAAATGACTTGGCTCAAAGAAAAATATGAAAACCAAATGACATTAACCGATGCTTCCACCATCGAAGAAATTTTACAAAAAGCTAGAGTTTATATTTTGTTGCTTTTTGGTGGTCTATTATTTCCTGATACTAATGGTAACACTATACATCTGCAGTATTTACCATTATTATCTGATTTTAATAAAACAGGTCAGTATAGCTGGGGATCTGCAACTCTAGCACATCTGTACAGACACTTGTGTAGATGCGCCAAAAAAGAAGTGCATAATTTTGCAGGTTGTGGAGTCTTACTTCAAGCCTGGGGGTGGTCGAGAATGTCGAGACTGGCACCAGTGAATCGTAACCCATACATTTTTCCATATGCAACTAAGTACGTTTTAAATATTTTTACAATTATATCTTTATTTTTTTAGGTACTAATTATTTCTTTTTTTAGGTGGTCTGCACATGGGATGAATTATGAAAAAACACCCCATCATTGTGCTCCTGGATATCGAACGTTCATCGATCATTTCGAGCCGATTGATGTAATATATTTAACACTTAAATCAATTACTACTATTTCATTTAACTATTTTTTAACTAAATAATTGTATGTAACAGTTTACATGGAGGCCCTATCTCGAACTCGAAGATCTGGAACCAACTGATAGTGGCGTGTGGAGTTCAAAAACTTTTATCATAAGCTTCACTTATGTTGAAATGCATCATTCAGATAGGGTTAAGCTCCAATTTGGCATTAAACAGGGCATTCCGGATCCTCCAACTTGCATGGAAGAGTATCATAAAAGTCAATTATCCGATCAATGGCCATACGATGATTGGAAAGACCATTACAAGAATGAGCGTCGTCAATGGCATAATCGCCATAAAACTGTCTTGCAGGGGGAAATCATGCCTCAAGAATGTAAACCGAGCCCAGACTACATGTCATGGTATGCCACTGTGTCAAATTTGTATTTATCGCCAAATAGATATTTGTTTGACCCTCGTAGCCAACCCTCCACCTCAAACTTCCAACAATCCAGACCACCTATCCCTAACATGCAACAACATTTTCAAAACACCCAACAAAATTTCAATCCAACACAACCATCTTTTACCCCAAGCCAACAATATCATCACCAAAACCCATATACTTCATACACCCAACCACAAACACCATTCTCACAACCTACCCCTTTCCCAACCTACCAACACCACTACCAAACACCTCAATACACCCAAATGCAACATACCACTACCCAACATAACCCATCTACATCTTATAACCAACAACAATACCACAACTATCTAACCCCCCAACAACAAATGCCTTTTTCTCAATCACAACAATTTACCCCTAACACCACTCAAGAAAACTATGTCAACATGCAAACCTCAATGCATAACACCACTCAACAGGATTGGAATAACGAGGGGACCAGATTGAGTTATGGCAGTGCGACGGCGGCTGATTTTATCAATGAAGAAATGGTCGAAGAATTATATGATCGCGGATATGAGATAGGTCCTTCTACTCAACCTGCAAATGATGAAGGGCCTCGTCGAAGAAGTACGAGAGATGTACATCCTCCTTATTGTGGAACCAACCAACGGTTACGCCGACCAGGTCGAGGCGGCAATTAAATACCGTTTAATTTACTTTATTGTAATTTTATTTTTCTTAATTGCATTGTAACTTAATTTATCAATTAAAAGTATTTTATTTATGGATGCATGATTTAATATATTTTAATTCAATTTATATTAAAATTAAAAAAATTAATTGTATAATTTTTTATATTTAAAACAAAAAATATATAAAATATATTAATTCAATAATATGATTAATATATAATAAAATAATTTAATTAAATAATAAAAAAAATTATAAACAAGTAATGAAATTAATATTATATTTTATTATAATATTTTTAATATATATTATTGATTTATTATTAATTATAATATTTATTATATTATTTAAATTTGTTTTTAATTTAACTAAAAATTTCAAAAAAAAAAAACGAAAAAGCACTCCTCCGCCCGATCAAAGGGCGGCTCTTAATAAAAAAGGTGAAGCTCCGCCCATTCAAAGGGCGGATGCTCTATAATTCAGTTTTTTTTTTTTGAAAAGATGGCATATTGAGAAAAAGTGTGAAAAGTATGGTATATTGGGTATTATTTTCTAAAAAGATGGTAGGACCATAAAAAATTCACTTTTATGAACTAATGAGGGAAAAGAAACACTAAATATCTCTAATACTTTGGCATGTATGATGGAAGAAAGGATGTCTGAGCCTAGGACCTATGATGTTAATCTTAGATAGAGTTGCCTAGCATCGCCCTCATAAAATGCGATAGCGACATAACGGATGGCGGGATAGCCGCTTTTGTAAAGACTAAAAAACAGTATAAAAAGAAAACATAAACTACTAAAAAATAGACTAATTCACTAAATTAAAGAGATCATCATACTTAATAGTTAAAGAATCTACGGTATATGCTAATAAAACTTAAGCAGAGAAGAATAAAACAAAACTGAACTAAAAACAGGGATAGAACTTATATTATCAAAGAAATCATTATAACTACCTGAATCAGATTTAAACCATTCTATGTGCGGGATGATTATTTAAACATCTTGATTTCCTTCAATAGAATTAGAAATGGTACACACACAGATATGCAAATAACACAACTCACAAGAGATTATAGCACCAATGGCCTAAAGGTATTTCACTATTTCGACATATTTGTTCATCTCAATGCTATAAACCTATATAAAAAAAAGGCCTTACTTGTATACAAAAAGTAAAGACTTTTTTCTACCAACACAAGTAGAGTCGGCTACATGAACCAAACCACCAAACCAAACCACCAAACCAGACCATAATGTCATGTCCTCAGTTAAGTTTAAGCATAGTGATAGATATGACCCAAAAGGAAAACTGAATTGTATTGATAGAAAGATGAATTTTGTTACAAGGTAAATTAAAGAAAATGAAGTGAATTCAAAACTTATCCAAGCACTATATGCTAGCATCCTTCCCCTGGTATAGCCTTAATAGCCTAGACGCTTCTTCCTCTTCATAACAATTCACATACCTTTTCATGAACAACACATCAGACAATTTAAACGGTGTAGACAATCTAGCACTCTTAATCAAACCTTTGGCTAACAGATACCGGACGACTGAAGCCCTTGGAACAAGCCTTTTCTCTAGACTAAGTCCGAATAGTTCAGGTGCTGCCATGAGCACGGAAGGATCCCATTCAAGCTCTTTGACCCAAAATTGCATCACCGCATTGAGTTTATCCGGTGACCGAAGCATAAAGTAAGGCTGTCTTTTAAAGGCATAAGAAATGACATCTTTAGAAAAACCCCAACTCTTCAAGGCATCAACTTTAGCATCCCATCGGGATTTAGAGATACTCCTCTTGGCAATTAACGCCACACAAAAATTGCACTTTAAAGGATCAATTCCTAATTCCTTAATCTCCTCCACAGATTTTCTCAAATTAGTAGAACAAATTACAGAAGGTTTAATACTCAGCAAACGGTAAATGCCTGAAGGAGTGACACCGGAATCGAGTAAAAATTGAAGATTTGGTTTCATGCGGATATCACAAACGAAAGATGGACAGACAATGATTAAAGTAATAGCTTGTTGATCAGACGGACAGAAACATCTTACTAATTCAAAAGTTTGAATAATGCGTTTGAGGCTTGATCTTAGGAAATGGGGGCTTCGGGTGACGGTGGCGACTATGTCGAAGCTAAAAATTGAAGCTTTGGGAGAATGGTTTTGATGGGATTGGAAAGGATGAGCTTGGGAATCCTGCGAATAATGAATTGTATCTGGTCATCGGAGAAGCCTTGGGTTTTGAAGAAAGTGATAACGGAATTGGGTTTTTCGGGGGTTTCGAAATTGATGCGTTTTGATGCTTTGAGAGCACCTTGCGGAGATAAAGCACAATTGTTAGTGAGGTAGGATATGGTGAAACATTTTTTGTCTGAATCTGAACTAGTGGTGGAGGCGGCGGAGAAGAAGTTGAAAGAGTGGGGTTTGAGTTTGAGAAGAAGAAAATGAGATTTTGGGGTTGAAGGAAGTTCGTGGAAGTATGGAAAACCTCTGAGATGCAACATGATATGAAAAGAAGGAATATGTTAAAACGAGAGATAGCAGGGTTGGTTTTGATAGATGGACTAATTTATTTTGTTCACTTCTGCTCTGCTCCACTCCCTTCCACCTTATTCCATTCCGCTATAAGCTATTACTAGTAGTTGTACCCGTGCGATGCACGGAAATTATTTCACATAAAATATTAATATAAAATTAAAATATATAAAATAATAATAAATTATATGTTTAAAAATTTTAGATAAAATATAGTAGTATAGTAAAAATATAATAGTATAATAAAAAAATGGTTGTTATGTGCAATTTTTAAGTGGAATTGTTCATCATCATGTTTATGCAAGATCGGTTCAATATAAATTCCAAGGCAAATTTAAATAAAGTTGTTTAAAATAGTAAATTTTATATTTATTTTTAAATTTATTAATCTTTTTAAGGTGTAAATTATGTATTAAATATTAATTATTTATAAATAAAATACAATGTATAATATGAATTGGTTGATAATTGCTAAGCATATGTATTTCTTTTTATTATACTGCACGTTAAAATTAATGGGAGAGATTGTGATTAAAATCGTTTTTTTTGTTTGGATATCTAATCATTTAATGAACAATATTTTTTAATGGAGAAAGTTGAGCGGATTTTGTTATTGCTACTCCCAAGTTACTAATTGCTGTTGTTAATTATTCTGCTTAATAAATAACAAAATAAAAAATAGAATTGTTAGGAATTAATAAATTAAGTAATAAAAAATAATTTAAGATATATTTATAGAAATATTACTATTATCATATTAATTTTAATTTTATTACTTCAGTTACTAATTAATACTTTATTGCTTCAGTTTTTTTATTTTGCTGTTGTATTTTTTTCAACTGCCAGTTTCATATTTTAATTTTAGATGACAAATGGAAAACTTGGTAAAATACTCATCTTACTTTATTAAATTGTATGATAATTCATTTCTTAAAATTATTTTCTCTTATTCCAAGAAGATTCAATAGAAAATAATTATAAGAAAAGAAAATAAAAAACAACACAAAATAAATAAGACCTTGACTACGAATATTTGACAACCTTTATTTTTCTACAATATTCTATTGCCACCACTACGGATAATAAATATCGTGTTTCTCTATATAATCTTGCACTATGCACAAAAATATGAAACTGGCAGTTGAAAAAACACAATTGCAAAATAAAAAAACTGAAGCATTATTCAAAGACTAATAGAAACTATTATAACATAATCTTTCATATTGCTATAAACTCACTAATTATCATTCATTAAATGTGCAAACATATAAACTCTCTAGAAAGAACAAAAGCTAACACGAACACTCGAAACGACGCAGATATATAGACACCAATATTGATTTTTAAAAATGTACAAAATGGAATGTAACTTCATGTATCAGTGTCACCATCAGTGTCGCACGCAACTTCAATTAGAAGTTTTGATGCTACATAGCTTATAACAACAACACAACACAACACAAATACATGAAATTCCTTAATCATGCGTCAATTCAAATGCCACTATAGTAAAGCTAAAAGAAATAAAAAACCAGACTTTGTGTTGATGAATGTCAAGTGTGAACCCGCATCTATGTATCATCAACTTAACTATCACCAACTGCCAGTTTCATATTTTAATTTTAGATGACAAATGGAAAACTTGGTAAAATACTCATCTTACTTTATTAAATTGTATGATAATTCATTTCTTAAAATTATTTTCTCTTATTCCAAGAAGATTCAATAGAAAATAATTATAAGAAAAGAAAATAAAAAACAACACAAAATAAATAAGACCTTGACTACGAATATTTGACAACCTTTATTTTTCTACAATATTCTATTGCCACCACTACGGATAATAAATATCGTGTTTCTCTATATAATCTTGCACTATGCACAAAAATATGAAACTGGCAGTTGAAAAAACACAATTGCAAAATAAAAAAACTGAAGCATTATTCAAAGACTAATAGAAACTATTATAACATAATCTTTCATATTGCTATAAACTCACTAATTATCATTCATTAAATGTGCAAACATATAAACTCTCTAGAAAGAACAAAAGCTAACACGAACACTCGAAACGACGCAGATATATAGACACCAATATTGATTTTTAAAAATGTACAAAATGGAATGTAACTTCATGTATCAGTGTCACCATCAGTGTCGCACGCAACTTCAATTAGAAGTTTTGATGCTACATAGCTTATAACAACAACACAACACAACACAAATACATGAAATTCCTTAATCATGCGTCAATTCAAATGCCACTATAGTAAAGCTAAAAGAAATAAAAAACCAGACTTTGTGTTGATGAATGTCAAGTGTGAACCCGCATCTATGTATCATCAACTTAACTATCACCAACTGATTTTTGCCGCTTGGTTGAAAACTTCCAACCACCACCTGATAAAAACCATGAAAAATATAAGTGATCCTTCTTTTGAGAAAGAAACATGGACACCAAAATACGTGGTTAGAATAAATTATTATATTATTTCAAATCAATTGCCTCTTCTTCTGTAGTTGTATGAATTGATACATTGGCTTCATCAACTAAATGATGTATATTGAAACATTTAAAAATACAAAATCAGTATTGGAATTACTTGGAAAGGAGGGAGTTTCTATTTTGAACGATCATATGCAACCAATTCACAATCAATAACAAATGATGATACAACATTAGTTGTATATTGCAACATAAACATATATTGAATGCAGTATTATATAAATAAATTAAAATAACATGTCATACAACACATGTTCCTAACCAATAAATGAAAAATTAATTTCAATACAGACTCCTCAAAAATACCTTGTGACTCTGAACATCAGAAGTAAGCATCTAAAACACTGAAATTCAACAACAATTAGAGTTAGCTTGAACTTCAATGATCACTTTTTTTTACAGGTAGATCAAAACTCTGGTTTTCTCCCTGTGACAAGTATTAAAAATCAAATTGGGAATAACAACCACAAAATTTCCATAGAAGTAGCAAAAGAGACATTACTTTCTGCTGGCGATACTTGTAATGAGGTTAAGAAAAATAACTTCAGATTATAATGAATACCTTTTTTTTAAAAATTTAACTCAAGTCAACTAACCAAAATATACATAAGTTTCCATTGACATGATATCATCCTTATTTTTCTTATTTCAATTGCGTAACAATCAGGTTAACCTACATGAACATCAGAAGTAATGAGGTTAACCTACATGAACTCAACAATAAGAACAAAAGTGAGTTGTTCTTCCTCACCCCGAAGATCAACCATCACTTTTTTCAATAGTCTTCCAGCATCAATGGAGCCAAATCTTTTGTTGGGTACTGCTTCAAATCAAATATAAGTAAGTTAAAAGTTAAATTTAGCATCATAGATCTACAACCAAACACTTAACATAAAAGGGTCATGCTAACGAGTGCCCCAGGGGCACTCTTTAAGTATTCTAAATAAAGAAAATATTCTTTCAAAAGTTCAGCATTTCAATTTTCGATGCATTAATTACGCATATTTCCAAGAAAAACTTACTTTTTAAAGCTATTAAAGAGTGCCCATGGGGCACTTGTTAGCATTTCCCAACATAAAAATAGAAAAGCAACAAAATCACAATAGCATTTGAGGACTTTACAAAACGAAAAACATAAACTTCACTTCCCCTCTCCTCTTTCTCGACATTCACTCTTTCTCCAACCTTTTTCTTCTCATCAACTATTTTCATAAATCACCAAAACAAACATCCAAAACCCAACACATGAAATAGAAAAACAAAAGGAGGGAGCACACAATTACCGGGTGAAGGACGAAAGAGCAACATGGTGGTGCAAGGTGCTAAGGCGGAGATGGAAGGTGGCTTGGTCAGTTCCGCGCGGAGGTATGGTCACTACACTGAGGGAGTTGGAGCGTGAGGTTATTTATGGATGTCGGAGGACGCGGGTTCGCGGTGGTCCGATTCCGTCGATGTGGTGGTTCCCGGCGTGAGTCATATCGTTGTTGTTGTTGTTCTGCAAGCAATTTCCAGCGTGAATCGCGTCGGAGATTGACGTTGTTTCGATATGCCCTCTTTTTTCTTCATTTCTTTTTATGTTATTTTGAGAGAGGGAGAGAGAGAATAGGAAATGAAAATGATTTATGAGATAAAGAGAATAGGAAAGAAAAATTAATTGTGAGATAGAGATAGAATATATAACACTCAATAGTCACATTGAAAACGTACAACATTTAAATGGTAAATAAAAAATGAATAGGAATGATAAATGGTGTTTATTGAATTTTTCAATATGATTATTGAGTTTTTTTAGAGTGATTATAGTCTTCATTATTACTTAGGAATTAATGAAATAATTAATTCAAAAACAAAATATAAAGAATATAATTATTTAGTTTATTTTTTATTTAATTAAATGAAAACTTTCCTTTTTAAGCAAGTTGTCCAAATATAAGAATTGATGTGAGCTTGCCATGTGTCCCACTTGCCCAATTACTCATCTTGCTTTATTATATTTATATTGTATGATATTCCATCAATCTAAGTGGAAGCGCTCTCTCTCTCTCTCTCTCTCTCTCTCCCTTCCACATAAGCTAGCCGATCCTCTCTCTTCCACACAAACAAGTTGATCCCTTGTGTTAGACCACCAATCGGGAGTGTCGAGCGAGGAGCATACACTATGGGGTCATTCTTTGAGCAACACACATTTGTGGGAGAGACACCACTTCTCCACCTAAAACCTTAAGGTGATAGGTGAGTGGGTTCTCTTACTTATATATATGCTTAAGTCTCCATGTTTCTATCCAATGTGCGACTATTTTCCCCACACTCACACTTATAATTCTTAATAAGGTAGAGCTATTTTTGGTTAAATTATCAAAAAATGGAAGTCCGGATGGATTGTTGTTGGCAAGATCTAAATTTCGGTTTTGCTGCGTTTTAACAAATCAATGCTTTGGATGTTGAGTTTGTTTTTTATTAGATATGAAAAACCGTCTTGTAGAATTTACTTCCCACGATCTTGGATTTCTTACGTTTGAAAAATCGAGTGGGAAATTGGTGAAAATATGATTAGCAGTATGATATTAGAAGGGTGGGATTCTGACTTTTTGTATTACTTAGACAAAGATTGTGATGGAAGAAATGTCGGTTCCAGTGTCGTTAAGAACAAGTAATTCAGTGTTTGATAATTCTTTGTGTGGAAAAAGACCCGAGATGGATATGTCGTTGCAGTTGTACCTTGGATATTGGAAATTCCTATTCAAATGCTAAATGGTTGGTAAGATGAAATATGATGGAAATAACAAGGATTTTAATCAGCAAACAATTCATTGCTTTGGAGCATATGATGGCCATAGCGGCTCTTAGGTAAATTATTTTTTTATGGTCTGTTTGGGTTGACGTATATGAGATTATCTAATGAAAATAACTTATGACATGTTCATAAGTCATTTTAAGCTTATCTAATGAAAGCTACTTAGAAGACTATTTTGAGGAAGTTATGGAAATAACTTAAGACATCTTCATAAGCTATTTTAAACTTATTTTTATAAACTCTTAATGAAAATAATTTGACTTCATTTCTTTGTAGTTGCTATAAACACCTAATTAAACTATTTATGCAAACGTGACATAAATGTGAGTCTTGTCTCCACTTTTTAGCATTTTTCTATGTGTACATCTTCACGTTGAGCTTGCTTTCTTTTTTAGGTGGCAAATTATTATCGTGCTCGTATGCATTTGGATTTAACTAAGGAAGTAAAATTGCTCAAAGAAGGTCTAATAATTGGAAGTCCCAAGGATGATTGTCCAGATTTGTGGAAAAAAGCTTTCACTAACTGTTTTTTTAAGGTTGATAATAAAATTGGGGGGTAACTTAATTGTGAACATGTTGCACCATAAACTATTGTTCCACTACTGTTGTAGCCATTGTTTGTTCATCCTGTATTATAGTTTCAAAATGTGGTGATTCCATAGCGGTGTTGTGTCGTGGAAAAGAATCCTAGGCTTTATCTATGGATCATAAAGTAAGCTTACCTCCAATAATAGTTTTGCGGTTTTGGTGCAATGCTATTGTTCTCCGTGACAAAGATAAACAGATGAATAGTTGGAAATTAGAATCATTCAATTTCTATTTTAGATTGTCATGCTTGATTATGTTATTTTGCTCTTTATTTGAATGAACTCATGCTATATTTCTATTTCATTGTGGTAATTTTTTATTAAGAGAATTCAGTCTGGAATCGTATTTCTACTCAACCCGTCGAATACTTAAAACTGAAGATCTTATCGCAACACACTCACAATACGCATCAAAATTACCAGACATCATTCGAGACGCCACATCAGTATCCATTTCTGCAACACCGACGAAAGCTCAACCATACTATTCACATCAGCAATTTCCCAACCGACACAAACAACACAGAGGCATTAAACTCGATACCTATTACGATTATTAGCCCTAAATCCATGTCTGAAATTTTGAAACTAATAGATATCATTCCTAATCAAGATCTATGATGTCCATTTCTACAACAACACAAACCCGAAGCATTTAAGCAAAAAGATCAAGAACAACACCGATGATGATTTGTAAAGCAAATATATATATATACGATTCCAAGATCAGCAAATCTACATACGAGAGTGGAAAAATATACATGCAAAACCCACCACTAGAATGGGTCACAGGGAAGAAGAAGAAGAACAAATGGAAACTTCTCGTGTTGTAGGCACAATCGAAGACCACCCGAGCTCTATCGACATGATGAGCCATCCAATGATGTTGCTTGAACCTCTAAACTACAAAGAATGGATCAGAGCTCAACTTTGTCAAAGAATAGATGATAAAACCTAACAAAATATGATTTTACAACATATATACAATTTTGAACTCGCAAACCTCACTAAGCGAGCTATGTCTCGCTATGCGAGCTTTCGCTTATCTGAACACTATTCATAAATATTTTACACTAAACGACAAAAATGATCGCGCTAAGCGAGCTTACGAAGCTTCATCTACTGCCAAGGGAAATAGAATCAGGTCATAGCGCGATATAATTTGGGCTTAGCGAGTTTGACAGAACTTTGGCACTTTATTTCTTCAAAACGTGAAAACAAGTAAGTTTCCGGTAGATTTATGAAATTTCCGATATTTTGTACCGGGAATTTTAAATATTTCTGGTATTTTGTACCGGAAATTTCAAAATTTTAGGTGTTTTGTACCGCAAATTTTAAAATTTCTGGTATGTTTATAAAATTCTAAAAATACCAATTTTTTTGAAAATTTCGGTAACTTTTTTATTTTTTAAAAATGCTAATTTTTTTCAGTGAGGACTAGAGGTAGAGATGGTACTGTTGCGGGTCGCGCCATAGATAGAGTCGATGTTCGTGCTCGGGCGGCTGCTGATGAGGCTGACACCTTAATCTTACTAGTTGGACGCGTTCCTTCGTCCGTTTCTAACCGGAAATGGAGTGCTGAGCAGGTGGGTAGGGGGTTTCGTACACCTCGCCGTCGGGGTGGTAGAGCATCCACTGATATGGACCAGCAGGTGCATCAGGATAAGGTTGCTAAGGTTGAGGCGGTGGCAATTGTGCGGGAGCTGGTTGTTACTGAGGAGCAAGTACCTGTTGTTGATGAGAAGGTGCCTAGAGTTGAGGAGCGGGTGGTTGTGGTTGAGGAGGGGGTTGTTGAGGAGCGGGTGGTGCATGATACGGACACCACCACATGTGCATCTACGAAGCCATCAGTACACACTGATGGAGGTTTTCCAAGAGTACCTCTTGACAGGTTCGTTTTGACAGGATATGATGACCATGTCACTTATAGGATATGGAAGGGCGAGGTATGTAACTTTGATTTATACTATTGTGTTTTAATTGTATTTTTTTAATTGTATTTTTTTGTTACAGGAACGTCTAGTGCTGAAGCTCACTTCTCACGGGTTCAAGTTGAAGAACTTCTCCGAGAGACCGATGCCTGAGCAGGTGGCGAGGATAGTTCGGGACTTCCATTTGATGGAATTTTTTGGATGCTCCTTGACGATGTTGGACGCCCCTCAATTATCAACATTTGTTGAGAGATGGCACCTGGATACATCATCCTTCCATCTTCCATTCAGGGAGATGACAGTGACTCTGGATGATGTGCATTCCCTATTTCACCTTCCGATAGCTGGTACATTTATTACAGCGGTTCATAGGGACCAGGCGACGGTGGTGCACATGGTGGTGGATGCTTTAGAGGTTGATGAGCTGGTTGTGCTCAAGGAGTTTGGTGACACTTGGGGCTTTCACCTCGGGATGACTTGGTTGTAGGGGGTTTATCAGGAGCTTGTCGATGCAGGGAGGTACCAGGCTGCCGCTAGGGCGTACATGATACATCTAGTGGCATGTACCCTCTTTGCGGATAAGTCTAGATACTATATAGATGTCCGCTATCTTTCTCTATTCAGCGACCTTGAGACCCCATGTTGGGCTTCGGGAGTGGTGGCATTGACGATGTTGTACACGATGCTTGATGATTATCTGAGCTTGTTATAGGTTTATATTTTAACATGTTTTTGGTGTTTTATTTTAATTTACCAGAACTTAATTATTTTTATTTATACAGTGTTGGATCTACGAGCATTTCCCTCACATATGTGAGCGGAAGACCCAGCGTTGTGCGGATGATGGCTCTTGTGCAAGGAGGTGGAAGGCCAGACACACCCTTCCAGGAGACAGACCCTTGATGGAGTACAGACGGAGGCTGGATGCTCTGACTATGGATGATGTCATTTGGACACCTTATACAACTCACCGCGCACATCGTCCTTTTGAGGTATCTTCCTTATACTTAGGGTATGTCATATGGGAGAGCCATGTGGCTAAACACTTGCCTAAGAGGTGTCTACTCCAGTATGATTATATACAGGGCATCCCACGTCCGGTCCTAGAGGCTCCAGCTGGTGGCATTGATCGATGGTTTCAGAGCCACATCATCAGCTCCCCCCGTGGGATCATGGACATCCATTGCGGTTCAGCAGCCTGGGTAGTGTCAGGATGGATACCTAGAGTGGTTCCTCAGTGTGTCACACCCTAGGGTCAGCTCATCTGCCGCAATATCTGATGTTCCAGGGCCTTCAGGTACCAGGAATTCTTCACCACCACCACCATTCACCACCTCCACCTCCCGTTGGTGACCAAGACAGCCGCCTGCAGTACATCGCAGTTCACTTGGATAGCTTCATGGGTTTGGTGAACCTTGATGGTGAGGTTCACAGTATTTTATTTAGGTTCGCGGATGTTCCCAGCAGAGGACCTATGTAGATTTATTTTGTTATGATTGTATTATTTGTATATTTGTATATTTTGTACGAACATCTTATGTATGAACATCTTTTTTATTGCATAATCTTTTTGGCTAGTACATATTTCGAGTAGATAAAGAAATTATCAATAACAAACAAACATAGTTAACAAACATCAGATGACAAGCAACAAGCATAAACAGTACTCCGAAACATGAAAACTTAGGCACTACCAGAAGACTCTGGACGAATCAGACACTTCATTATGTCGTCAACAGATCTTTAGATTTGTGCATCCAATTCAATCAGACCTTTAGTTATCCTACGGCGAAATGATTTCCGCATGGCCTTCACATCTTCATCATTCTTTAACTCGATTAAGTTGTATTTCACCCTTCCATTTGTATCAATCCAGTCCTCCCGAAACTCGATCTTTGTCACCCTTCTGTTAGCGGAATCAGGCACCAAATTATTCAACGTTTCTTTCAAGGTGGCAAAGGATTCAGCGTCGTCTGGAATTTTGGTTTGAACAGCAGGCATGCAGCCATTGAAATACATGGATACTTTAATCAAATACTGAGAAAGAGGCATTTTGTTGAAATGATGTGTTATCTAATAACACTAACACCCCTATTTATACAAATGGTGGTGCATTCTAGATCACACAAATGTATGGGTGCAATCAGGACCCTCCAAAAGTATCGACAAAATCTCAACCGTTTAAAAAACTAAAAAATTGAAACATATCATAAATTTAGTTAATTTTGAAATTTCCGGTATGTTTTACCGGAAATTTCCTTCTAACTGAAATTTCCAGTAGTTTGTACCGGAAATTTTAGAGTGAATACCGAAAATTTGTTTTGGAAATTCTTCGTTTTTCATTAAGAGTAAAATTGGATTTATAAAAAAATGGACGGTGGCAAAGATAAAAAAGATGGTGGCGAGTTAATTTCTTGTACAATTGTCCCTTGCTTGTATTAATAGATTGTAACTTGACTTTGTTATGAAATTAAGTACCTCTCGTATTCACTTTAATACAAGTCTCATGCTTGGGAATAAAATTAGAAAAAATTATACCAATTGCGACCTAAAAATTGAATCGAATGTGGCATATTCAAATAGTCAACATAATTGTTGCCTATTCATTGTCTTTTGTTTTGACAAAGGTTTTCTGCCTTTCAGCAACACTTCTTAAACAAATATTATAGTGATATGCTACAAAACATGGTGCATTAGGAATAATCCTTCCAAATAAGGTCAATGAAATTTTTAAAAAGTCCCGCAAAAATGCATAAGGAGAATTGAGAATTTCTCGTCTTTCTAAGGCTACTTGTACTCGAGGACTTTCAATAAATTCAGGATTGCTACACGTTTAAGGACTTTCAATAGATTCTTTTTGCTTAAATTTATTCTTAAGTATTACATGTAAATGGGTTGGCTTTCATTAAGCATTTTCTCCAAAGATTGATCAAATGACAAAGAAGTTCTAATAAATGGATTTGATAAAATGGAAACTCGGTATCCAGTTCTTAACACCGTCCACCTGCTGGAGAGTAATTCAAGGCAAAACATTAGCATAGCATGGCTCATCACGCGAGCCCTTGAAAAAAAGCATACTCTTAATTCCCAAATCTTCACCAACATATCACCCTTGGGTTCCCAATAGGTGCCTTTTTCAAACCATTAGCATGGCACATCTGCTGCAATGCCTAGTCTACTGCTATCATCCATCAAGTTGTGGGTGCACCCGATTACATTTTGCACCGGCTCCACATTGTCCCTCTACACCATATAATTTTATTACACCACAACCTGCAGGCTAGCATCACAAAATGGACCTTCTGCCAGAAAGATAATGATTATGATAGTGATGACAGTACACTGAATATTGGCATGTCCGACACTCTTCTATAGTTAAATAATCAAACAATTAACTGTCATAGATCTTTGGGGTAACCAAACTTACCTATTTTGCAGGCAACTGAACAAAACAGTGAAGGATATTTCAACATCTACTTCGCACAGATGATACACCTTGGACAAAATCAAAACTAACCAAAAAAAACTTGTATATATGAATGCTTAGAAAATATCATATCATGAGTAAAAGATGAAAGTTAAAAAACATGAAACATTAGGCATTAAGAACATACAAGTACAAGTACCTAAATCCCACATCACTTTAAAGAACAAAAACAAAAGCAGATCAATGACTCTTTCAGCTTCAGGGATCATTTGTCATCATTCATCTTGTATTGTTGGCTTGCATCACCCATATGAAATAAATAATCCATAAATTACGCAATGAATTATTAAATAAAATAAATTAAACCTAGGTCTTCAGGTTATATAGAATTAAGCTTAATGGGAAATTCAAACTCAACCTTCAAGTTCTCTGTATGGATTAAAGAGAGAACTTTGTGGCAAACTCAAGACTAGAACTGATCAACAAATGTTACAGACGGAAAAAAATATTGAATTGTAGAAGAGTCTAACAAGCCATATTTTTTGTGACTTTTACCTCAATCTATTTTTAATAATATGAACAAGTTAGTTGTCAGAATCGCAATCCCTTTTGTAGGACAGTCCAATTCTGCAAATGAGAAAACTCATATTTGGGTAGGATCGGTGAGATCACCGTCGAAACACGTAGAATTCGTGAGATCGTGCGTTTCTTCCTACCAAAGGAAATGAAAACGAATAGTCTGCTGTCAACACAAAATATCTCATTGGCATGTGTTTGGCATTTTCAACCTCTGTATTCAAAACTACTATAAAAGACATGTCTAATTCAATGAATAAGTAATTATTGTAATAGGTGAATTCCAATTGATAACTGAATATATAACAAGAAAGTGACAATTAACTAAATTTGAGAAAATGTTGCAGCAAAGAATCGGAAATCATTTAACATTTTAAACTGTATTTTGATTCAAATAAACTGCTTAGTTTACTTTGGTGAATTAAAGAGGGAAAAGAAACACTAGAGGTAATGATGTCTGACTGAGCCTAGGACTTGAGATGTTTATCTCGGATAGAGTTGCTTAGCATCGACCCCCTAAAATGCTATCGCGGTATAATGGATGGTGGAATAGCCACTTTTCTAAAGACTAAAAACCACTATACAAAGTAAACATAAAATACTAGAAATTAGACGTATTCACAAAATTAAAGAGATCATCGTACTTATAGTTAAAGAACCTAATGTATATGGTGTGATAAAACTTAGGCAGAGAAGAAGACTAAACAAAACTAAAGTAGAAATTGAGGAAGAACATAACATTACTCTTCAAAGGGTTCGGGTTGGAATTTATTCAACAATTTAAAAAATTGAGGAATTTATATTCAAAAATCGAATTGCGGCTGCGATAGCGGTTTGGGGCACAATTAGCGGCCGCTATTGTTGACAGCGGTTCACGGACCAGAAGCGTTGCGCCTAACCCTACCACCGCTGCGCTATTCTGTTATAGTGGTGCTATAGCGTGCTATCAACAACATGGCCTAGGACCTCCAGCTGTGCATACTATCCAACTCCCTCACCACTGGAACAATCATAGAGATTTTAGATTTAGCTAATTTGACTCATAACAAGGAGCCTATTAGGGAAATCTCATTATTTTTATTCATGAAAAGGGATTAAGGGAACCATCAATACAAACAATTACATGATAAGACTATTAGGTAACTATGAGCCTAGAGTTATGACTTGTTATAAGGGGCATTCAATTTTGTTCTAGTAATTTTATACTATAACACCAACAGACCATAATTATGTAATATACTTATCCATACTATTGACGATATTCAAGAACAATGCTATATAAGAGAAAACCCAAAGCCTGGGAGATAGTATACTATATAATCATCTCATGGAATGGAATCATACCTCTAAAAAGATTGCATCTGCCGAGCCATGCCATTCTATGCCAAATCACTGTCCAATTTCAAAACACACTGCATATTGTTAGAACCAATAAATAAAGGTACTAAGAAAACCCTGCAGCAATATCATACATTTTCAGCAGAATTCTACAACACCGTGAATAGTTGTGGTGTTTTTGAGTTTTCATAGCAGAAAAAACCAAGTAAGCCCAAATGATTGTGGGAAAAAGTTTTTGTATTTGTAAAATCATTATGGACGTATAACCATGCAAATTTACTGAGACTGGGCACAAATTTTTTGTCACGCCCAAACATAGTTTACATAATAAGTTTAAATTCAATGGTTTTAAGATATTTCAATTTTGACCAAAAACAGGGATAGAACTTATATTATCAAAGAAATCATTATAACTACCTGAATCAGATTTAAACCATTCTATGTGCGGGATGATTATTTAAACATCTTGATTTCCTTCAATAGAATTAGAAATGGTACACACACAGATATGCAAATAACACAACTCACAAGAGATTATAGCACCAATGGCCTAAAGGTATTTCACTATTTCGACATATTCGTTCATCTCAATGCTATAAACCTATATAAAAAAAAGGCCTTACTTGTATACAAAAAGTAAAGACTTTTTTCTACCAAGTAGAGTCGGCTACATGAACCAAACCACCAAACCAGACCATAATGTCATGTCCTCAGTTAAGTTTAAGCATAGTGATAGATATGACCCAAAAGGAAAACTGAATTGTATTGATAGAAAGATGAATTTTGTTACAAGGTAAATTAAAGAAAATGAAGTGAATTCAAAACTTATCCAAGCACTATATGCTAGCATCCTTCCCCTGGTATAGCCTTAATAGCCTAGACGCTTCTTCCTCTTCATAACAATTCACATACCTTTTCATGAACAACACATCAGACAATTTAAACGGTGTACACAAGCTAGCACTCTTCTTAATCAAACCTTTGGATAACAGATACCGGACGACTGAAGCCCTTGGAACAAGCCTTTTCTCTATACTAAGTCCGAATAGTTCAGGTGCTGCCATGAGCACGGAAGGATCCCATTCAAGCTCTTTGACCCAAAATTGCATCACCGCATTGAGTTTATCCGGTGACCGAAGCATAAAGTAAGGCTGTCTTTTAAAGGCATAAAAAATGACATCTTCAGAACAACCCCAGCTCTTCAAGGCATCAACTTTGGCATCCCATTGGGATTTGGTGATAGCCCTTTTGGCTAATAATGCAACACCAAAACTGATTTTGGAAGGGTGAAACCCTAATTCCTTAATGATTGAAGTAATGGCTTTTCTCAAATCATTAGAACATAGTACAGAAGGTCTAGAACAAAGCAAACATTAAATACAAGAACGGGTTACACCAAAATCAATTAAAAATGGACAGACAATGATTATAGCAATAGCTTTTTGATCAGAGGGACAGAAACTTCTTACCAATTCAAAAGTTTGAATAATGCGTTTGAGGCTTGATCTTAGGAAATGGGGGCTTCTGGTGATGGTGGCGACTATGTTGGTGGGAGAAGCGCCTTTGGAAGCTAAAAATTGAGAGCATCTTGTGGAGATAAACCACAATTGTTAGTGAGGTAGGATATGGTGAAAGAGTGGGGTTTGAGGAGAAGAAGATGACATTTTGGGGTTGAAGAAAGATTGTTGGGGTAAGGAAAACCTCTGAGATGCAACATGAGATGAGATGAGATGATTCAGCAGAAAAGAAACTAAGAGAGTTTTGAAACTAAGACACTATGTCACTAATTCAACCACTATTCTTTAAGGGTGTGTTTGGTTCAAATGAGGGGAGGGGAGGGGAGAGATTTTAATGGAGGAGAGAGAAGGGGAGGGGAGGTGAGGGGATTTTTTTAAAAGGATGGGTGTTTGGTTCAAACGAGGGGAGGGGAGGGGAAGAGAGGGATTTTAATTAAAAATATGTTTGGTTCAGGAGGGGAGGGGAGGGGTTTTATTAATAATTTACATTTTTATCCTTCTTTGTTAGTAAAATTTCTAATATTGAGTGATTAAAAAGTGATGATTTACCACATAATGTTAAAAAATTGAGTTCACTTAATTCGAATAAAATGTTCAAAATCAAATTAAACTATATGTTAATAACAACTTTAAAATCGTAAGGAATTATTTGACAAATAAAATACATAAAATAATTTATTATTAAATATAAATGGTTTAAAATTTTTAATAAAATAAAAAAATAAATAAATTGATTAAAATGAAAATTTTAAAATTTGATATAAAAGAAAATATGATAGGATACATAACAAAATTAGAAAAAAAAACATAAATAAACATAAAAAGACTTATAAAAAAATCAAAAAAGTGAAATGATTATGATTTATATTAAGGACAAAAATTTCAAAATAATTTGAAGGTGGAGAATAATTGTAATAAGTTGATAGAAGCAATCGAGAAAAATCACACAGAAGAAAACAATAATACAAAAGAAAATGAATAATCTAAAATATTAAAATTAAACTGAGGATATTATAGTAATTATGATAATTTTTAAAATATTAAAGTTGAGATTCCCTCCCCTCCCCTCCAAATCCCTCCAATTTGGAGAAACGCAAAAAGTGTGTTTTGGAGGGATTTTGCTCCCCTCCCCTTCCCTCCCCTCCCCTTATAAAATTTGAACCAAACACATTTAATTAAAAATATTCCCTCCCCTCCCCTCCATCTACCCCGAACCAAACACACCCTAAGTATAGAATTCCACGATGATTATTAACCAACACCCCTAATTATCACTACGATCACTTTTGATAAATTAAGATAACCATTCCTTTCAGTATAAATAGTTATTATATGTTCTTTCACAATAAGAGGAGTTGATTGAGATTGTTTAAGCAACTCATGTAATCGTTGACCTCTTGACAATTGATTTTGCGTAGCTTTATCGAGATCTGATGAGAGTTGTGCAAAAGATTCTAATTCTGCGAATTGTGTCAATTCCAATTGTAATTTATCAGCTACTTGTTTCATGGCTTTTATTTGAATCGTCGATCCAACTCTAGAAACAGAAATACCCTCATTAATTGCAGCAGGTCTGGTCCAAGCATTGAATAAATTAGCAGATAAGAACATTTGGCCATCTGTAATGGAAATTACATTAGTAGGAATATAAGTTGAAACATCTCTTAATTGGGTCTCAACTATTGGTAAAGCACTCATACTTCCTTCACCTAACTGAGAGCTTAATTTAGCGGCTCTTTCCAAAAGACACGAATGTAAATAAAAACATCTTCGGGATAAGCTTCGTGACCCGGTGGTCTTCGTAATAGAAGAGACATTTGGCGATAAGCCTGTGAATTTGCTATCGTTTTATCTATCTATTATTTTATCTATCTATAATCTTCCTCAAACTACCATTAGGAATACTAATGACCATGACCAACCACAACCTCAATCATAATTGATCACCAATTTGATACTCTGATTATCATTTTATATACTTATATTCTTCGTTATTTCCATTATAATCAGCATTTTGAATATCGACAATCAGTAATATACTCACTATCAATCCTCACTTGAACAATCTTCAACCGCCACTTAAACCAATTTCAATCACCACTCTGACTGCCACTGATTACCATAATTAACTACCGCTCTAACCATCACTCTAAACATCATAAACAACCACTTTGACCATTATTGGTCATACTTGAATATGAAATTTTTATTATTATGTAGAGAGAATGCACATGTATATATAGGTTTAAGCCTCCTAATCAATAAACTAAAACAGGAAAGGTTTTATACAATAATATCCTAATTGATACTAATAATCTTATTATAAAATAATATTTTAACACTCCACCTTAAGGTGGTGCATATAAATCATATGCATCCATCTTGTCACATATGTAAGTAATCCGAGGTTTCCGAAGAGATTTTGTAAAGAAGTCAGCAAGTTGATCCCTAGAATTGACAAAGGAGGTTTTGATGATCCCGGTGGTAATCTTCTCTCTAAGAAAATGACAATCAACTTCAATATGTTTTATCCTCTCATGAAATTTTGGATTGGAGGAGAGGTGCAAAGCTGTATGGTTATCATATACAAGTTCCATATGACCGACTTCGCAAAAATGAAGTTCATGTAGTAAATGCTTTAACCACAAGAGCTCACATGTGGCATGAGCCATGGCTAGATACTCATCTTCTGTACTTGATCGAGCAACAACATTTTTCTTTTTGCTCTTCCATGAGAACAAATTTCCACCAATAAAAACACAATAGCCTGGTGTAGAGCGTCTATCACTTGCATCTCCTGCCCAGTCAGCATCTAAATATCCAATGATATCGATGTTTCCTCTATCACATAAAATAAGCCCTTTCCGAATGATTATTTGATATACTTGAGTATTCGAATAACTACATCCCAATGGTTGTCATAATAAGAGTTTAGGAATTGACTTACTACATTGACGGGAAAAATTATATCGCGTCTAGTCAAGGTATGATAATTAAATTTTCCTATAAGGCTTTGATATATAAAGGATCAGTATATGGCTTCCCCTGATTAGGAATAAGCTTTGCATTAGGATCCATAGGATGGATTATCAACCGGTTTGCAATATGTAAGATCTGTTTCTTCCAAAATATCAAGGGCATACTTCCCTTGGGAGATAACAATACTTGACTTTGACTGAGATACCTCAATAACCAATAAGTAACAAAGAGGACCCAAGTCCTTAATCTGAAAATTCTAAAATAAGTGTTGTTTTAAAGCCTTGATACCCTTATAGTCATCACCAGTAATGACAATGTCGTCAACATAAACCACTAAATAAATATATTTATTAGAAGAGGAGCATTTGGTGAAAATGAAGTGATATGATTCACAACGGGTCATGCCAAATTGTTTCAACACTTCACTAAATCTTCCAAACCATGCCCGAGGTGACTGTTTCAAGCCATACAAAGATTTATGTAATTTACATACCTGATTACACTCCCCTTAAGCAACAAACTCGGGAGGTTGCTCCATATAAATCTCATCTTCCAAGTCACCATGAAAGAATGCGTTCTTGACATCCAATTGAAATAAAGCTTATAATTTCATGGCCTCCATGGCCAGAAAGAGACGAACAAATGTCATATTTGCAACCAGAGTAAAGGAATCATTATAATCTTGACCAGGGACTTAAGTATACCCATTTGCCACTAGGCGAGCTTTCAATCGATCTACCTATCCATCAGGACCCACCTTAACATTGAATATCCACCTACAACCAACAATAGATTTCCTAGGAGGGACAGTAATAAGCTCCTAGGTATGATTAGATTCTAAAGCTGACATTTTTGTCAAGTATTGTCTATCTCCACCCTGAATAGGATAATGCTTCTTGGATAGTTTTAGGAATAGAAACAAATGCAAGTGCAGTAACAAAAGTATAATAGGTAGGAGATAAATGATGGTAAGATGCACAATTATATATAGGATAAGGGTTACAGGTTGAACGGTTACCTTTACGGATGCCAATGGGAAAAGCAAGAGACGAAGTCGGAGCAGGGTGGAGGCGCTTGGAATAGGCACTAAGTATCGTGGTCTTTACTATCTTCATCCTTCCACTTCTTCTATATGTGTTAGTACTGAATCTCCTGATCTTCGACATCGTCGCCTAGGTCATCTTTATCCAAGTTGAAGAAAATGGTGGCTGGTCTTTCTCATTTAGAGTCCTTACAGTGTGAAGCTTGTCAGTTAGGAAAACATATTAGAGTTTCTTTTTCCAGTCGTATTAATAATTGAGCCATGTCTCTTTTTGATGTTGTTCATTCTGATGTATGGGGTCCTAGTTAGATTCCTTGATACAAACTTGAATATGAAATTCTTATTATTATGTGGAGAGAATACATATGTATATATAAGTCTAAGCCTCCTAATCAATAAACTAAAATAGGAAATATTTGATACAATAATATCCTAATTGATACTACTAATCTTATAATAAAATAATATATCAACAATCATCACCACAAACTACCGCCAACAACTGCCACGTTTACCTTGTTCGATCACCACCACCTATCATCAATCACCATTACTTACTAGTGTGAGACCAGTGATGTTGAGTTTTAACCTCATTAGCGAGGGCCAATAAGGACCTTATATGGAAAAGTCATATTTGAAATGTTCGTCATTTCTCTCAAACGATTGATGGTTTATATAGGATTATTGGTATAATTTATGCCCATAAAATCCATTTATAAGACATTACAACATTTTCTCCCTTGTTTGTACAAGACTATTTATTGAAATTTAAGTCTCATGTCTCCTAGTTTGAGACCAACCACTTATGTCCATTAAGAAGACTTAAGTCCTCTGAAATTCGAGTACAGACTTGTTCCAATAAATTATCCAAAATGCACACAGTCTCCCAAAAAAAGCCCACGGGGGTGAAATGTTTAAGGAGAAAAATATTGATCTCAATTCTCACCCAATCTTATTACTTTTATGTCTTAGTAATTAACACGGCCTATTAATTTTAATCGAGATGTGCAAATTTGATCTTATTGGTTTTTCTGTTATTTTAGTGATGTGTTTTAGGTCTCAATTATTGTGTAACCCTTGATGAAAGTTAATGAAAATTTTTATTCTCACCCTCAATTACTCTCTCTCTCTCTCTCTCTCTCTCTCTCTCTCTCTCTAATTATCTCTTCTCTCTCACTATCTTCTTCTACACATACCCTAAACTCCCATTGTTCACCAATTGTGAGATTGTATGTTCCAATAGTTTTTGACAGGACCAAAGCTTGTTATTCTATGGTGGGATCCCTTTATCCTGGCGTGAGTTGGTTATAGTCTAACTCTTGCTTAGGTGTTCTTTCCGAAGTGCGGTTAAGATCTTCCTAAGCAAGATATCGTAATATACATAATCTTTTAGTAGTTATTCTTTAACGTGTTTTTCTATTTTTTGTTATGGTTTATAAGTGTTAATTATTTTCGTATTATTTGATTCGCATTCATATCAATACTTATTACTTCTTTGTCTATGTTCATGCATTTAATCATTAAGGTGATTCTCGGTGCGTTATGTTTTAAGTTATCTGATTTTACCATGTAAATCGGCATTTTAGTATATTTCTACTTATTTAATGTATTTTTATCATATGTTTTCATGCATCATGTTAGTTCTAAACATGTTTAACATGTAATTTTACAACTTTCAATTCATTATTTTCAAATGAATTGAATCTAATGATCTTTTAAATCGATTCAAAATAAAATATTCAAATATTGAAGTAAAATATTTACTTTTCTATGTTCCATTTTTTTCACTCTACTCCACTCTATTCATTTTAAAATATTCAAACATAATTATTAAATAAATTTAGAAAAGAAAAAAAAAACAAATAACCGTTAAATTTAGAAAAGATATAAATGTTAGATTTCACTTTGTTTCATTGTTATTTAATGGACTTTGGTTTTATATTATAGCTATTACTTTGATCTTGCATGGGTTTACATCTTGTATATTTTTTATTTGGAATGAGAATCGATCTCCTAATTTCTATTGTACTATAAACTTGAGGCAACTAGCCCCCCTTCTATACTTTTTTTGTCATTTATATGAAGAAAAGAAATGTTTGTTGCAATCTTTGATATAGGTCACACTAAAGCTTGAACTCATATCCAAATGTAAAACTGGTCATATTTTTCTCAATCCACCCCATACATTTTTTTAAGAACCGTTCAAAACTCCATTTTGTTCATGTTCTAAAGAATCCTTTTGAACACTCTATATTTCGAAAGCATCTTTCCAAAGCATATCATTACAATATTTATGACTTTAAACAATGTTAGGCAACATATTTGTTATCTATTCTATATGCCACAATAAGTAAAATTTTATATAGAAAAGATCATTTCATGATAGCACAAAATATTAGGAAAAGAAAAACTTCGGCGAGAAGATCCTCTCGCTCCTTTCTTATTCTTAATCGTTGGAGAAGATCTTACGAGTTTAGTGAAGAAGGCAGTGGAGCTAGACCTTTTTAAAAGCTTCAAAGTTCACGACGATTTTGATTTTAATATCCTTCAGTATGCAGATGATACAATTTTGATAAGCAAAGGATATTGGGATAACTTATGGAGCTTTAAAACTATCTTGCGAAGCATTGAGTTGGTTCCCAATTTCAAAGTGAATGTTTACTAAAAGCATGTCCTATGAATGGAGTTTAGAAGACTCATTCTTGACTACAGCTTCTAACTTTGTTATGCGGCTTTGATAAAGCTTCATTTCGCTACTTGGGAATTCAAGTTGGCACTAATCCTCGGAGATTAGAGACTTGGAAGCTGCTTATTAGTGCTTTCAAAAAGAAACTCACTGTTTTGAAAGAAAAAATCTGTCCATGAGCAGAAGGCTGGTACTCATCAGTTTGTTGCTTGGTTGTCTTATGGTGTTCTTATTTTCCTTCTATTATGCATCGAAGAATGTCATTATAAAGCTCTCTCAAGTCTAGATGAGTCTTTTTGGGGAGGAGGCTCGAAATCGTGTAAAGTGGGATTATGTCTATTTATCAAAGGAAGAAGGAGGGTTTAGTGTAAAAATTTTGCTCTCGTTTAATCTCATGTTGTTAAATAAAATGGAGATGGTGAATCCTCAACCATCATAACAATGTTTGGTCCAATTTAATAAGATATATAGGAGATTTTTCCTCATAAGGTACTATGTTCGGATGGATTAGGAACAAATACTTCGGATTCCTTGTGGTGGAAAGATCTTCTCCTTAGAGATTTGGTTGAAAAAGGAGAAGCAAACTGGTTGGGAAGCCTTTCAAAGTGTAAGTTTGGTAATGGTGAAACAATTTATTTTTGGAATAATGTCTAGTGCGGCTTTAAGGCGAGCGGGATTCTTTTATATGTTTTTGTTGTCACGAGATAGAAATGGTAAGGTCTGCAACATGGGCGAGTGGGTTGACAGTTTATAGGCGTGTAATTTGCGATGGGTTAGGCCCCTCAACACGGAAGAGTTATTGCGAGTCGACGATCTTAAAAGATGAGTCAGTTCTATCGTTGTTCATAGGCAGACACATGACAGGTTATGCTAGATACCAGACCAACTTCAGACACACTCTATGAGCAGCTACTACTTTGAGCTTTGTAAATTCAGGTCGAATTCGAAGCAAGACAACAACTCCATCGTTGCATCTAAGAGGTTATGGCAATCTATTGGTCTAAGTAAAAAAATGCACGATAGACTTCCAACTCGGTTCTATGACATAAAGGTATTCTTAGAAGCAATCATCAAACTTGTGTGCTTTGTTTCAATCAATTCGAAACACACAATCATTTATTTTTCTCCTGTCACTTTGTCAAATCTATTAGGAATGCAATTTTCACTTGGTTAAATTGGTTCCCGGAATCTTGAGAGCTTGGCGACGTTCGAAACTTTACTACATTCAACATCTTCACAGATTGAAACTTCACTACATTCAACATCTTCCCTGGCTTCACTACATTCAACATCTTCCCAGGCTTTAAATACTACAGGTTCTCTGGTTAAATTGCTTCCCAAAATCTTGAGAGGATAACGACATTCGAAACTTTACTACATTCAACATCTTCACAGGCTTTAAATACTACAGGTTCTCTGGTTAAATTGGTTCCCAAAATCTTGAAAGGATAACAACATTCGAAACTTTACTACATTCAACATCTTCACAGGCTTTAAATACCGCAGGTTCTCTGGTTAAATTAGTTCCCAAAATCTTGAGAGGATGACGATGTTCGAAATTTAACTATATTCAACATCTTCCAAGGCTTTAAATACCGCAGGTTCTCACATGTGTTTTTGCTATCTACTAGATGGAACATATGGCTTGAGAGGAACACTATTATCTTTAATGGAAAGATAGTCAATTCATCAGAAATTGTTAACAACATCATACATACATCTTAGGTTCCTAAAAAAAGATTAGAATATATATTACATTTTCTCCATCACTAACACTGATTCCTTATACATGTATTTTGGTTTCCCAATGTTAGCTAAAGAATTGTCGGTTTCCCAATGTTAGCTAGAAGAATTAAGGACTTAATTACATTATGGACAAGTTGAATGTTAGATTGGCTTTGTAGAAAAACAAGCCTCTCAACAACTCAAAGAGATTAGCTTGGGCTTCTTTTTGCTTAAATTTACTCTTAATTATTACACGTATGAGTTGGCTTTCATTAAGCATTTTCTCCAAGATTGATCAAATGACAAAGAAGTTCTAATAAATGGATTTTAAACAGTTACCCCTCTGATTGTGTGATATGTTATCAGCATGCCTTTGATAAAATGGAAACTCAGTATCCAGCTCTTAACACCGTCCACCTGCAGGAGAGTAATTCATAGCATGGCTCATTACACGATCCCTTGAAAAGATAATACTCTTAATACTGACAGCGCAACTGCTGCAATGCCTACTGCTACACGGCTCCACATTGTCCCTCTACACCAGATAATTTTATTACACCACAACCTGCAGGCTAGCATCACAAAATGGACCTTCTGCAAGGAAGATAATGATTATGATAGTGATGACGGTACACTGAATATTGGCATGTCCAACACTCTTCTATAGTTAAATAATCAACAGTTAACTGTCATAGATCTTCGGCTAACCAAACTTACCTGTTTTGCAGGCAACTGAACAAAACAGGGAAGGATATTTCAACATCTACTTCGCACAGATGATACACCTTGGACAAAATCAAAACCAACCAAAAAAACTTGTATAAATGAATGCTTAGAAAATATCATATCATGAGTAAAAGCTGAAAGTTAAAAAACATGAAACATTAGGACCCCATGATGGGTTTGTGTATAATTTTATGAAGCAGAAGATGGAGATTATGAATAGAACAGTGTAGAAAAACTGTAATTGTATTAATAAGGAAGAACAATTACAATTAATAAAGGCAAAGCAATTCTGTAACAAACTGGTAGTGGAGCTACCAATTCCCTAAAGCACTTAGTGCTCCCAAATCACTAAGAAAGTGACCCCACCAATACTAACTGAATTCTTAGCTAACCTTCTATCTCTCTCTGTTACTCCTTATAAAACATTCCTTCCATGCACTCTATGCACTACACAGCCACGTCATCAATCTTCACGCCTTTCCCCCTCTTCCTTGAGTAAACTCTCCATATTTTCGGTTTAGGCCCAAAATCAAAGCCCATTCCATGATCCACGTTTCTATCAATACTCTCCTCCTTAGAAATAGCCTTGTCCTCAAGGCTAAACTCTGGAAACTGCCCACGTAGAACATCATCATCTTCCCAAGTTACATCATCCAGAGACTTGTTCTGCCATTTGATCAAACTCTGATGCACAGCCACACCACCCTGCATAGTCACTCTAGACCCCATCACCCTATCTGGATACACATCAACAGCATCTGTTATCTCTAGCTCTTTAGGGAGCTCTCCTTGAACTTGATAATTCCCAATGGCCTTCTTAAGCAAGGAAACATGAAACACCGGATGAATCCTTCATCTTTCAGCTTCAAAAAAACATGAAACATGAAACATACGAGTACAAGTACCTAACTCCCACATCACTTCAAAGAACAAAAACAAAAAGCAGATCAATGACTCTTTCAGCTTCAGGGATCATTTGTCATCATTCATCTTGTATTGTTGGCTTGCATCACCCATATGAAATAAATAATCCATAAAATTCGCAATGAATTAATAAATAAAATAAATTAAACCTAGGTCTTCAGGTTATATAGAATTAAGCTTAATGGGAAATTCAAACTCAACTTTCAAGTTCTCTGTATGAATTAAAGAGAGAACTTTGTGGCAAACTCAAGACTAGAACTGATCAACAAATGTTACAGACGGAAAAAAAATTTGAATTGTAGAAGAGTCTAACAAGCCATATTTTTTGTGACTTTTACCTCAATCTATTTTTAATAATATGAACAAGTTAGTAGTCAGAATCGCAATCCCTTTTGTAGGACAGTCCAATTCGGCAAATGAGAAAACTCATATTTGGGTAGGATCGGTGAGATCACCGTCGAAACACGTAGAAATGGTGAGATCGTGCGTTTCTTCCTACCAAAGGAAATGAAAACGAATAGTCTGCTGTCAACACAAAATATCTCATTGGCATGTGTTTGGCATTTTCAACCTCTGTATTCAAAACTACTATAAAAGACATGTCTAATTCAATGAATAAGTAATTATTGTAATAGGTGAATTCCAATTGATAACTGAATATATATAACAAGAAAGTGACAATTAACTAAATTTGAGAAAATGTTACAGCAAAGAATCGGAAACCATTTAACATTTTAAAATGTATTTTGATTCAAATAAGCTGCTTAGTTTACTTTGGTGAATTAAAGAGGGAAAAGAAACACTAGAGGTAATGATGTCTGACTGAGCCTAGGACCTATGATGTTTATCTCGGATAGAGTTGCTTAGCATCGACCCCCTAAAATGCTATAGCGATATAACGGATGGTGGAATAGCCGCTTTTCTAAAGACTAAAAACCACTATACAAAGTAGACATAAAATACTAGAAAGTAGACCTATTCACAAAATTAAAGAGATCATCATACTTAATAGTTAAAGAACCTAATGTATATGGTGATAAAACTTAGGCAGAGAAGAATACTAAACAAAACTAAAGTAAAAATTAAGGAAGAACATAACATTACTCTTCAAAGGGTTCGGGTTGTAATTTAAACCCTTAAAAAAGACAACGGTTTAAAAAAATTGAGGAATTTATCCTGAAAAATCTAATTGCGGCTGCGATAGCGGTATGTAGCTGCAATTAGCGGCCTCTATAACCGCTATTATTGACGGTGGTTCCGGACCAGTAGCGTCGCGCCTAACAATACCACCGCTACACTGTTCTGTTATAATAAGCTATTGAAAACATAGCCTAGGAGCTCCAGCTGCACATACTATTCAACTCCCTCATAACTTTTATTCATGAAAAGGGAAATCTCATTACAAACAATTACATGATAAGACTATTAGGTAACAATGAGCATAGAGCTGTGACTTGTTATAAGGGGCATTCAATTTTGTTCTAGTAATGTTAGTGTGTAATTTTGTATTATAACACCAAGAGACCACAAATTAATCAGATATTCTAACTTTGAAGATACATAATCCTAATTATGTAATATACTTGTCCATACTATTATTGGCGATGTTCAAGATAAATGCTATATAAGTGAAATCAATAAGACCATAAGCCTGGGAGATAGTATATTACATAATCATCTCATGGAATCATACCTAAAAAAAGATAGCATCTACCAAGCCATACTGTAACACCCTGAAGGATAGAAAAACACTTAGAAAGGGGGGGTTTGAATAAGTGTAGCTTTAAAAACTTGACAGATAAAAATAAATTGCACAGTTATTTTTATCCTGGTTCGTTGTTAACTAAACTACTCCAGTCCACCCCCGCAGAGATGATTTACCTCAACTGAGGATTTAATCCACTAATCGCACGGATTACAATGGTTCTCCACTTAGTCAGCAACTAAGTCTTCCAGAGTCTACTGATCACACACTGATCACTCCAGGAACAACTGCTTAGATACCCTCTAAGACTTTTCTAGAGTATACTGATCCACACGATCACTCTAGTTACAACTGCTTAGTTCACTCCTAAGACTTCCTAGAGTATTCTGATCCACACGATCACTCTAGTTTCTTACAACTTAATGTAATCAATTCTAAGAGTTTACAAATGCTTCTTAAAAGCGATAATCACAACTGTGATATTTCTCTTAACGTTTAAGCTTAATCTCACTAATATATTACAACAGCAATGTAGTGAGCTTTGATGAAGATGAAGATTCTGAGCTTTGAATTTGAAAAGCGTTTCAGCAAGTTAATTTGAGTTGTTTTGTTCAGGATCGTTAACCTTGCTTCACTTCAGAACTTCATATTTATAGGCGTTTGGAGAAGATGACCGTTGAATGCATTTAATGCTTTGCGTGTTCCGTACAGCATCGCATTTAATGTTATACGCTTTTGTCAACTACCTCGAGCCTTGTTCACGCTGTGTCTACTGACGTAGCCTAGAATAGCTTTTAACGTTCCTTTTGTCAGTCAGCGTAGCTTGCCACTTGTACTTTCTTCTGATCTGATGTTTGTGAATACAACGTTTGAATATCATCAGAGTCAAACAGCTTGGTGCATAGCATCTTCTGATCTTCTGACCTTGAAGTGCTTTTGAGCGTGATACCATCAGAACTTCAGTGCTTCTGTTCTCTTGTTCTTCTGATGCTTCCATAGACCCATGTTCTGATTCTGCTTCGACCATCTTCTGATGTCTTGCCAGACCATGTTCTGATGTTGCATGCTGAACCCTTTGAGACAAAGCTTCTGAGCGCTGAATTATGCGTACTCTTTATATATTTCCTGAAAGGAAATTGCATTGGATTAGAGTACCATATTACCTTAAGCAAAATTCATATTATTGTTATCATCAAAACTAAGATAATTGATCAGAACAAATCTTGTTCTAACAATCTCCCCCTTTTTGATGATGACAAAAACATATATAAATAATATGAATTTGCGATCAGAAAGAATAGACGGCAAAAGACAAATTACACAGCTATAGCATAAGCATATGAATATGTCTCCCCCTGAGATTAACAATCTCCCCCTGAGATAAATAATCTCCCCCTGAAATAAATACTCGAAGAACTTTAATAAAAGACTTCCCTGATTATTTCGGTAGAGACGATCATATAAGCTTCTTGTCTTCAGAGAATTCATAGCTTCTGACTTCTGCTTCCATTGGACAGCTTCAGAACTAGAATTTCTTTAGATCCCTAGAACACTCACAGCTTCTGATTCCTGCTTCCATCTAGGACAGCTTCAGAACTTGAATTTCTTTGATCTTCTGAACATTCACAGCTTCTGACTTCTGCTTCCATCTAGGACAGCTTCAGAACTTGAATTTCTTTGATCTTCTGAACATTCACAGCTTCTGATTTCTGCTTCCATTTAGGACAGCTTCAGAACTTGAGTTTTCTGGATCTTTAGAACCTTCGCAGCTTCTGATTTCTGCTTCCCTCGAATAGCTTCAGAGCTTTGAATTTCTACCAACATCACTTCATGCTAGATTTGTATCAGAACATTGTTGAATGTACCAGAGCATCATCTGAGCATCTCTACATCCTGAAATGTTACAGAACAAAAACTAAACGACAAAAGTCAGCATGAACGAGTTAGAACATAAAATGTATATTTGAACACATAATATGTATCAGAGCCATATAGGCTAAAATAATGTATCAGAGCAAATAGAATTTTGTCAGATCAAATAGACAAATATGGATCAAATTCTATCTTCTTTCTTGCTTCTGATTTCTGAAGCTTGACAGCACTCAGCTTGCTTCAGTTTCCATGGTTTTGCTTTTGTGTTTGCTTTGAAGATTTTCTTCACTTCTTTATACCTGCAAAACACTTAAACCATATAGAACTTGCAGTTCTTGTTAGTAAATGCAACTGATTAAATCAAATCATTTATCATTTATCTTTCTCCCCCTTTTTGTCATATCATCAAAAAGCAAAAAAGATTCAGAGATAAACCAACGAAACACACGGAGGAAGAAGATGATTTCATTAAAGTTCAAACAGCAGGTACAGAAGTACATGAAGATAAGAAAGATCAGATGCACAAGGACAAAACAGATGCAATGAAAAGAAAGAAACAACACAGACTCAATCTAAGATGGCCCTAGTCTTGACAAGATCTTGGTCAGCATCTCTTGAACCATATTGTTGTGTCCTTCTTGCCTCACCATGAAAGCGCTATACTCAGCATTGAGTGAGCTTTGCTCATCCTGTCTTTTCTGAATTTCTTCCAGAGTCTTTGCAAGACGAGAAGATTCATCAGAAGAAGCTTCACCGCTTTCAACCACAGGAATAGCATGTTGATCTGCAGCTTCCATAGATAGATCATTTGCAGGGATTTCCTCAACAGGAACAGTTTTAGCAACATGATCTTCAGCATCTGCTTCTTGCATGGAAGCATCTCCATATTCTGCAGCAGGAATTTCCGAGTCTCCATTCTCAAGTACCTGAAGAATGGCAGCTAGATTCCTGGGAGCAGAAGGACCTTCAACTTCTGGTGGGTCAACAACTTCTGGAATGACCAAGCTTGGGTCTTTCTTAGAAGGGTTTTCCCTCAGAAAGTCAAAGAGAGTCTTGAAATCTCCGAGCAGAACAGGATAATCAGGAATAAAGATAACAATATCCCTGCATGGATTTGCTTCCATTTCAGCAGCCAGTCTTAATACATCCAATTCATCCACAAAGGGCTTCTCCTCAGCAGCAACACAATTTCTGAGAGGATGGTAGTATATACCATTATCTTCCTCCAGAAGGTAACCAGGGTAACCAGGGGCAGCAGCCACTAGTCTTTTCTGTACTTCCATTGCTTCTACTTGAAAAACCTTGCGAAATCTTCTCCAGAGATTTCTAGTAGAAACATCATCCAGACCATTTAGAAATGCATCCTTCAGAAGGTCTAGACTGTTAATCACCTCATGTCTGAAAAGTTCCAGATAGGTATAGGGTTCAGGTTCAGGCGGATTGAAAGTGAATTTGTAGTCAGGATAGAGAAGACAGTAAGGTTTGGATTTTCTGGTAGGTAAGGGATGGGATATAGAAGGTAGAGGTGCAGTGGATGAGGAAGAAGGGATATCTGAGAGAATGATTGATGAGGGTGGAATATCAGAAATGATAGATTGAGACGAGGATGGAGTGTTTGTAAAGGGAATTGGTGAGAAGGATTTATCAGAAGGAGTTGGTGGAAGAATACTTAAAGGTGTGGGGTTTAGAATGGGTGAGGAGAAGGATGATGGAGAAGGATTTGGTAAGGTGAAGTTTACTTTTGGTTCAGAAGGAGGTGATTTGGGAGAAGGTTTAGGGACAGAAGGAGGTGGAGTAAAAACCTTTCTGGAGATTTGTACAGAAGAGGAAGATCTTGTTCTGCGAAAGGAATCTCTGATCCTTTTATCTCTTCGTTCTTCAGAGTCCACCTTGTCAGGATCATAGGTGACCCTCAACTTCTTTGCTTTCTCAGCCTCATCTTCTTGGGCTTTTCTTTTTAGCCTAGCCTTTAGTTCCTTCTGATCCTTCTTCAGAAGATCAGCCTTGGACGGAAGTAATCTGCCACGGATCCAAGCAGGATCAATATCTGATTGCTTCCTAACACAATCTTCCAGGTAAGACTTGACAACCTGGTGCAGTTCTTCTTGAAACAGGGAGGCAAAACCTTCAGCAACAACTCTTCTTGAGAGAATGTCAGGAAAACTTTGGCACACAGAAGGTACATTTTTAATGAGTTCTAATCTGAACAGATCCACACCATTAAAAATGGGACCTTGAACTACTCCAAGCAAATGAGATGCATTGAGTTTTCTGATGGAGTCCACCACTTTGCTTTCAATAAGAATGTCTGAAATCATTCTTCCAAACGGAATAGTCGTTCTTGGAAGATGAGGGTACTTCGCCCTTTCCTCTTCTCTTGACTCAAGGATTGAAGTCTTCAGATTCTCAAACAGAATGTGAGAGATGTTGATCTCAGTCTTTTTGCCAATGCAGAAAAGAGTGTGCTTGTGATCTTGACTGATGTAAGAAGAGGAGAGCATCCTTTTTCTGTGGTGAAGAGAACCCAGAATAATCTCAACCCATACTCTATAAAATGGCTTCAAGGTGCCTGTGTTATTAGAGTCAATCCCAGAAGACTTAGAGATTTGTTTTTCAACTATTGACCAATCAACAGATGTATGTCGAAAACCAGACCAACCTTCTTCATCATTCAGATTGTATAGCTTCCTGATCAGTTTTTCAGAGATAACCACTTCATGCCCTAGCACGAATGAAATGATGGCCGTTGGAGTAACCGTTGCATGTACCCAGAAATCCTTCACAAGATCAGGATAAATTGGACCAACCAATCTGTTGAGATACTTGGACCATCCTTGCTCAAGGATTCTTGCATCACACTTAAAGCCATTCGCTTTGAGATTGTTGAAGTCCACAGCAGTTTCACATAAAACCTCCAAGTCCTTCGTGGGTATCAAGCAAGTTTTCAACGGAGCATATTTATAATTTTGTAGAAGGATTTGTGAAGAAGTAAGTCTTTCTTTTGAGGAAGATGAACAGGAGGAAGAGTTCATGATGATAATGCTTTGAGATCAAATCAGAAAAACTAGGGTTTGAAGAGAAATGTAACGAAGTGAATGCACAAAAGAGAGAGAAGGAGAGAAAAAGAGGGAATGAAGATGAAGCAGGTTATTTAAAAGATTTAAAAAGAAATCATTATGCATTTAATGAGAAATGACATTAGGAGAGAGAACACAGTAAATGAAATGATTTAATACAGTTACCTAGGTCGGCGTCTTTTCAACTGCACGCTTTGTACTAACCGTACAGACACGTGTTCACCATCAGATAATAGATGACAGCTGTAAATATCAGAATAGACTTTACACCTTCAGATTCTGATCACTGCTTCTGATCTGATCAAGTTTCTCTTCTGGAAACACTCCTTCTGAAGTGTGCTGATATAAATCTGAATGATCTTCTGATCCATTACTTCTGATATACACATCTTCTGGAGGTTCACTTCTATGTTCTGCAGCTTCTGATACGACAAATTGTATCTGCAGAAATTCTTAAGCGCTTTGCTTCATTAGAAACAAGTTTATCATCAAACCAGATGTTTATTGATTCGTCCACAATCAATGTTTCAATTTTGTATATTCTGTAGCATTTAGAGCATTTAGAATACTCAAGAACAAAACACCATTGCTTGAGAAACAAACAAAACAAATGATTTCAAGACTGATAAACTATCTTTTCTGATCTCCTTCAGACAAAGTTTCTTCAACAGATTTAAGTACCAGAACTTGGAAGACAGTCTTTCTCCCTTCAAGTGTTGAGACCAGCTTGAGTCTGGGAGACATGTCATGTTGACTTTTATCTTCTTTGTCACCAAGAGAATCTGCAAAAGAAATAGTCTTTTTCTTTGGTACCCACATCTTCTTGGGTCCTTTCTTGTTAGTTCTCCTCAAGTTCTGATTGAACTTAGGTTTAACATTGTAAGCAATAGGAGGAACAGCATGATAATTCTTAATGTGAGTTCCATGATATTTCCTAGGTTGTGTCACATGCTTTTTGGTGTGTGTTATGTGAAAGCTTTGAGCATGTGAAGTGTGCCTAATATCATGGGAGTGGCCATACTTGAACTGATCATACAATGGCTTGTATGTGAATTTCATTTCATCAACAGGTTCAAGTTTGTATGGGGTTTCACCCTCAAAACCAATGCCAACTCTTTTGTTTCCAGACACAGCATATATCATAGAAGCTAGCTGACTTCTGCCAATACTTCTAGATAAGAACTTCCTGAAACTTAAATCATATTCTTTCAGAATATGGTTTAGACTAGGAGTGGATTTTTCTGAATCAGAAGGAGATCCAACATTATTGGATAATTTTAAAAGTTTTTCTTTTAATTCAGAATTCTCCAACTCAAGCTTCTTTGTTTCAAATTCAAATAGCTTTTTCAGCTTTTTGTATTTGAGACTGATTTGAGACTTGAGTTCCAGAAGTTCAGTTAGACCGGAAACTAACTCATCTCTAGTAAGTTCAGAAAATACCTCTTCAGAATCTGATTCTGATGTAGATTCTGATTCGTCATCTTCTGTCGCCATCAGCGCACAGTTAGCCTGCTCATCTTCAGAGTCTGAATCATCTTCTGACTCATCCCAGGTTGCCATAAGACTTTTCTTCTTGTGAAATATCTTCTTGGGATTTTCGTTCTGAAGATTTGGACATTCATTCTTGTAGTGTCCAGGCTCATTGCATTCATAGCACATGACCTTCTTCTTGTCAAATCTTCTTTCATCAGAAGATTCCCCACGTTCAAATTTCCTTGAACTTCTGAAGCCTCTGAACTTCCTTTGCTTGGTCTTCCAGAGTTGATTTAGCCTTCTGGAGATCAAGGACAGTTCATCTTCTTCTTCAGATTCTGATTCTTCAGGATCTTCTTCTCTAGCCTGAAAAGCGTTAGTGCATTTCTTGATATTGGATTTTAATGCAATAGACTTACCTTTCTTTTGAGGCTCATTTGCGTCCAGCTCTATTTCATGACTTCTCAAGGCACTGATAAGCTCTTCCAGAGAAACTTCATTCAGATTCTTTGCAATCTTGAATGCAGTCACCATAGGACCCCATCTTCTGGGTAAGCTTCTGATGATCTTCTTTACGTGATCAGCCTTGGTGTATCCCTTGTCAAGAACTCTCAATCCAGCAGTAAGAGTTTGAAATCTTGAAAACATCTTTTCAATGTCTTCATCATCCTCCATCTTGAAGGCTTCATACTTCTGGATTAAAGCTAGAGCTTTAGTCTCCTTGACTTGAGCATTTCCTTCATGAGTCATTTTCAAGGACTCATATATGTCATAGGCCGTTTCCCTGTTAGATATCTTCTCATACTCAGCATGAGAGATAGCATTCAGCAAAACAGTTCTGCATTTATGATGATTCCTGAAAAGTTTCTTCTGATCATCATTCATTTCTTGCCTTGTCAGCTTTACGCCTCTGGCATTTACTGGATGTTTGTAACCATCCATCAGAAGATCCCATAGATCACCATCTAGACCAAGAAAGTAACTTTCCAGTTTATCTTTCCAGTATTCAAAGTTTTCACCATCAAATACCGGCGGTCTAGTATAACCATTGTTACCGTTGTATTGCTCAGCAGAGCCAGATGTAGATGTAGGTGGGTCTGTTGGAATTTCAACAGCCATCTTTTACTGAAGCGTTTTTCTCCTCCTGAATCTTTTCTAAACACGGTTAAGTGCTTGCACCTTAGAACCGGCGCTCTGATGCCAATTGAAGGATAGAAAAACACTTAGAAAGGGGGGGTTTGAATAAGTGTAGCTTTAAAAAATTGACAGATAAAAATAAATTGCACAGTTATTTTTATCCTGGTTCGTTGTTAACTAAACTACTCCAGTCCACCCCCGCAGAGATGATTTACCTCAACTGAGGATTTAATCCACTAATCGCACAGATTATAATGGTTCTCCACTTAGTCAGCAACTAAGTCTTCCAGAGTCTACTGATCACACACTGATCACTCCAGGAACAACTGCTTAGATACCCTCTAAGACTTTTCTAGAGTATACTGATCCACACGATCACTCTAGTTACAACTGCTTAGTTCACTCCTAAGACTTCCTAGAGTATTCTGATCCACACGATCACTCTAGTTCCTTACAACTTAATGTAATCAATTCTAAGAGTTTACAAATGCTTCTTAAAAGCGATAATCACAACTGTGATATTTCTCTTAACGTTTAAGCTTAATCTCACTAATATATTACAACAGCAATGTAGTGAGCTTTGATGAAGATGAAGATTCTGAGCTTTGAATTTGAACAGCGTTTCAGCAAGTTAATTTGAGTTGTTTTGTTCAGGATCGTTAACCTTGCTTCACTTCAGAACTTCATATTTATAGGCGTTTGGAGAAGATGACCGTTGAATGCATTTAATGCTTTGCGTGTTCCGTACAGCATCGCATTTAATGTTATACGCTTTTGTCAACTACCTCGAGCCTTGTTCACGCTGTGTCTACTGACGTAGCCTAGAATAGCTTTTAACGTTCCTTTTGTCAGTCAGCGTAGCTTGCCACTTGTACTTTCTTCTGATCTGATGTTTGTGAATACAACGTTTGAATATCATCAGAGTCAAACAGCTTGGTGCATAGCATCTTCTGATCTTCTGACCTTGAAGTGCTTCTGAGCGTGATACCATCAGAACTTCAGTGCTTCTGTTCTCTTGTTCTTCTGATGCTTCCATAGACCCATGTTCTGATTCTGCTTCGACCATCTTCTGATGTCTTGCCAGACCATGTTCTGATGTTGCATGCTGAACCCTTTGAGACAAAGCTTCTGAGCGCTGAATTATGCGTACTCTTTATATATTTCCTGAAAGGAAATTGCATTGGATTAGAGTACCATATTACCTTAAGCAAAATTCATATTATTGTTATCATCAAAACTAAGATAATTGATCAGAACAAATCTTGTTCTAACACACCCTTCTAAACCCCGCGGCAATTTTTAATAATTAATCAGAGTAAAAACATATGCACAAGGGTGCCACAATTATGCAAAATAATTAAATCAACTAAGGTCAAAGTCATGCTTCATTAGGAAACGGTTCACCAAAACATAATCATGTTTATCACAGCGGAATACTAAACATCATCAAATACAACCAAATGGAATCATAATTCAACACCAAATAAAGTGGATAATTTCATAAAAACTCTATAACTATCGTTCCCCAGTGTTACAGATCAGAGCATGAACAACACGACCCAACATAAACGGATAAACTCTACGAGTCATCCTCACCAAGCACTAATGCCGCTACTCCTCAATCTGAAAATGACAACACGTAAGGGTGAGTCTCATTCTCAATTAGTAAATATTATGCAATTCATAAGCAACAAGCATCATAATATACCGTTCACCCAATTATACATATTCAGATTCACATCCATTATTAACTCACACAATAATAGATTACAACACACACTACAGAAATCCATACAATCATATTATGACAGAATGCATATGACACAACTGACACTATGCATGTGGTACCAATAAACCGTGGAATCAATCCACCTAACCGATCTACGCCTCATCGAGATACGGCCCACCGACACAATTTCCACACAATGGGAAATATGTCCACCAACGATCCAAACATCACCGGGATCCAACATCAATGCATATGAATGAATGAAACACATATAACATACTTAAAACACACCGAATCACGATGAACAACTCATATCATCACCACATCACCGAATAAGTATGTACATGTTTTCAACATCATTCAAATAGTCATGCATTCATCACAATCACAATAATAATCACAACCAATTCATCATCACATCAATTACATTGTTACACCTATCTCATATGCACACAATGTCAATTTTCATCAAGTAATTAAATCAAGCTTTATAGAAATAAAGTCGGCCACTGCCTACATTCATCATTCATCATATAAAACATTTAATTACTTGCACAACGCCCAAAACGGCACTAAAAACGGACCTACAGTTTGAAGTTACGCATTTTTAAAGAAATGTTCTGTCACTAACAGCACGCGGCGCCAACCAGGTTCGCGGCGCGGAACGAGAAAAAGTTACGCCTTCGCGGCGCCAACACATGGACGCGGCGCGACCTGGGCGTATCACAACTTCTTGGAATTCTGCCCAACAGTTCGCGGCGCAAAAAGAGGTTCGCGGCGCGACCTAGCGATTTTGCAGAATTACGGGTCTGCGTTCAGACTCTGCGATTTCGCATCCTTTTCACCCAAAAACGATTCCAGACATCCCATACAGGCATATAATCATCATACAGTCAATTATACACCATAAAACATCATTATTAGCCAAATAGTTCACACCATCATCATCAATTCAATCCAAATGAGAGTACTCTAACCTAACAATCCCAATATAGAATTGAACCAAACTATACATCAATCTACCTATTACCTAAGATCACATAAGAGATACTAAAAGGAAGAGTCCCCCCTTACCTCGATGAATTTCTTGAATGCTCTCCTTCCGGTTTCACGTTCTTGCCTCTTTCTCTTCTCTTGCTCTTTTCACGTGTTCTTCTTTTTCTCCCCAAATGGTTCCTTTTTCTTATTTTATGAAAAATAAAATAAAATAAATTAACCACAACTTAGTAAAAGGCCTAACTAATTAGCACTCCTCTTTTACTATCACCACACCATAAGCCCAATAGCTCTTACTCCCTCATTTTCCAATTAAATCCAATTTAAATTCTCAAATTCCAATTTAAATTCTCAAATTCCAATTATTTAATTTAAATCCAAATTAAATTAATAAACTGAAATTATGGGTGTTACACATAGGGATGTCAACGGGGCAGATATTGTTCGGAGGATGTTTCTCCACTCCCCGCCCCGCCCCCAAATTTAGTCCCCATCCCCATCTCCAATCCCCGCCACGGGGGAATATTTCCCCCCATCCCCATCCCCACAGATCCCCACGGATATCCACGGAGATCAAATCTTAAGAAAATTTCTACACTTTTTGATCAAAAATATGACACTAGTATTTTGTTTTTTTTTTTCCGTATTTTTTAAAACGCATATATTTGCATCTTTATTTTATAAAAAAAATAAAAATACATCTTGCATCAATAATAAATAAAAAAAAGCAAAAGAACTTGATGTTGCTAATATTTTTTATGTTAAAATAAATAAATAAATAGTAACATAACTTGCTATCGTACTTCCACTAATTTACTACAACAATACCGATGTCGTCCAACGCAAGTGGTTGATTATGTGTGACAAATCTATAACTTCTAATGACTCTTCATTTTCTAATACATTGATATTTTTCATGTAAAATTATATAATTATATAATATATAAAATATATAAATTAAAATATATCGTCGGAGTCGGGGAATCCACGGGAACGGATGATACTTTTCCAATCCCCGCCCCAAAGTGTTATCGGGGGAACTTTTCCCTCCACCCCCATCCCCACGGAGAAAAAAAATCCCCAACTTCGGATCTCCGCACAGATATTCCCCACAGGATCCCCATTAACAGATGCAATTGACATCCCTAGTTACACATACCATTCTATGCCAAATCACTCTGCAATTTAGAAACACACTGCACATTGGATTGAATTTGCCAAATCACTCTGCAGCAATATCATAAATGTTCAGCAGAGTTCTATGACACCATGAATAGTTTAGGTGTTTTTGAGTTTTCATAGCAATAAAGCACAATCAAACGATAAACATGTGTACAGGAAAAACCATGTAAGCCCAAATGATTGTGCGAAAAAGTTTTGGTATTTGTAAAATCATTATGGCAGTATAACCATGCAAAGTTTCAGAGATAGGGAACAAATTTTTGTCACGCTCAAACATAATTTACATAATAAGTTTAACTTCAATGATTTTAAGAAATTTCAATTTTTACCAAAAGCAAAGATAGAACTTATATCCTCTTTTTATACATTTAAGTAATCTTTATGAATTGACCATCTGTTCCAGTATGTTTCATAGTGTATAACAATAGTTAAAAAGCTGGTGACGTGACCCATAATATAAATACGTTCACTTAAAAGTAAATAATAGTCTAACAGCAACACATATAATTACCAAGCTCCATTGATGTCATGACTCACAACCAATTCAATCCACAACAGTGTGTCAAATAGTCATCCAAACTAGGCTGAGCTGCTAAGGAAAAGGTACTGGGAACTTAGTTATAATAACAAACAAGATAGTTACTCAAAAACTTGAACCAAAAACTTAATTTATTCTATTATCTGATTTAAAAAAAAAAAAAAAAATAGAGGACAGTATAGGCTTCTTCATAGATTTACGCAAAAATCAAGAACACCATATATAGAATATAACCAAAAAAAATCATTATAATTTATAACTACCTCAATCAGATTTAAATCATTCTATGTGCAGGATAGTTATTTAAACATATTGATTTCCTTCAATAGAATCAGAAAAACAAATAAGAAATGTTATCAAAAAATGCCCACTTATTTCAAAAGCACTCCACAATCTGTTCTTTTGATCTATATAAAAATAAGAATAAGAATTTAGAGGTATGCTAGGACAGTTAGTTTAGAACTATCATAACTGCCAAGACTGACAGGTGTCAGCTTGGACTGTATTTCACCTGCTACACCAGGCCAACTGGTCGCCACTATAAATGCAACCAGTTGCTCACTATTTGTAACTAACAAACTCAATCAATGAAAAGCTAGCTACAACTGAAATGAACAGTGCAATTACAAACTCTATCATGGTATCAGATTGCTAACACAATTCTAGGCCATGGCATCTCCCCCACCGTCTTCGTCGTCTACTTCAGCTCAAGTCTCCACAACTCTGGCGCCGGCAGCAATGTCTGCAAACAATGACTTGCGTTGTCTCAAATTCTCGCTCAAGATTGCGCAGAAAGCAGAAACTGGATGAGAAGAATTTTCATCTTTGGCGTCAACAAGTTAAACCTTACATCAACGCACACAATTGCATTAAATTTGTGGTTTGCACACGAATTCGACCTCAATTCCTTGATGATGTGGCTCACAACTCTGAATTTGTGAATCCTGAGTACTCTATGTGGCTTCAAAAGGATCAAATGTTGTTATCTTGGCTTCAATCTACGCTCTCTAGCAAAATTCTCTCTCACGTGCTAGGATGTTCTCACGCACATCAACTATAGGATTGATTGTTCAGTTACTTTCAAAAGCAAACATGTGCAAGTGCTTGTCAGTTGCGTGTGAAACTCCATGCTATTATGCTTGATTCTTTATCAATTCATGATTATTTGTTCAAGATCAGAACTTTTGTTGATGCCTTAGCTTCCATTGGTGACCCTCTACCAAGTTCACATCACTTATGTTAGAATTTGTTAAACAATTGAAATGGATAAGATGAGAGAAATATTCATAGTATTTCTTAATTAGAGTGATACAGAAAGCTTGCTATATAAAGGCAAGCAAAAGGAACAAATACTGACAAAGGTACTAACAGCTAGGGCCAGCTCAGCAGTAGTAGTGGAACATGTCCTCCACTACTCTGTCCACTATTCTATTGACACACACAATAGAAAATTATTTAACCACTACTCTATTACTACTCTATTAGTCCCCCTTAGAAGCTGTAGGGGGTTGCTTTAAAGTGATTTTGTCTAACACACATAACTTGGAACGTAGAGGTACAAACTTGGCAGCAGATAAGGGCTTGGTAAGGATGTCAGCCCACTGGTCTTGAGCTGGAACATGAGCAACAGAAAGATGTTTACTGAGAACTTTCTCCCTTAGAAAGAATATATCTAGCTCCATATGTTTGGTTCTGTTGTGGAGAATGGGGTTATGAGCAAGTGTGACTGTGCTCAAGTTGTCACATAGAATCTTAGGCACCTGGATAGGACAGTGAAGTTCCTGAAGTAGAGACTGTATCCAGATAAGTTCAGCAGCCAATTGAGCCATACTGCGGTATTCAGCTTCAGCACTAGACCTGGCTACAAGCTGCTGCTTCTTGGACCACCATGATACAACATTAGGACCAAGATAGATGCATGCCCCTGAAGTAGACCTTCTGTCATCAGGATCTGATGCCCAATCTGCATCACAGAATCCTAAAAGCTGCATAGGCTGATGAACAGGAGCAGGCTGAATAAGTAAGCCATGACACAGTGTACCACTCAAATACCTTAAAATCCTTTTGACTGCCTTCCAGTGATCTTCTAAGGGATTTGATAAAAACTGACACACCTTGTTAACAGAGAAAGAAATTTCAGGTCTAGTTAGGGTTGCATATTGCAATGCACCAACAACAGATCTAAAATGAGTGGGATCTTCAACATTTTCTGAGCCAACTTTAGATAGTTTGCTGCTGGAAATCATGGGAGTGGGCATGCCATTGGCATTGAGCATGTTCAGTTTGGTTAGGAGGTCAGAAATGTACTTGGTTTGGGACAGAAGTAAAGAACCATTTTGAAGATGAGAGACTTCAATACCAAGGAAATAGTCAAGCTGTCCCAATTGTTTTAAAGAGAATTTGTTGTTAAGATGGTTGATGAGAGAGTTAATGAAGGGAGCAGAGCTGCCTGTGATGATGATGTCATCAACATAGACCAAGATCATGACTTGAAGCTTGCCTTGATGCAATAGAAAGAGACTTGGGTCGCACTTGCTTGCATGAAAACCAAAATGAACAAGAGCACTCTTCAGTTTGTCAAACCAGGCCCTTGGGGCCTGTTTTAATCCATAAATGGCCTTGTTTAGTTTACACACTAGGGACTTGTCAGCAGCTTCAAAGCCAGGAGGCTGCTGCATAAACACCTCTTCCTCAAGTGTGCCATTGAGGAAAGCATTATTAATATCTATCTGCTGAATAGGCCACTTGTTGCTAACAGCAATGGTTAAAACAATTCTAACAGTCACAGGTTTGATAACAGGGGAGAAAGTCTCCTGGAAATCACTGCCAGCTCTTTGATGAAACCCCTTTGCCACCAATCTGGCCTTGTATTTATTGATAGATCCATCAGGGTTTTCCTTGGTTCTGAAAACCCACTTACAGCCAATAGGTTTCCTGGAAGTAGGAGCTTTTACCAATGTCCAGGTCTGATTTCTCATCAGTGCCTTGTATTCTTCTTGCATTGCCTGAAACCAATGGGGAGATGACAAAGCTTGACTAACAGAAGTTGGTTCCATGTGGGTTAAAAGGAGAGTAGGATTTAATCTAGATTGAATGATACCTCTTTTGGCTCTGGTTTGCATAGGATGGATATTGTCAGGGTGAATGAAAGGTAAAGGTGAACCAGGAGGGCTGGAATTTGAGTGTGAGCTAGACTGTTCAGAAGGATCATTGGAAGAAGTAGGGGAAATGGTACTGGTTTCAGCAGGATCATGGAGGATAAGAGCAGGAGATATAGAGGGAGAGGAGGTAGGAATAGCAGTGAGAGGCTGTGGGATAGGATGTGGCACCTGCTGACTTGCAGAAGTGGAAAGTTCAGGGGAGGGAACAGCCATATGAGGGGAAGAAGAAGAACTAGAAGGAGAGCTGTGAAAGGCATCAGGATTATAGGAAGAGAGAGAGGGAGCATTGGATGAAGAGAGAGGAGGAGAAAATTGGCTAGCAGTAGCAGGAAAGGGAGGAATAGAAGAAGGGCAAGGAGGAATGGATGAGGGAACAGGAGAGGTAGAAGAGACTGAAAATAATGAGGAATAGGGAAACAGAGATTCATGAAAAATAACATCCTTAGAGATGTAGATATGACCATTGGAAGCTAAACATTTGTAACCTTTGTGAGAAGATGAATATCCTAGAAAAATACATTGTTGAGATCTAAAATCAAGCTTATGGGAATTGTAGGGACGCAGAAAAGGATAGCAAGCACAACCAAAAACCTTGAGAGTGGAATAGTCAGGAGGTTTGTTGAGTAGTTTAAAGTAGGGAGAGTTATTGTTAAGGGTAGGGCTGGGAATTCTGTTGATAAGGTAGGCTGCAGTAACAAAAGCATGGTCCCAATATTTTAAAGGAAGAGTGGACTGAGCTAAGAGAGTGAGACCAGTCTCAACAATGTGTCTATGTTTGCGTTCAACAAGACCATTTTGATGGTGGGTATGAGGACATGTGAATCTATGACCAATTCCTAAATCGGTTAGATATTTGGTGAGGGGTCTAAATTCCCCTCCTCCATCAGTTTGAACACACTTGATGGGACAATTAAACTGCAGCTCAACCATTTTCTTAAATTGAATAAACTGAAACATAGTGTCAGACTTCAGTTTAAGGGGAAAGACCCAAACAAACCTAGAGAAAGCATCTACACATGTAAGAAAATAGGTGTAGCCACTTGAGGATATCATAGGAGCTGGACCCCAGAGATCACAGACAACCAGTTCAAAGGGATGGGTATAGACAGTGGTGGATAAAGAGGAAGGCAATCTGTGAGATTTGCCAACACAGCAGGCATGACACATATCTGTAGGAGGTTTTGAAGGGACAGTAAGATTGCAAAGTTTTAGGATTTCAACAAGGGCATGATGATTAGGATGACCTAATATGGTATGCCACAGGACATAAGGATTTGTTGCTATAGCAGTAGGACTATTAGAATGAGATAAAGATAAATTAGTGCTAGCATTTGCAGAATTAAGAGAAGATTTGGAAAAGAGACTTGTAGTTTTATTAATAGAAGGATCATTACAAAGAAGTGTAGCATTAGGCATATAAATTGAAGGATTACAACTGCTTATAGCAGGAGAGCACATAAACCTATTGCTAGTACTACAAGAGTTAAGACTGGGACAAGGCTTTGACACTGGAGATGCAGCAGGATTAGGAAACTTATAGAGGCCATCATCTCCAACATGACCACTGAGCAGAACTTCAGAAGTAACCTGAGATTTAACAACACAGAATTTAGAATGAAACTCAAAAAATACATTATTGTCTTGAGCAAATTTGCTCACACTCATGAGATTTTTGGTAATTTGTGGTACATGTAAGAGGTTCCTAAGGGTGAGAGATAAGTGAGGTTTGTGTGTTAGAGGAAAAGACATGGAACCAACAGAATTGATAGACAAACCTTGGCCATTTCCTATGAAGACTTGCTCGGTTCCAGGCACAGAAGAAGAATCAGACACATTTGAGGCTTCAGGAGTAACATGGTGAGAAGCCCCTGAGTCAGGATACCACCACTGATTGCTGTTGCTTGCTTCATTACCTGCAAAGAAAGCCTGTGGTGCTGTGGATCTAGGAGAAGCAGCTCTGAGAGAACCATGAGCAAATTGAGCAGGAAACATAGCACGGGGAGCCACATGAAATGGATTGAATGGAGCTCTTTGCTGAGGATAACCAGCACCACTTGAGTAACGATGATAACAAACTGAAGCATCATGTCCAGATCTGTGACAAATTTGACAAGATTGTTTGGCAAAACGTCCTCCACCACGACCAAAACGCCCACTGCTGCGACCAAAACGACCTCCACGAGAGCTATAGTTGTGATTATCAGCATTGGCAGTGACGTGACTCGTTCCCTGAGGAAAACCTTCAGTAGAAGTTTGAGCAGTAGTAACAGGTGAAGAAGACGACACTGATTGAGTGAGATTCACAGTCACTGGCTCCGCAACAGCAGCTTTGCGATGTTTCTCAAGGCGCGACTCATGAGCAAGTAAAGACGACTCAAGTTCATCCAAGGAACTTAGCTCATCCTTACTGTTGACGGCGGCGACAATGGAGTCGTATTCCTCAGGAAGGGAATCAAGAACTATTTCGATTAGGTTACGTAGAGGGACAGGATCCCCAATCGAAACAAGAGACTCGCTAATCTCACGAGTACGCTTCAGAAGCTCCTCAATCGTGAGCGAACCTTTGGTGAGGCGACGAAGTTCAAAACGCAGCTGACGAGCTCGGGTGGAAAGAAGGGTGTCGAAGTAGCGGTGCACCTCTGTCCAGACTTGCCACGCGTGTTTACACTCAACAAGTTTAGGAAGAAGAGAATCAGAGATGGTGGAAAGAAGCCAGGTGCATATGAGAGCATCCTGTTGCTCCCACTCCAGAAAGGCACTATGAGATGCGGGATCTGAAGGAGAGGGAGAAGGAATCACCGGAACAGTGACGAACCTTTGGAGACGATGACCACGAACAACTCCATCTATTTGTTGTTTCCATTGTTTGAAGTTTTTGTCATCAAGTTTGACAGATATAAGGTGAGAAAGTTTCACTTGAGAGGAAAGAAAAAGGGACTCCATGGATCGAAAAGAAGCTCAAGATACCATGTTAGAATTTGTTAAACAATTGAAATGGATAAGATGAGAGAAATATTCATAGTATTTCTTAATTAGAGTGATACAGAAAGCTTGCTATATAAAGGCAAGCAAAAGGAACAAATACTGACAAAGGTACTAACAGCTAGGGCCAGCTCAGCAGTAGTAGTGGAACATGTCCTCCACTACTCTGCCCACTATTCTATTGACACACACAATAGAAAATTATTTAACCACTACTCTATTACTACTCTATTAACTTAGATGTTATACTTGAAGGTTTGTCTTCAAAATATGCTCCAGTATTTCCTGATATTAAGAACAAGTTTGACATCATGGACTTGGATGAAGTTGAAATTCTGTTAGTTGTTCATGAGCTTAGACTTGCAAAGTTCAAGGAAACTTCAATTCCAGATCTTGTTCCCTTGAATCTAACTCATATTGTGCCTTCATCACAAATTACTGTTGACTCTCAAACTGCTAGTTCTGAACCTCCTCCTCCTCCCCAAATCACTCAACAAAATCCTGAGTATGATTACCAAGCCTTTAGAGGTGTCAAACCTGGCCGTGGTGGAAAAAATGGCAGAGGTAGAGGAGGTCGACTTTCCAACATACAATGTCAAGTTTTCTCTAGGTTTGAGCATTCTGCTTTGAACTGCTGGCATAGGTTCAACCAACAGTTCCAATCTTTTTTCTTCAGTGGCAATCCTTACAATCAAACTCCCTAGCAGAGTTATACCACTCAATTTGGCAACAATATTTGGACTAGGCCACCTCAACCACCAAGGCATGCCTTTCCACTACTAAGTCCTCCCAGCACCTTTGTGGCCAACACTCTACCTTCCACTCCTACATCTTGGTTCCGTGACTCAGGAGCATCTTATCATGTTACAAGTGATGCAAAAAATCTTCAACAACTCACTCCCATTGAAGGACATGAACAAATTACATAGGCAATGACCAAGATTTGCACATTCACTTTACCGGTTCTAGCTCTTTCCCTTCCCCTATCCAACCTCACACAATTCAGACTTAGTAAACTCCTTCACATAGTCATATACCCTTCACTAAATTCCTAACTGACCTAAGCATCATTCACATAGTCATATACCCTCGTACACACCATCAAAATGGTGTGATTGAGAGAAAACACAAACACATAGTGGACCTTGGCCTCACCCTTCTAATTCAGGCTTCTTTTCCTTAATCTTATTGGAACTATGTCTTTTCCACTCAGTTTGTCTCATAAATAGGTTGCTTTCATCCTCCATTAACTTCCAAGTCCCTTATACCTTATTGTTCAAACTCAAACCTGGCTATCCTTTCTTAAAGATTGTATATCTCTAAAGATGTTTTGTTTAAAGAATTTAGGTTCCCTTATCCTAAGCTTTTTCTCAAGTCTATCACTAGCCTCTCATCCAACAAAGTTATCACTGTATTCCCTATAGCAATGACTTGTTGAAGATCTGGTCAAGACCTTCAAAAGGAATGACTTTTGAAGATTTTTGGCATCACTTGTGACATGATAAGATGTCCTTTAGTCGGGAAACCTAGAAGTGGAGGTTTAGGGCAAGGTATTAGCAACAAATATGCTTGGAGAACTTGTGAGTGAAGGATCATGCAGGTGGAGGAGGTCTTGACCACACATTATTGGAAAACCAACCATAGAAGTTAGGACTACCATGCCATGAACTCTGGTTGTAAGTATTTCCACTAAAAGAAGGTTGAAACTGATGATTAAACCAGTGCCAGTAGTTTAGAGCAAAGTGACCAAAACATGAACACACTTGGCACTAAATGTTGTTATTAGAAAACCTGCCTCCTTTGTCTCTACTATTATGACCACCATGATTGGTCTTACCACCATGAAAATCTTGATCATATTGCTTTAGATTGTAGGAACCATCATGTAATGGTGAGGAATCAGCACTAGCAGGTTGCAAATCTTCAAGAGAGGATGACTGAGGCACAACATGAGAGATTAAGCGAAATTAAGTTTGGAGCTGGTTGCTTTTTGAACTTGGCAAGGTGAAGTTCATGAGCCAAAAGAAGGATCTCAACTTCTTCAAGGTCCATTCCACCAAATTTACTCTCAATAACAGAGAAATTGGTGCATATTCAGCACTCAAACCTTCAAGTATCACATCAATATGATGAGAACATGGAATAAAATCTTCAATGGAAGCTTATTGCTTCAACAATTGTAAAAAATTTCAGAATATAATCATGAATAGACAAACTGTCAAGTGTAATTGCACGTAATTCAACCCTAAGATGATGTGCTCTAGCACGCGTCTACTTTTGAAAGTAATTGAAGAGACAATCACATAGTTGATGTGCAAAAGAGCAACCAAGCACACGTGAGAACCTCACTAAAAAGCGCAAACTGAAGCTAAGACAACAACATTTAATCTTTCTGAATCCAAATAGAATACACAGGGTTGACAAATCTAATGTGACGAACTTCATCATCCAGAAACAGAGACGGAATGCGAGTGCAAACAACTAGGTCTGTGAGATCGTGCGCATTGATGTAGGGGTTCTACTTGTTGGCGCCTAAGGTGAAAATTCTTTTCTTCCAATTTGTACGCAATTTTGAGTGAGAAATGCAGGCGGCGCAATTCATCAGTCGCAGTCGGAGTTGGAGAAGTGGAGATTTGAGCGGAAAAGGGAGGCAACACCGGTAGTGGAGTAAACGCGGCCATAGATTGACTCAGCAATGTGATACCATGAAGAAAGTAAAAATGGGATTTCCATTTTAGTGTAACTAACTTTTTGATTTACTAAAAGTTGGTTACAAGAAATAGCAACTAGTAGCATTTATAGACAGTTGACCTGCTACTGTAGATAGGATACATTCATGCTGATAGGTGTCAGTCCTGACAGATATAACAAACTTAAGTTAAGCCAATCCTATCATATCTTCAATAAATAGTAATAGTATCGAGGCCTCAAATATGTTTTCCATTTCAGACAACATACATACTCTTGAAGAAGCAAAAATGACTTGTAAGTTGAAACAGTTCGAGGCGGAAAAATGGATGCACAGATATGCAAAAAACACAACTCACAAGAGATTATAGCATCAGTGGCCTAAAGGTGTTACACTATTTTGACATATTTGTTCATCTCAATGATATAAAATTGTAATAATTCATACATACCTATATGATGAAGCCTTGCTTATATACAAAAAATAGTCTTTTTTTCTACCAAGTAGAGTCGGCTACTTGAATCAAACCAGATCATAATGTGCTATCCTCAGTTAAGTTTAAGCCTACTAATAGATAGGATTCTTGTTCTTGAGGGTAGAGAGCATAGCAAAAAAAAATTCACGACATAAGTGTTGAAAACAAGTTAATTCAGGTTGCAAACATAGTATATCAGAATTTAAACTGGTTTTGTTGCCAAGTATAGTAACAACCTTATTGTGCTGAGATTGAACTTGGTATTACAAAACAAGAAACTAGAAGTCATGTAGCATTATTATACAATTCTGACAAATCATATTACAACATCTTTGACTTTTAACTTTTTTTTGTTAATAATATAATTACCAAAGCACAGGAAAACAAACAATCTGCTCACAATACAAAATGACTCATTGGTACTATTGTTAGGATGCAAAGTTATATAAACAGGATCAGTTTTCAAAAGACATGAATCACAAACACCGACAAGCTCTTTGAGAGTGCTGAGATACTTAAAATCACTCAAAACAGTAACATTAGAATCTTAGAGAAAAACTAAAGATGAAGAGGATGTGCTAACATCAGTAAATCACCAGAACCTTTCTTCTCAAACTTATACTGAACACTAAATGATTCTCTCAACATCGCATCACCTGACAAAAACAAGAACTGATCCTGTCAAGAACATCCTCGTTTTTTTGTTAGAAATCCAAGCATTGTCCTAATTCCATAATACAGGAGGATATAAGTCCAAACTGTGACCAACAACAAAAAAGGTTCCAACTTACTCAGAAAGTGGAACAACACAGTTAAAGATGAATAAACATAACATGGCTGGTTTATTCAGCTACAACAAAATGTGTTTTGACAACTTATTGAAGCACTATATGCTAGCATCCTTCCCCTGATATAGCCTTAATAGCTTAGACGCTTCTTCTTCTTCATAACAATCCACATACTTTTCCATGAACAACTCTTCAGTCAAACTAAACGGTGTACGCAAGCTAGCACTCTTCTTCATCAAACCTTTGGATAAAAGATACCGGACGACTGAAGCCCTTGGAACAAGCCTTTTCTCTAGACTACATCCGAATAGGTCAGGTGCTGCAAAGAGCACTGAAGGATCCCATTCAAGCTCTTTGACCCAAAATTGCATCACCGCATTGAGTTTATCCGGTGACCGTAGCATAAAGTTAGGCTGTATTTTAAAGGCATAAAAAATGACATCTTCAGAACAACCCCAACTCTTCAAGGCATCAACTTTAGCATCCCATTGTGATTTAGCGACAGTCCTCTTGGCAAGTAACGCCACACAAAATTTGAATTTTGAAGGATCAAACCCTAATTCCTTAATCTCCTCCACAGCCTTTCTCATATCAGTATAACAAAATACAAAAGGTCTAGAACGAAGCAAAAAGTAAATGCCTGAACGATTGACACCGGAAACGAGTAAAAATTGAAGATTTGGTTTCATTCGGAGATCACGAAATAAAGTTGGACAGACAATGATTATAGCAATAGCTTTTTTATTAGACGGACAGAAAGTTCTTACCAATTCAAAAGTTTGAATAATGCGTTTGAGGCTACTTGATGTTAGGAAATAGGGGCTTCTGGTGACGGTGGCGACTATGTCGGTGGGAGAAGCGCCTTTGGAAGCTAAAAATTGAAGCTTAGGGAGAATGGTTTTGATGGGGTTGGAAAGGATGAGCTGATGATTCCTGCGAATAATGGATTGTATCTGGTGATCGGAGAAGCCTTGGGTTTTGAAGAAGGTGATGACGGAATTGGGTTTTTCGGGGGTTTCGAAAGTAAATCGTTTGGATACTTTGAGAGCATCTTGCGGAGATAAACCAAAATTGTTAGTGAGGTAGGATATGGTGAAAGATTTTTTATCTGAATCTGAAGTAGTGGTGGCGGCGGCGGCGGCAATGGAGAAAAAGGTGAAAGAGTGGGGTTTGAGGAGAAGAAGATGACATTTTGGGGTTGAAGAAAGATTGTTGGGGTAAGGAAAACCTCTGAGATGCAACATGAGCTGAGATGAGATGATTCGGCAGAAAAGAAACTAAGAGAGTTTTGAAACTAAGACAACCACTATTCTTTAAGTATAGAATTCAACCACTATTCTTTAAGTATAGAATTCAACCACTATTCTTAAGTATAGAATTCCACAATGATTATTAACCAACACTCGTAATTATCACTACGATCACTTTTGATAAATTAAGATAACCATTCGTTTCAGTATAAATAGTTATTATATGTTCTTTCACAATAAGAGGAGTTGATTTAGATTGTTTAAGCAACTCATGTAATCGTTGACCTCTTGACAATTGATTTTGCGTAGCTTTATCGAGATCTGATGAGAGTTGTGCAAAAGCTTCTAATTCTGCGAATTGTGTCAATTCCAATTGTAATTTATCAGCTACTTGTTTCATGGTTTTTATTTGAACCGTCGATCCAACTCTAGAAACAGAAATACCCTCATTAATTGCAGGTCTGGTCCAAGCATTGAATAAATCAGCAGATAAGAATATTTGGCCATCTGTAATGGAAATTACATTAGTAGGAATATAAGTTGAAACATCTCTTGATTGGGTCTCAAGTATTGGTAAAGCAATCATACTTCCTTCACCTAACTGAGAACTTAATTTAGCGGCTCTTGCCAAAAGACACGGATGTAAATAAAAACATCTCCGGGATAAGCTTCGCGACCCGGTGGTCTTCGTAATAGAAAAGACATTTGGCGATAAGGCTGTGAATTTGCTATCATTTTATCTATTTATCATTTTATCTATCTATAATCTTCCTCAAACTACCATTAGGAATACTACTGACCATGACCAACCATAATCTCAGTCATAATTGATCACCAGTTTGATATTCTGATTATCATTTTATATACTTATATTCTTCGTTATTTCCATTATAATCATCATTTTGAATATCGACAATCACTAATATACTCACTATCAATCCTCACTTGAATAATCTTCAACCGCCACTTAAACCAATTTCAATCACCACTCTGACTGTCACTGATTACCATAATTAACTATCGCTCTAACCACCACTCTAAACATCATAAACAACCACTCTGACCATTATTGGTCATACTTGAATATGAAATTTTTATTATTATGTGGAGAGAATACACATGTATATATAGGTCTAAGCCTCTTAATCAATAAACTAAAACAGGAAAGGTTTGATACAATAATATCCTAATTGATACTAATAATCGTATGATAAAATAATATCTCAACACTCCTCCTTAAGGTGGTGCATATAAATCATATGCATCCATCTTGTCACATATATAAGTAATCTAATGTTTCTGAAGAGATTTTGTAAAGAGGTCAGCAAGTTGATCCCTAGAATTAACAAATGAGGTTTTGATGATCCCAGTGGTAATCTTATCTCTAAGAAAATGACAATCAACTTCAATATATTTTGTCCTCTCGTCAAATACTGAATTGGAGGAGAGGTGCAAAGCTGTATGGTTATCACATACAAGTTCCATAGGGTCGGCTTCACAAAAATGAAGTTCATATAGTAAATGATTAAACCACAAGAGTTCACATGCGGCATGAGCCATGGCTCGATACTCATCTTCTGTACTTGATCGAGCAACAACATTTTTCTTTTTGCTTTTCCATGAGATCAAATTTCCACCAATAAAAGCACAATAACCTGATGTGGAGCGTCTATCACTTGCATCTCTTGCCCACTCAGTATCTAAATATCCAATGATACCGATGTTGCCTCTATCACAGAAAACATGCCCTTTTCCAAATGATTCTTTGATATACTTGAGTATTCGAATAACTACATCCCAATGGTTGTCATAATGAGAGTTTAGGAGTTGACTTACTACACTGACGGGAAAAATTATATCGCGTCTAGTCAAGGTATGATAATTAAATTTTCCTATAAGGCTTTGATATCTAAAGGATCAGTATATGGCTCCCCCTGATTAGGAATAAGCTTTACATTATGTAACTTGTAGACGGTTAGGTTATTGTGCTATAAATATGGGATCCTACCAAAAGCTCTTGGGGTTCATTTGTACTGAAATCACTTAAAAAACTTCATAATCCCAGCGCGAGGAAAAAGAGTTTCAAGAGTGCTAATGTACGTGAATCACCATTTTTACTTCAATGCAATTTACATATTTATCAATCGTTCCTCGTGAACACTTTGTTTTACTTTCATTTACGTTTGAACTATATTTTTACTTCGTTATATATGTTGCCGATTGTGGTTTCGTTATGATAATGGAATTCACCATAGATGCATTTGTAGTGTATCTCTTTTGAGTGTTATCACTTAACTTTCAATTGTTCACGGGTTACCTTTAGTTTATTTTTTGTAGAAAACTTGGCTTACTTAAACTCTTGAGAGGAACCGTTGTCTTCTTAGAGTCAAGCTTCTATCGAATTAAGAAAGCTACACCTTAGTTACATTAACACGTGTCTTAGAATCAACAAGTCGATTCTGCAGGTAACCCTTAGTTTAAAGGTTTTGGGAGGACTAGCGGTTGTTTACAAATTTCACAGTAAACAATAATTTGAGAGCATCTTGTGGAGATAAACCATAATGGTTAGTGAGGTAGGAGGACAACAACTGGCGCAGTAATTTGGGGCGTCTCAAACTACTTCTCCATCCACTTTATCCACTTATATTCTTCGATATTTCCATTATAACCATCACTCTGAACACCGATGATCACTAATATAGCCACTATCAATCATCACTTAACCATATTCAACTGTCACTTAATTTTAATCAAGATGTGCATCTCCCCTCAAGCATGAGGCACCTAGGGACGAGATGTTTAATGTTAAGTTTATTGCCCCCTTGTCTGAGGCTACCACCACTGCAACCAAGGAGCACATCTCAAACCTTGATGAATTTGACTTGGAGTTTGAAGATGATGTAAACGGTGAAAAGGATGGTGGCTAATCTTGCTTGCACTCTTCCTTATTCAAGAATCCACTCACATGCACCAAGGAGGATGATGAAGTTTGACGACCTTCAACTCTCCTTTCTCTTAATTTTGTCGTTGTCGTTGTCTCTCTCTAACCCTCAATTCTCTAAATTATGATTTTGGAAGAAAGAGAATGGAAATGTAAAAGTGAAAAAAATTGATTCTCGTGAGGCATATGTAATGAACTAGAAAAATACATTATTGCCCTTGTTTAACCAAGAATATTAAGCTTATTTATGCCCTTCTCAACACACTAATACATCATTGGTAGAATAATGGCTAGTATTAGGGGTTACTGAGGATTACATCAAGTGGTTTCTTATTTTGGATCAAGCGCTTACCACTATGCTAAAAATAAATGTTAGTGAGAACACGACTATATTTTCTTATTGCAAATAGCCCTCAATGGGATGCGCCTAATAAATTGTAGACGTCGTGGGTTGGAATGTTAAGCTCATCGAATTGCACATGTGACGTGTTGCACCCCAAAATTTGCCCTCTTTCTCCGTGCTATAAGTTATGGATGGCATTTATTTCGTCGTTCGAAAATAAAAAAAATATTAAAGAGTTTCCTGTGGGGCTACAAGTTAAGGACTATGTTTCAAGGTGTCCTTTGGGATCATGAATCCAGTTGTTTACTCTTATGTGTACGTCTATGGGGATATCATGTATGCTTGGCGTTTGAGTTTGAAGATATATTACGGGTAGCACAAGTCATCGTCATCGTGTGAATTAGGGTTGAATTGGAGGATGGTCCACTCTCTTATCATTTGCTTCATGATTAGATGATTCACTGAATTGATTGAAGAGAGGTTATGTTCAAGTTCTTTTGTTCATTGGTTTGTTTCTATTATGAGTGTTGGTACAATTAGAACATCGAACTTAAAAACTCAAATGGAAATGTATTTGGTGGGAAAGAAAATTCAAGTCACTTTGAAAAGAAAACATATGCAATTTTTATTCACCATTAAAATCAAGCTTTGTTCATCCAAACATCATTCCTTATTAGGGGTGGAAATAGGCTAGGATATGCTTTAGAAGGCCTGAGCCTGACCTACGATAAACTTAAAAGGCCTAAGCCTGGCCTAAGGCCTAAGCCTGGCCTAAGGCCTATCATAGGCTCAGTTTTTTGGCCTGACCTGACCTTTTTAAAAGTCTGGCCTGGCCTGAAAGCCTATTTAAAAAGCCTATATCTCATTAAAGTTTTCAATTAATCTATATAACTTAATAAGTCTAGTAGGTCGACCTATATATATATATATATATATATATATATATATATATATATATATATATATATATATATATATATATATATATATATATATATATATATATATATATATATATATATATATATATATATATATATATATATATATATATATATATATATATATATATATATATAGGGTAGCCTATTTTGCTTTTTTTTTTTTCTAATATATATGCATACATGAACCAACTTATTTAACATATTTATAATATATATGAAAATATAGACCGGCCTATAAGGCTTCATAAGCTTTTTTAATAGCCTAAGCCTGGCCTATTAAATAAAATAGGCTTTTAAAAAAGCCTAAGTCTGACCTCTTTATTAAATAGGCCTGGTCTGGCCTAGGCCTATGTAGGCTGGACCGTAGGCCCCTGTAGGCCGGTCTGACCTATTCCCACCCCTATTCCTTATCCAATCCCAATTTCATTACAAAATTCATGTTCATCATTCATTACAAATCCCAATATCCATAATTTCATTTAAGTTCCTATTATATTACAAAAGCACAATTACAGGGTTGAATGGGAATTTAGATGCACAGAGAGGACCAAGTGGTTTCAAGCACTCTAAAGCGGTGCAATATGTCTAACCGCACCAGCCTCATAAATCGGTCCTTGTGCTGCCTGCAAAGAAAAGCCAAGAATAAATCGAACCATCCTGCATAACAAACCGATACAAAGCTCAGCAGAGGGCAAGAATAGAAATGGACATAACAGAATTCAGGGGAGGGAGAGAACGGAATCGGAAAAAAGAAAAAGAAACTGAAAAGCAAAAGGCAAAAACAAGTAACAAACTGATAACTGAATCGTAACAAACTTGGAAGAGGCTCTCTCTTTCTCGATCCGTCTTCTTCAACCTCCGAAAATCTCTTCAGTTTTCTTCAATTCTCCTCTGGACAAAACCAAAAACTCTTCAATCTTTGTTCATCTTCCTCTTCAAGATTACCTGCAAAACCACATCATCACCGATTCAATCTTCTCAATCTTCACCACTAAATCATCCACAGAAACTCCAGTCATTCTTCAATCAACAGAACGATATTCAACACTCTTCATTCATCACCAACCTGTAACAAACTTCTGGATTCTCTCGATTCATTCAACCGAAAATTCCTCTTCAATCTCTAAATAATAATCTTCATCAATTCTCAAACCAATTCATACATCATTCAACAACAGTTCAGAAGAAGAAGAGAAGAAATGACTTACCTCAAAAACCTGTAACAGGATTGCTAAGAGGATTCTCTCGATTCAATCTCCAATTCTTCAATGATAACAGAATCGCTCTTCCAATCTTCACCTTCATTCTCCAAGAAACTCACACAGAAAAAGTTCTTCGGCTAACTCTTTACAATCTTCACAAACAACTTCCCGATTCTGCAAGAAAATCACAAGAAGCAAACTCAGAATCCTTCATTTGTTTCTTCATTTATTCAAGATAAACATCACCTTCGCCTTCATCGTTTTTATTCATCACTCCGACATCACATGATTTTGCGATTCTGCGTCTTAGAGAACTTTGCAACAGCACTACGTTCATCATCATCTCCGAATCATCTTTGCACCACTCGTTATCTTCGTCAATCGTCAAACTTCAATTCACAAACTCTGCAGAAATCAATATCATCTCCAATCTTCACCGGATCTTCAATTCACCATCGCACCATAATCGCGTCACCGCAAGCTTCAACAACTTCAGCATCGATTCTCCATCAACAATTTCAACAACACTTAAAACATTGCAGCGGAGTCGTATTTGTTCCTAATTTTCTCAGATTACTTCGAAGCCGTGGAGCAACAACACTACAACGTGTTCACGATTGCAAAATTGCCGCTGTTTTCTTGGATCCTATTGTTTGAAGCGAAGTCGGAGAGAATGAGAGATTAAGATGAGATGTGAGGCGGAGGAGAAATCTCTCGCGGCGGCGTTAACGAGTTTGATAGGAGAAGAACCTTGGAGAGAGGGCCGCCGTTCACAATTGAAAAAGAGAGTGGAGAAGCCTTCAAAAGACATGTGAATCATCCCAATGGTCCCACTTCTAAACCTAATCCTCTTTCAATTGCTATTATTCTCCTCTTAATTAACATTAATTAATCTTTAATTTGGTGATTACTGAAATCTGAAAAGATGATAAACAAATTGAAATAAATTCTGTGGATCAATAACCTTGGGCCCTTCACGGAACTGCTTATTGCACCCCCATAGGCCCACACACACTTCTCTTTTTTTAGTTTTTGACTTACAAAAATCATTTGGGCCTTCCTGTCTGGGCCTAGCGCCCCTATTACTGTATGCTACAGTTGATTTCACTTTACACCCCTGACTCATGTATTGTTCTAGTTAGAATTAGTTTTAATTTCATATTTTTCTTAGATGATAAAATGACATAAAAACAATAGTTGTTGTTAGATGTTAACATGATAAAAATAAACAAAAACATGTAATATTTTGCTTGTTAGAATTTAATTGATTTGTTACATAGTTTAGTTTTAATTCTTTGATAAAATACCATGAAAAATATTATGTTTGATTAGACTTCTCGCATTGATAAAAAAGATAATATAAAAATATGTAATCTTTTTAGTTAGAATTATATTTTGTTTTCTATGTTTGATTTAGATGATAAAAAAAACATGTTTTCCTTGTTAGAATTTAGATGTTTACTTACATGGTTTTGTTCTAATTTTTTATAAAAATGTCATAAAAAACAATTTTCTCTTTTTAGATTTTGTTTTAGGATTTACTTAGAACTTAATTGCTAGTATTTTCTATAGCGTGCTTCCTTGTTACTACTGATTTGTTTGTTGAGATGTGCGAGGTACTTCGAGAGAGCCTTCAATTGCGATTCGAGTTGCTTCGTGTTCCACTTTATTTGTGGGACACGAATTCGCTTCCGGTGCGGTTGATTTGCGTCGTGTTCCACTTTATTTGTGGGACACGAACCTATTTCCGATGCCAGACACCTGATCTCTCATTCATTGAGATGTATACTCTTGTATTGTCTGGATTGTTTCTCTTGCAGGTTGCTCGTGTGGTTATGCTCGACGTGTACCACATGTCGCTCGTGATTTATTTTCACGACGACGCTTTCTGACTCGCTTTGCTTGATGATGGCTTACGCGAAGTATTCCGGACTTCTCTGCTTACGCTTGCTAGCTCATTGTGGATTTGCTATTCGTTCGGTATTGTCTCCTTGTCCCTTTTACCGCTTTCCGCATCATCCTTTAACATGAGAAGTAGGATTTATACATTCATCTGGCCAAGCCCTCGAAAGAGGCTCTGTTTTTGTTGGTGTGTTTATATTTGTGCTTTGCAGCAGGGAGTCACGGTGTAATAAGTCCTATATGGCACTCCGTTAAGTCCTCTTGGAAGGCACGCGGAAAGGGTTAGCAATCAACCCCCCAGTCTCATCGAGTCCGTTCGGTATGCGCACGCTACGCGTTGCTTGCTTCTAAACCAACACAAGATCTTGTAATTGAGTATGTCAGGAAAATGGTTCATGCAACCGGACCCCCGCATTTCCTATAGCTCGCGTCGCCCGACGTTGATGCTCGGTGTACGTACGCACCGTTTTCCTTTCAGATCCGTGACGACTTGGTTGCTGAGAGGGATCCGCTCCTCTTGTCTATGGCCCGATCATTTTCGCGAGGTCTGATGCTTGGTTGACTCGGGTGATTTGTTCCCCTTGGCTATGGCGGGACCGCTTTTCTACCACTCGGTCAGTACCGTTGGTTTGTTTGCTTTACGAGTGGAGCTCGTTTGTGTGATATTCTTGTTTGCTTTTCGCTTTTTTCTCCATAGGTTGCTAGCTTAGTTTAGACTTATACCCTTTGTATGATAACATTAGGTAGCAAGCTTTCCCCTTTAGCTTAGGTCTTCCTCATGCATTCTTTAAAACACAAACCACACTCTTTGATTTTCTTTTCTTAAGAGCTTGCTATTTCCGCTCCATTCCCAAGCGTAAGTCTCCAAAGGTCGGGCAGCGGAGTGTGAATGTAACTCGTTCACCTAAAAAACACAAAACAAACAGAAACTAGTTAGCCGAGCTACGGTAGCTCTGATTCTGCAAAACAGATACGTAGGCAGCGGGGTAGGGCCCGTGCGAGCACAATCCTTTATTTTCCCTATATTATGCATTCATTTTAGTCCAGATTAGCGTAGATTTGTTACACACCCATAGTTTTAGACACAAGCGTGGATACCATCGAGTACGATGGGCGCGTGGAGTGCTAACACCTTCCCCTCGCGTAACCGACTCCCTTACCCTTTTTTCTCTGGTCGTGAGACCGTTGTTTTGTTTTGTGGTTTGCTGGCATTCCCTTCCTTTTCAGGATAAATATGTTAGTGGAGACTCTGTTAATTTTCGCGGTAGCGAAATGACGCTGAATTTTGGACATTTCACACAACTTCAAAATGTGATTTTTAGGAATTTATTCACACTTATTTAGTTATGGGCGAAAATTACATTTAAGTGTGTGATTTTGGTGATGTGTTTAGATTTAAGGTGATGTGTTTAGATTTAAGAATACAATAAGAATGTTAATTTGGCCTATATTAAGGTTTGTTTGATTTGATTTTGTAAAACTATTTTTTATTTTAAAAAAAATTGAAAATAATAAAATTTGTTTAACCGTATAAATTTACAAAACTATTTTTTATTGAAGAGTTTTAAAAACTAAAAAGCAAAATTAGATTTTAGATGCTTTAGTTTTTAATTTTAGAAGTTGGGAAGAGAAAAAAATGGTAACCTTTTTATATTGACAAATTTGTAATATTGCACAATTTTAAAACAACTAACGTAGTTTTGAAGAAAAAAATGCATGTGCACCATTAGGATATACATCCGTCCCCCGTTTAACAATTAGATACATCACATTAGATTATTCTACGACAATCAAAAACAAAATAACATATAAAAGATAGGAATTTACGTGAAATCCCAATAAAAAGTCATATAAATCGCATCTACATAAGAAAGGTTGCTGCAAGGCAAAGATGATTCTTCCCGTGCTGAGTGAGTCCTGACCACCTTTAGGTATCACTATCATCCTTTAGCAATTTAGACGGCAATTAAGAGTGTTCAAATTAACCAGTTATATAAATTATTTATAACCATATTTAAATCGAGTTATGAAAAATCCGTTAATTTTAATATGATTTATAATCAAATTCAGATTTTGGATATTTTTGAAATATGGTTTTAACCAAATTTATATTTTGAAAGTTCATATCCAAAACAAAAATATTTTATTAAAATTCAATTTTTGCAGAGATACGAATAAATCAATTTTTTTAAAATACAAAAAATCAAAATTTTTAAAAAATGATAAAGTTAGTTTTTTTTCGAAAATATAAAAAAAATGATTTTATTTCTAAAAACATTAAAACACGAAAAAATCGAGTTTTTTCGAAAAAATAAAAATTGATTTTTTTGAAAAAAATAGAACTTTTTTTTCAAAAAAGCAAAAAACCGAGTTTTATTTCTAAAAAACGAAAAAATCAAATTTTTTCGAAATAGTAAATATCAATGTTTTTTGGAAATATGAAAAGTCGATTTTTTTCGGAAATACGGAAAATTGATTTGAAAAAATCATTTTTTTAAATACGAAAAGTTGATTTTTTTGAAAATACGAAAAAAATCGGTTTTATTTCTAAATTCGTAAAAAAATGAGTTCTTTCAGAAATACGGAAAAATTGAGTTTTTAAATAAATACGAAAATCGTATTTTGTCGAAATAAACAAAATCAAATTTTTTGAAAATCGAGTGTGTTTTGAAAAAATGGAAAATCAATTTTTTACTTCTAAAATATAAAAAAAATCGTTTATCAGAAACATGAAAAATTGTTTTTTTCGAAAATATACAAATTTAAAACTAATTGTAAAAAATTATATTCAAATATAAAAAATTTATTTTGATATTCAAAATCATTTATAAATTTTAGAACCAGTTATAAAATATGGTTATGGATTAACCGGTTATAAAATATGGTTATGGATTAACAGGTTTTATAACCGGTTATGTTAAAATATAATTATTTATATGGATTGGTTAATAAATTCGGTTATAGTAAATGGTTATTAATTGGATATAGATTGGTTATTGAATTATCCATCCATGAGCACCCCTAATAGCAATTCCCAATCAAAGGAGTATAAAAGATTCGCAAGAATAAGTTCCAATGATGCAACTCCCATAGACATACCTGGACAAATTCTATGGCCAGCTCCAAAGGGAATTAGTTCAAAGTCTTGCCCGAGAAAATTAATCGAACTTTCTAATAATCTTTCCGGAAAAAACTCTTCCGGATCTTTCAAATATTAGGGTCTCTTTGAATTTCCCAAGCTTTCACATAAACTATCGTCTTTGTAGGAATTTTGTAGCCGCCTATAGTGCATTTATCCCTTGTTACTCTTGGCACATGCAATGGAGCTGGTAGATACAGTCTCAATGTCTCTTTTATCACTGCTTTCAAGTAGGTGAAATTTTGTATATCATCTTCATCTAAAAATTCTTTTTTAGTTCTTTTATCATTGCTTTCAAGTAGGTGAAATTTTGTATATCATCTTCATCTAAAAATTCTTTTTTAGTTCTTGAATTCCAAATCTCTTATTGCACTTTTTTAATTAATCTTGGATTTGTTATTAAGCGGTCATAGCCCAAACAATTGTCGCTGATGTAGTATCTGTCGCAGCTACAAGCATGTCTTGTATAGAATCATAATCATTGACAGTTTGTATAAAAGAGTAACAAAAATTTAAAACATCAAATTCGAAATATGAATCAAGAGAATTTACCATGAGGACTCCTTTGATATGATCAAAAGTGAGATCAATTGAAAACAAACGTTTCTTCATCAATTGGATTAAGACATCAACAATAACCTCTTCATCTGTATGTTTTCTATTCGGCAAGTTCAGCTGAAGAAACAACTATAGCTTGTCTTAAACCAAGTTGAAGAGAAAATAATGGTCCATATTTTTTTGAGAGGTTTGAAAATTGAAGATAAAGATTGGAATTGTCTAGCTGATGAAGGTTCCCTATTATTGACAACCCTCTAGGACCAGGTGGATAAGGTGCATTAATGGTTCTTTTACGTATGTATCGGAAAAAGCAGAAGTAATGGAAAAGTATTTAGGAACAAAGCAAGCAAGTGTAACATATTGTTACTAATTATGAAGAGAAAAAATGCTTTAGTTCTTAATGTTGAAAACAAGTTAATTCAGGTTGCAAACATAGTTTATCAGAATTTAAACTGGTTTTGTTGCCAAGTATAGTAACAACCTTATTGTGCTGAGATTGAACTTGGTATTACAAAACAAGAAACTAGAAGTCATGTAGCATTATTATACAATTCTAACAAATCATATTATAGCATCTTTGACTTTTAACATTTTTTTTTAATAATATGAATATTTAGAATATTAATTACCAAAGCACGGGAAAACAAACAATCTGCTCTCGATACAAAATGACTCATTGGTGATGAATCACAAACACCAACAAGCTTTTTGAGAATGCTGATATACTTAAAATCACTCAAAACACTAACATTAGAATCTTAGAGAAAAACTAAAGATGAAGAGGATGTGCTAACATCAGTAAATCACCAGAACCTTTCTTCTCAAACTTATACTAAACGCTAAATGATTCTCTCAGCATCGCATCACCTGACAAAAACAAGAACTGATCCTGTCAAGAACATCTTTGTTTTTCGAATCAGAATCTGGCAACAAACCTATTTGAATTATGCCAGAAAACGGTTCAGAACTGATCTCAGAAATGGCAGGCGAGGATGCATATAAGAGGCATATTTGATCATTGATAAGGTTATTATTTGAAGAGAAGGAAAGAATGGCATGCAACTAATTGCTCACCATTCCCCTGCTCTCGTTATAATCATCAAGATCCCATTGATATTATGATGAATTCAACCCACACCAGTGCGCTACTAAATGGTCATCCAAACTCGACTTAAATTCTTCTATTAACTGATGCAAGAAAATAAAAATAGAAGGCAATGCCTGCTTACACATATTCTACAAATATGTCTACTTTTATGTCCTAATTCCATAATACATAACATGACTGGTTTATAAGTCAAAACTGTTACCAACAACAAAAAAGGTTCCAACTTACTGAGAAAGTGGAACAACACAGTTAAAGATGAATAAACATAACATGGCTGGTTTATTCAGTTACAACAGAATGTGTTTAAGCACTATATGCTAGCATCCTTCCCCTGATATAGCCTTAATAGCTTAGACGCTTCTTCTTCTTCATAACAATCCACATACTTTTTCATGAACAACACATCAGAGATTTTAAACGGTGTATACAATCTAGCACTCTTCTTAATCAAACCTTTGGATAACAGATACCGGACGACTGAAGCCCTTGGAACAAGCCTTTTCTCTAGACTAAGTCCGAATAGTTCAGGTGCTGCCATGAGCACGGAAGGATCCCATTCAAGCTCTTTGACCCAAAATTGCATCACCGCATTGAGTTTATCCGATGACCGTAGCATAAAGTAAGGCTGTCTTTTAAAGGCATCAAGAATCACATCTTCAGAACAACCCCAACTCTTCAAGGCATCAACTTTAGTATCCCATAGTGATTTAGAGATACCCCTCTTGGCAAGTAACGCCACACAAAAATTGTACTTTAAAGGATGAAACCCTAATTCCTTAATCTCCTCCACAGCCTTTCTCAAATCAGTAGAACAAATTACAGAAGGTCTAGAACGAAGCAAATGATAAATGCCTGAACGATTGACACCGGAAACGAGTAAAAATTGAAGATTTGGTTTCACTCGCATATCACAAACGAAAGATGGATAGGCAATGATTGAAGTAATAGCTTTTTGATCAGAGGGACAGAAAGTTCTTACCAATTCAAAAGTTTGAATAATGCGTTTGAGGCTACTTGATGTTAGGAAATAGGGGCTTCCGGTGACGGTGGCGACTATGTCGGTGGGAGAAGCGCCTTTGGAAGCTAAAAATTGAAGCTTAGGGAGAATGGTTTTGATGGGGTTGGAAAGGATGAGCTGAGGATTCCTGCGAATAATGGATTGTATCTGGTCATCGGAGAAGCCTTGGGTTTTGAAGAAGGTGATGACGGAATTGGGTTTTTCGGGGGTTTCGAAAGTAAATCGTTTGGATACTTTGAGAGCATCTTGTGGAGATAAACCACAATTGTTAGTGAGGTAAGATATGGTGAAAGATTTTTTATCTGAATCTGCAGTGGTTGTGGCGGCGGCGGCGGTGAAAGAGTGGGGTTTGAGGAGAAGAAGATGACATTTTGGGGTTGAAGAAAGATTGTTGGGGTAAGGAAAACCTCTTAGATGCAACATGAGATGAGATGAGATGATTCAGCAGAAAAAAAACTAAGAGTTTTGAAACTAAGACACTATGTCACTAATTCAACCACTATTCTTTAAGTATAGAATTCCACGATGATTATTAACCAACACCCCTAATTATCACTACGATCACTTTTGATAAATTAAGATACCCATTCCTTTTAGTATAAATAGTTATTATATGTTTCTTTCACAATAAGAGGAGTTGATTGAGATTGTTTAAGCAACTCATGTAATCATTGACCTCTTGACAATTGATTTTGCGTAGCTTTATCGAGATCTGAAGAGAGTTGTGCAAAAGTTTGTAATTCTGCGAATTGTGTCAATTCCAAATATATTTTATCAGCTACTTGTTTCATGGCTTTTATTTGAACAGTTGATCCAACTCTAGAAACAGAAATACCCTCACTAATTGCAGGTCTGGTCCAAGCATTGAATAAATCAGCAGATAAGAATATTTGGCCATCTGTAATGAAAATTACATTAGTAGGAATATAAGTTGAAACATCTCTTGATTGGGTCTCAACTATTGGTAAAGCACTCATATTTCCTTCACCTAACTGAGAGCTTAATTTAGTGGCTCTTTCCAAAAGACACGAATGTAAATAAAAACATCTCCGGGATAAGCTTCGCGACCCGGTGATCTTCGTAATGGAAGAGACATTTGGCGATAAGTCTGTGCTTGTTTAGAGGGATCATCATAAATGATTAATGTGTGAAGTTCACAATACATAAAATATTCATCCAGAGTTGCTCCTATATAAGGCACGAAGTATTGTAATGTAGCTGAGGAATTTGCTATCATTTTATCTATCTATCATTTTATCTATCTATAATCTTCCTCAAAGTACCATTAGGAATACTACTGACCATGACCAACCACAACCTCAGTCATAATTGATGACCAGTTTGATACTCTGATTATCATTTTATATACTTATATTCTTCGTTATTTCCATCATAATCATCATTTTGAACATCGACAATCACTAATATACTCACTATCAATCCTCACTTGAACAATCTTCAACCGCCACTTAAACCAATTTAAATCATCACTCTGACTGCCACTGATTATCATAATTAACTATCGCTCTAACCACCACTCTAAACATCATAAACAACCACTTTGACCATTATTGGTCATACTTGAATATGAAATTTTTATTATTATGTGGAGAGAATACACATGTATATATAGGTCTAAGCCTCATAATCAATAAACTAAAACAGGAAAGGTTTGATACAATAATATCCTAATTGATACTACTAATCTTATAATAAAATAATATCTCAACACTCCTCCTTAAGGTGGTGCATATAAATCATATGCATCCATCTTGTCACATATGTAAGTAATCCAATGTTTCCGAAGAGATTTTGTAAAGAGGTCAGCAAGTTGATCCCTAGAATTAACAAATGAGGTTTTGATGATCCTGGTGGTAATCTTATCTCTAAGAAAATGACAATCAACTTTAATATGTTTTGTCCTCTCGTGAAATACTGGATTGGAGGAGAGGTGCAAAGTTGTATGGTTATCACATACAAGTTCCATAGGGTCGGCTTCACAAAAATGAAGTTCAAGTAGTAAATGATTAAACCACAAGACTTCACATGTGGCATGAGTCATGGCTCGATACTCATCTTCTGTACTTTATCAAGCAACAACATTTTTCTTTTTGCTTTTCCATGAGATCAAATTTCCACCAATAAAAGCATAATAACCTGATGTAGAACGTCTATCACTTGCATCTCCTGCCCAGTCAATATCTAAATATCCAATGATATCGATGTTGCCTCTATCACAGAAAACATACCCTTTTCCAAATGATTCTTTGATATACTTAAGTATTCGAATAACTACATCCCAATGGTTGTCATAATGAGAGTTTAGGAATTGACTTACTACATTGACGGGAAAAATTATATCGTGTCTAGTCAAGGTATGATAATTAAATTTTCCTATAAGGCTTTGATATCTGAAGGATCAGTATATGGTTGCCCCTGATTAGGAATAAGCTTTACATTAGGATCCATAGGAGGGAGTATCAATCGGTTTGTAATATGTAAGATGTAACGCCCGTATAATTTTAATATTAATTTAATCAAGAATATTGAATTAATAATTAGAATTATTAAGGATTTTGTGAAAATAATAAATAAATAATGGTTTATGACATTTGGGCCATGTGAGAAATAGTAAAGGGGGGGTGTGATATAGGAAGGCCCTTTACTAATATTATTATTATTTTCATAAAATAATTGGAATTGGGAAGAAAGAAAGAACGTGAAAGAACAGAAGTCTGAGGAACGAGGAACGTGAAGGAGAACGGTAGAGGGAGAGACCAAGAATCAAGAAATTTGTCTAAGGTAAGGGGGGACTTATCTGATTATCATCTATTATCGGGTTAGGGGTTGATAATACTGAATAGATGTGGAATTCGGGTCGATTGAGTCATATGATAGGTTTAGGGATTGAGTCAATTGTATGATGTTTGATCTCTATGTTTGAATCTATGATGTCTGCGTTGTTATGGTCTCAATTGATGTGTAATTGGTGTATTATGAGACGTATTTTGTGTTGTTTGTGCATTCTATTTCTCTAGGTTCGTACTGGTATGAATTGGGTGTGTTTGGAATGCATAGAATGTTGTTTTCTGCAGGTTGGGGTTTCTGAAATCGCCGGTTCGCGCCGCGTACACAGGGTTGGCGCCGCGAACAGGTGGGCAGAATGCCAGGAAGTTGTGATACGCTCAGGTCGCGCCGCGTACCTGTGTTCGCGCCGCGAAGGCGTAACTTTTTCTCGTTTCGCGCCGCGTGTAGATGTTAGCGCCGCGAACAGCTTGGCAGAGAGCCAATGAATTTTTGGGACGCTCAGTTCGCGCCGCGAACTGGTGATGGCGCCGCGTGCTGTTGGTGTTTTGAGATATTTTTAAAAGTTCAAAGATGCATAACTTTTTAACCGTTGGTCTGTTTGATGCGCCGTTTTGAGCTAAACGAACCTTGTAGGATAATCTATATGATGATGATTGATCGGTTTTTAGAATGATGAAAATACATGTATGCTATTCTTATTGAGTATGATGATTGATGCAAATACGTGTATGTTTTGTATATGATGATTATGGAATTGTGATTGAATGATGTTAATATATATGAACATACTTGAATGATGATGATGTTGATGATTGATGATGATGATAGTAGAAGTATGTTGTATATGTTGCATTCATTCATGTTCATTGATGATACTGTATCCATAAGGGTGTGTTGGATCAGTGAAGGGCATGATTCCCATTGTGTGGAATCTGTGCTGGCAGGGCCGTATCTTGGACGATGTTGGATCGGTCATGGGTTATCCCCATTTGATGATGTTGGTACCACATGCATAGTGTCAGTTCATACATATGCATAATTTATAACATGATTGGATGCATTCCAGTGTTGTAAATATTGATGATGTGTTGATTGTTGTTTGATTGTTTTGAATGTCTGTTTATGAAACAATTGGGTGAATGATACAACTGTGATGTGTTATGACTTTATAACCTTATAACATCTGTTAATTATGATGAGACTCACCCTTACATGTTGTCATTTTCAGATTGAGGACAGCGGTTGTTCGACTCGGTGAGGATTAGCTCATGAGTCAGTGTTTTAGTAGCGTCAGGTGTCATGCTCTGATAGTTGTAACACTGGGGACGCGATTGTTTAGAGTTTATGATTATGACTCTAGTTATGTTTTGATGTTTTGAAGGATAAGTTTTAAAGATGTTAAACTTAGTCCGTTTTTGATAAATTTCTGCTGTGTGAACATGAAACGTTTTAATTTATGATGATTACCTCAGTGAATGCATGACATGACTGAATGATGTTTGTTTATTATGAATTGTGGCACCCTTATTTCATGTACTCTGAATAATTGTTTTAAAATTGTCGCGGGGTTAGTAAGGGGTGTTATATAAGATCTGTTTCTTCCAAAATATCAAGGGCATAACTCCCTTGGGAGATAACAATACTTGACTTTGACTGAGCTACCTCAATACCCAATAAGTAACAAAGAGAACCCAAGTCCTTAGTCTGAAAATTCTAAAATAAGTGTTGTTTTAAAGCCTTGATACCCTTATAGTCATCACCAATAATGATGATGTCGTCAACATAAACCTCTAAATAAATATATTTATTTGAAGAGGAGCATTTGGTGAAAATGAAGTGATATGATTCACAACGGGTCATCCCAAATTGTTTCAACGCCTTACTAAATCTTCCAAACCATGCCCGAGGTGATTGTTTCAAGCCATACAAAGACTTGTGTAATTTACATACCCGATTACACTCCCCTTAAGCAACAAACTCGGGCGGTTGCTCCATGTAAATCTCATCTTCCAAGTCACCATGCAAGAATGCATTCTTGATATCCAATTGAAATAAAGATTATTATTTCATGACCTCGATGGCCAGAAAGAGTCGAACAAATGTCATCTTTGCAACCGGAGAAAAGGAATCACTATAACCTTGACTAGGGACCTGAGTATATCCCTTTGCCACTAAGCAAGCTTTCAATCGATCTACCTATCCATCAGGACACACCTTAACATTGAATATCCACCTACAACCAACAACAGATTTCCTAGGAGGGAGAGTAACAAGCTCCTAGGTATGATTAGATTCTAAAGCTGACATTTCGTCAAGTATTGCCTGTCTCCACCCTAAATAGGATAATGCTTCTTGGATAGTTTTTGGAATAGAAACAAATGCAAGTGCAGTAATAAAAGTATAATAGGTAGGAGATAACTGATGCTAAGATACACAACTATAAATAGCATAAGGGTTTACGGGTTTAACGGTTACCTTTACGGATGCCAATGGGAAAAGCAGGAGATGAAGCCGGAGCAGGGGTGGAGGCGCTTGGAATAGGGCACTGAATATCATGGTCTTTACTATCTTCATCCTTCCACTTCTTCTATATGTGTTACTACTGAATCTCCTGATCTTCTACATCGTCTCCTAGGTCATCCAAGTTTATCCAAGTTGAAGAAAATGGTGGCCGGTATTTCTCATTTAGAGTCCTTACAATGTGAAGCTTTTCAGTTAGGAAAAAATGTTAGAGTTTCTTTTTCCAGTCGTATTAGTAACCGAGCCATGTCTCTTTTTGATGTTGTTCATTCTGATGTGTGGGGTCCTAGTTGGATTCCTTGATACAAACTTGAATATGACATTCTTATTATTACGTGGAAAGAATACACATGTATATATAGGTCTAAGCCTCCTAATCAATAAACTAAAACAGGAAAGATTTGATACAATAATATCTTAATTGATACTACTAATCTTATAATAAAATAATATCTCAACAGTCATCACCACAAACTACCGCCAACAACTGCCACTTTTACCATCACCGATCACCACCACCATCTATCATCAATCACCATTACTTACTAGTGTGAGACCCGTGATGTTGAGTTTTAATCTCATTAGCGAGGGCCAATAAGGACCTTATATGGATAACTCCTATTTTAAATGTTCGTCATTTCTCTCAACTGATTGGTGGTTTATATAGGATTATTGGTATAATTTAAGCCCATAAAATCCATTTATAATACATTACAACCTTTGCTCCCTTCTTTGTACAAGACTATTTATTGAAATTTAAGTCACATGTCTCCTAGTTTGAGACCAACCACTTATTTCCATTAAGAAGACTTAAGTCCTCTGAAATTCGAGTATAGACCTGTTCCAAGAAATTATCCAAAATGTACACAGTCACCCAAAAAAGCTCGCGGGGGTGAAATGTTCAAGGAGAAAAATATTGATCTCGCCCAATCTTATTACTTTTACGTCTTAGTAATTAACACGGCCTATTAATTTTAAACGAGATGTGCACATCTGATCTTATTGTTATTTTAGTGATGTGTTTTAGGTATCAATTGTTGTGTAACACTTGTATAAATCTCTTAGAGGCATCCTCATCTTTGATTGATGAAAGTTAATGAAATTTTTTATTCTCACCCTCAATTACTCTCTCTCTCTCTCTCTCTAATTCTCTCTTCTCTCTCACTATCTTCTTCTGCACATACCCTAAACCCCCATTGTTCACCAATTGTGAGATTGTATGTTCAAACAATTTTTGACACAACCAAAGCTTGTTATTCTATGGTGGGATCCCTTTATCATAGCATGAGTTGGTTATAGTCTAACTCTTGCTTAGGTTGTTCTTTCCGAAGTGCAGTTAAGATCTTCCAAAGCGAGATACCGTAATATACATAATCTTTTAGTAGTTATTCTTTACCATGTTTTTCTATTTGTTATGGTTTCTAAGTGTTAATTATTTTCATATTATTTGATTCGCATTCATATCAATACTTATTACTTCTTTGTCTATGTTCATGCATTTAATCATTAAGGTGATTGTGGGTGCAGTGTGTTTTAAGTTATCTCATTTTACCATGTAAATTGGCATTTTAGTATATTTCTACTTATTTAATGTATTTTTATCATATGGTAAATGTTTTCATGCATCATGTTAGTTCTAAACATGTTTAACATGTAATTTTACAACTTTCAATTCATTATTTTTGAATGAATTGAATCTAATGATCTTTTAAATCAATTCAAAATAAAATATTTAAAATAAAATATTCAAGAGGTGATAGCTTGTGTATTCGGTTTCCGGTTTTAATCCGGTTTTTAATCTCATTACTTATTAAAAAAAAAAAAAATTCAAATATTAAAGTAAAATATTTATTTTTCTATGTTCCACTTTTTTCACTCAACTCCACTCTATTTATTTTAAAATATTCAAACATAATTGTTAAATAAATAAATAAAAACCAATAACCGTTACATTTAGAAAAGATGTTAATGTTAGATTCCACTTTGTTTCATTGTTATTTAATGGACTTTGGTTTTATATTATTGCTATTAATTTTATCATGCCTGGGTTTACATGATTACATCTTATATATTTTTTATTTGGAATGGGAATCGATCTCCTAATTTCTCTTCCACAATACAATTTTTATTAATTGACTTCTTTTATTTTTTTAATATTCTTTTACGTACACTCAAGAAATAAACTTATATATATATATATATATATATATATATATATATATATATATATATATATATATATATATATATATATTACTTTTTATGTAAATTTTTTTGTCTAATGAGTATATTAAATTTTAAAAATAAGTATAAAAGGTGAAATATATGTATAGAAAAGATCATTTCATGATAGCACAAAAAAATATTAAGGAAAGAAAAACTTTGGCAAGAAGATCCTCTCGCTCCTTTCTTATTCTTAATCGTTGGAGAAGATCTTACGAGTTTAGTGAAGAAGGCAGCGGAGCTGGACCTTTTTAAAAGCTTCAAAATTCACGACGACTTTGATTTTAATATCCTTCGGTACCCATTTTGCCCAACAAATTTTTTGCTCTTGTTTAATCTCATGTTGTTAAATAAATGGAGATGGTGATCATAACAATGTTTGGTCCAGCGTATAATCAGATATACATATATATATATATATATATATATATATATATATATATATATATATATATATATATATATGTTAGAACAAGATTTGCTCTGATCAATATTCTTAGTTTTGATGATAACAAGGATATGAATTTTGTGTGAGATAATGTGGTACTCTAATACACTGCAATTTCCTTTTCAGGAAATATATAAAGAGTATGCACAAACCAGCACTCAAAAGCTTTGTCTCAGAAGGTTCAGCATGCAACATCAGAACATGGTCTGGCAAGACATCAGAAGATGGTCAAAGCAGAATCAGAACATGGGTCTATGGAAGCATCAGAAGAACTTGAGATCAGAAGCAGAAGCACTGAAGTTCTTATGGTATCACGCTCAGAAGCACTTCAAGGTCTGAAGACAAGAAGATGCTCTGCACCAAGCTGTTTGACTCTGATGATATTCAAACGTTGTATACACAAACATCAGATCAGAAGCAAGTACAAGATGGCAGGCTACGCTGACTGACAAAAGGAACGTTAGAAGCTATTAAAGGCAACGTCAGTAAACACAGCGTGAACAAGGCTCGAGGTAGTTGACAAAAGAGTGAAACATTAAATGCAATGATGTACGGAATACGCAAAGCATTAAATGCTCCCAACGGTCATCTTCTCAAGTGCCTATAAATATGAAGTTCTGATGAGAAGCAAGGTTACCAATTCTGAACGAACTTATTCTGAAAAACTTGCTGAAACGCTGTTCAACTCAAAGCTCAGAAACTTCATCTTCATCAAAGCTCACTACATTGCTGTTGTAATATATTAGTGAGATTAAGCTTAAACTTTAAGAGAAATATCACTGTTGTGATTATAGCTTTTCAGAAGCATTGTAAAACTCTTATTTGATTACATTAATTTGTAAGTAACTAGAGTGATCAAGTGTTGATCAGAATACTCTAGGAAGTCTTAGCTTGTGTCTAAGCAGTTGTAATTAGAGTGATCACGTGGTGGTCAGGATACTCTAAGAAAGTCTTAGCTTGTGTCTAAGCATTTGTTCCTGGAGTGATCAGGTTGTGATCAGGATACTCTAGAAGACTTAGTCGCGGACTAAGTGGAAAACCATTGTAATCTGTTGCGATTAGTGGATTAAATCCTCAGGTGAGGTACATCACTCCGTGGGGATGGACTGGAGTAGTTTAGTTAACAACGAACCAGGATAAAAATAACTGTGAAAATTGTTTTTATCGTTCAAGTTTTTAGACTACACTTATTCAACCCCCCCCCCCTTTCTAAGTGTTTTTCTATCCTTCAATTGGCATCAGAGCGCCGGTTCTAAGGTGCAAGCACTTAACCGTGTTTAGAAAAGATTCAGGAAGAGAAAAACGCTTCAGTAAAAGATGGCTGGTGAAATTCCAACAAATCCACCTGCATCTACATCTGGCTCTGCTGAGCAAAACAATGGTTATACTAGACCACCAGTATTTGATGGTGAAAACTTTGAATACTGGAAAGATAAACTGGAAAGTTACTTTCTTGGTTTAGATGGTGAACTATGGGATCTTCTGATGGATGGTTACAAACATCCAGTGAAAGCTAGTGGCGTAAGGCTTACATGGCAAGAAATGAATGATGATCAGAAGAAGCTTTTCAAGAATCATCATAAATGTAGAACTGTTTTGCTGAATGCTATCTCTCATGCTGAGTATGAGAAGATATCTAACAGGGAAACAACCTATGATATATATGAGTCACTGAAAATGACCCATGAGGGAAATGCTCAAGTCAAGGAGACTAAAGCTCTTGCTCTAATCCAGAAATATGAAGCCTTCAAGATGGAGGATGATGAAAACATTGAGAAGATGTTCTCAAGATTTCAAACGCTAACTGCTGGATTAAGAGTTCTGGATAAAGGCTACACCAAGGCTGATCATGTAAAGAAGATTATCAGAAGCTTACCCAGAAGATGGGGTCCAATGGTAACAGCATTCAAGATTGCAAAGAATCTGAATGAAGTTTCTTTGGAAGAGCTTATCAGTGCCTTGAGAAGCCATGAAATAGAGCTGGATGCAAACGAGCCTCAAAAGAAAGGTAAGTCTATTGCATTAAAATCTAATGTTAAAAAATGCACTAACGCTTTTCAGGCTAGAGAAGAAGATCCTGAAGAATCAGAATCTGAAGAAGAAGATGAATTGTCCATGATCTCCAGAAGGGTAAACCAACTCTGGAAGAGCAAGCAAAGGAAGTTCAGAGGCTTCAGAAGTTCAAAGAGATTTGAACAAGGAGAATCTTCTGGTGACAGAAGATCTGACAAGAAGAAGGCTGTCTGCTATGAGTGCAATGAGCCTGGACATTACAAGAACGAGTGTCCAAAACTTCAGAAGGAGAATCCCAAGAAGAAGTTTCATAAGAAGAAAGGTCTTATGGCAACATGGGATGATTCTGAATCAGAATCAGAATCAGACTCTGAAGGAGAGCAAGCCAACTTCACGCTGATGGCTACAGAAGATGATGGATCAGAATCTACATCAAAATCAGATTCTAAAGAGGTATTTTCTGAACTATCTAGAGAAGAGTTAGTTTCCAGTTTAACAGAACTTCTGGAACTCAAGGCTCATCTTAGTATCAAATACAAAAAGCTGAAAAAGCAGTTTGAATTTGAAACTAAGAAGCTGGAATTGGAAAATTCTGAACTGAAGGAAAAAGTTTTATATCTATCCAGAGATAGTGGATCTCCTTCTGAAACAGAAAAATCCATTCCTAGCATGAATCATTGTTGAAGCAAGCATAGGGCAAGCAACAAAAAAGATTTGGAAATATTGATCCGGGAATTATCGTCCACAGAGATGGAGAGATGCCGTTCAACAGTTTCTACGGTTTCGAGCTTTGGATTGAATGAGCAGAAAGTAAACAAAGATATAGACAGGAAAAGAATAAACACATTCTTAGAAGAGAAATAACTTATCAGGAATGCAAATATATTCACTCTTCACAAACATACACTTACCAACCCGTTATACTCAACCTACAATACTCATCTATGTTATCACGTATCTCTCACATAAGCGTCCATCTCTGGAGCACAAACGAGATCATCTCACAACTAAGGTTATCTCTAACGCAAAGTCACGAGAACATCCATATTCTCGCGTCGGCGATCTCTCGCGCGCCGCTCAAACACGAAAGCATTAAGAACAGATACAAACAGTGAATGCTAGCTCTAAATCTATCTCTAGAGTTCAGAACCAACAGATAATCATCCTAGATAAGGATTCAAGAAGTTTATCTCTAAAGCAACCCAAATCCCCAGCATAGAGCAAAAATCCAGAACAACATCAACACAGATTTGTAAAGCAAGTTAAACATAACATTATAATCGGTAAATATACATAAGATTCAAGTAAATATACAAACAAACCCAACACAAAAGAAATACACAAAGAATAGAGAAGATAAACCAAACATCTCGCGGGTTGTCAGCTCCGGTTGATGAGAAATCCACCTCCGATCTTCCAAGTGCATGACCCAGTGTTGTTTTCTAAGCTAATCTTACTCTAAGAATGAAAATGATGGAGTTGGAACTAAAACTTTCCCAAAACCATACCCTAGAAATGTTACAAATGAAAGAATATAAACACAATTTCTGCTACGGCCGCTTAGCGGCCAAATCTCGCTTAGCGGACTACACGTATTACAAAAATATCAAGAACAGTAAACAGGCCTCCGCTTAGCGGCCAGAGCTGCCGCTTAGCGGCCAGGAAAATTGGTTCGCCCCTGGAAAGCGCGCTTACACGTCGCTCAGCGGCGCTCTCTGCACAAAACTTGCTTATTTGATCCAAAATCGCGCAATCGGAGTCGTGCCTTCGACACTTTATTCCTCGAGGCTCCAATAAGCATGAATACCTATAAAAACAAAGGAAAAACTATTAAACGGTATATAAAACATATAAAAACTAAATAATGTGAATATATACACAAAAGTGGGGATTTTATTACAAAAACGGAATGAATAGAATCGATAAGTGCCACAATTATATACTCAAAATAACAACATTTTGGCACTTATCAAACTCTCCCCAACTTAAAACTTTGTTTGTCCTCAAACAATGTCAAATAAATCAAAGAATCCAAAGTAATAAACCAAAGAATTGTGAATCAACAAGTTTTGAAAACCAAAAACAAATGTATGGCTCAATACAAAAACGTATAAACAAAGTAAATACTTACCACTATCCTACAACGACAACATGTAAATGAAACTAATCCTAAGCACAAAAAACATACAAAACATTCTAACACAATACATGCTCACTTCATGAATCACACCTAGCAAAAATTCATCAATGGATGAATAACACACAAAGGTGAAGGACTTTTAACACTCATCCAACAATCTTGCAAACAAAAGATTAAATTATGCATTCATCCAAAAATCACATTGAAGATACAAAAGCAAGAATCACAAGGGCTTTTCAAGGTTGTAATGTGGCTTGGTTAACAAACAAGGGATATGTCCTAAGGCTAATCGAAACAAAAACTTGCCTAAACCTAAGGGAGTGATCAATCCACCAAAGATTCAAACAACAAAATCTCGATCAAACTTCTTCCATAATCACAAGTTTCTCATACCAATCACAATACTTATTAGCACAATTATTCACTTCTCTTTTCTTTTTCTTTTTTCAAAACTTTTTTTCCTTTTTTTTTTCTTTTTCTTTTCTTTCTTTTCACATTTTCTTTTCTTTTCTTTTTTCTTCCAACCTCATAGCAACAACCAAATAAGTGCAACCATTTCTCTCCCCAACTTGAATTCAACCACACCATCATATGAATACTCCCTACTTTCTAAGGCAAGGTAAAAATTCATAACAAAAATCATGGTTGAGGGTTCAAGAAAACAAAGAATCAATCATCCATGCAAAAATGAGAACTAAACACTCAAAGATAAGCATTTAGTAAAAACAACATGGACATTGACAAAAAGCTCAAAAGGGTTAACAAATGATCACACACTCACAAGGTGAATTGACTATTTGGTTTTGGTAGTTGTGCTCAAAATGAAACAAAATGCCTTGATCCTTTCCATGCTTTCATAAAATCAACATAAACAAAAGATTAAGCATAATAAAATCCAGTTAAAACAAAGATTGTGGCCTCCAGCATATGTAAACAATGGAAAGCTTCCTCACATTTATGGTTTGGGAACTAAAGTGATTCAATCAACAAGCAAGTAATGCAAAAGAATGAATGGTATGGTAATTGTACAAATGAAAAGTTTCCTAAACATGTTATGCTATAGAAAGCGATAAATGAGTACCTTGAATGATATGACTTCAAAAACAATATCATACCATACATCCGCAAGTTGAAACACTCAAGCTTTGGAAAATCACCTCAAAAATCTTCGAATTACCGAACAAAATTTGAATACAAACAACCAACAAAAGAATTAGAAAAATAAAACTAGTATATATTACTAATTAGCCTTGGTGAAAGTGGGAAAAAGAGTGAACCAAGTGGAATGGGAACCCCACTGGTACAGAGCAGAAAAACAGAATTTTACTGTCATCGCTTAGCGGAGCTAGGCTCGCTTAGCGGATGACAGAAAAACCAGAAAAATCAGAACAGAAACAGCTGTTCCAACTCTCTCCACTTCACCTAAATACCTCATAAACATAAAAATAACCAAAACTTTACAACCGTTGGGGTGCCTCCCAACAAGCGCTTGTTTTACGTCGTTAGCTCAACGCCTTTATTGTTTTGGTGTTTGGAAAGTAGCTTCCTCCCGTCATGCCATGGTGACGTCTCACCGCACAAGCCTAAAGAAAGTGTCCTAACCAAAGCACTCAACAAACATTACGGGTACAAATATATATAACAATTATACAAATATAAAAGAAAACGCAAGTATACAATTTTGTGCACAAACCAACACATATGCACAAGTATGGTACACAAACAACTATTATCATACAAAAAGGAAAAATTGGTGAATATAAACAAGTAAACACATATAAGTGAAACTATAAAAATATATGTTATATACAAAAGTATAATTATATGTAATTATAAACAAGTAAGCAAAATTGGTGAACATAAACAAGTAAACATGTACAAGTGGAAATATACAAGTAAACATATACAATATATACGTTATATACAAAGCTCAAAACCACGGAAACTATTGCGATGCAATCATAACCATCCCCGGCAACGGCGCCATTTTGTTGAAGCAAGCATAGGGCAAGCAACAAAAAAGATTTGGAAATATTGATCCGGGAATTATCGTCCACAGAGATGGAGAGATGCCATTCAACAGTTTCTACGGTTTCGAGCTTTGGATTGAATGAGCAGAAAGTAAACAAAGATATAGACAGGAAAAGAATAAACACATTCTTAGAAGAGAAATAACTTATCAGGAATGCAAATATATTCACTCTTCACAAACATACACTTACCAACCCGTTATACTCAACCTACAATACTCATCTATGTTATCACGTATCTCTCACATAAGCGTCCATCTCTGGAGCACAAACGAGATCATCTCACAACTAAGGTTATCTCTAACGCAAAGTCACGAGAACATCCATATTCTCGCGTCGGCGATCTCTCGCGCGCCGCTCAAACACGAAAGCATTAAGAATAAGAACAAATACAAACAGTGAATGCTAGCTCTAAATCTATCTCTAGAGTTCAGAACCAACAGATAATCATCCTAGATAAGGATTCAAGAAGTTTATCTCTAAAGCAACCCAAATCCCCAGCATAGAGCAAAAATCCAGAACAACATCAACACAGATTTGTAAAGCAAGTTAAACATAACATTATAATCGGTAAATATACATAAGATTCAAGTAAATATACAAACAAACCCAACACAAAAGAAATACACAAAGAATAGAGAAGATAAACCAAACATCTCGCGGGTTGTCAGCTCCGGTTGATGAGAAATCCACCTCCGATCTTCCAAGTGCATGACCCAGTGTTGTTTTCTAAGCTAATCTTACTCTAAGAATGAAAATGATGGAGTTGGAACTAAAACTTTCCCAAAACCATACCCTAGAAATGTTACAAATGAAAGAATATAAACACAATTTCTGCTACGGCCGCTTAGCGGCCAAATCTCGCTTAGCGGACTACACGTATTACAAAAATATCAAGAACAGTAAACAGGCCTCCGCTTAGCGGCCAGAGCTGCCGCTTAGCGGCCAGGAAAATTGGTTCGCCCCTGGAAAGCGCGCTTACACGTCGCTCAGCGGCGCTCTCTGCACAAAACTTGCTTATTTGATCCAAAATCGCGCAATCGGAGCCGTGCCTTCGACACTTTATTCCTCGAGGCTCCAATAAGCATGAATACCTATAAAAACAAAGGAAAAACTATTAAACGGTATATAAAACATATAAAAACTAAATAATGTGAATATATACACAAAAGTGGGGATTTTATTACAAAAACGGAATGAATAGAATCGATAAGTGCCACAATTATATACTCAAAATAACAACATTTTGGCACTTATCAATCATATTCTGAAAGAATATGACTCGAGCTTCAGAAAGTTCTTATCTAGAAGTATTGGCAGAAGTCATCTTGCTTCTATGATATATGGTGTTTCTGGAAACAGAATGTTTGGTTTTGGCTATGAGGGTGATACCTCACATAAATTTGAACCTGTTGATGATCTGAAGATCACATACAAGCCATTGTATGATCAGTTCAAATATGGCCATGCTCATGATATTAGGCTCACTTCACATGCACAGAAGTTTAACACTGTTCACACCAAGAAGCATGTGACACATCCTAAGAAATATCATGCTGACAAACCTAAAGAATATCATGTTGTTCCTCCTGTTAAATATTATGCTAAACCCAAGTTCAATCAGAACTTGAGGAGAACTAACAAGAAAGGACCCAAGAAATTGTGGGTACCTAAGGAGAAGATAATTTCTATTGCAGATATCCTTGGCGGCAAAGAGGACAAAAAGCAAAATGTCATGGTACCTGGACTCTGGGTGCTCGCGACACATGACGGGAAGAAGGTCTACATTCCAAGACCTGGTGCTTAAACCAGGTGGAGAAGTCAAGTTTGGAGGAGATCAGAAGGGCAAAATCATTGGCTCTGGAACCATAAGTCTTGGTAACTCTCCTTCCATAACTAATGTACTTCTTGTAGAAGGATTAACGCATAACTTATTGTCCATAAGTCAATTAAGTGACAATGGTTATGATATAATCTTCAATCAAAAGTCTTACAAGGCTGTAAGTCAGAAGGATGGCTCAATCCTATTTATAGGCAAGAGAAAGAACAACATTTATAAGATTGATCTTTCAGATCTTGAGAAGCAGAAGGTGACTTGCCTTATGTCTGTTTCTGAGGAGCAATGGGTCTGGCACAGAAGATTAGGACATGCTAGTTTGAGAAAGATTTCTCAGATTAACAAACTAAATCTGGTCAGAGGACTCCCAAATCTGAAATACAAATCATATGCTCTTTGTGAAGCATGTCAGAAGGGCAAGTTCTCCAAACCTGCATTCAAGTCTAAGAATGTTGTGTCTACCTCAAGGCCGTTAGAACTCTTGCACATTGATCTATTTGGCCCAGTCAAAACAGCATCTGTCAGAGGGAAGAAATATGGATTAGTCATCGTAGATGATTATAGCCGCTGGACATGGGTAAAGTTCTTAAAACACAAGGATGAGTCTCATTCAGTGTTCTTTGAATTCTGCACTCAGATCCAATCTGAGAAAGAGTGCAAAATCATAAAGGTTAGAAGTGATCATGGTGGTGAATTTGAGAACAAATTCTTTGAGGAGTTCTTCAAAGAAAATGGTATTGCCCATGATTTCTCTTGCCCTAGAACTCCACAGCAAAATGGAGTTGTAGAGCGAAAGAATAGGACTCTACAAGAAATGGCCAGAACCATGATCAATGAAACCAATATGGCTAAGCATTTCTGGGCAGAAGCAATAAACACTGCGTGTTATATTCAGAATAGAATCTCTATCAGACCTATTCTAAATAAGACTCCTTATGAATTGTGGAAGAACAGAAAGCCCAACATTTCTTATTTCCATCCTTTTGGATGTGTATGTTTTATTCTGAATACTAAAGATCATCTTGGTAAGTTTGATTCTAAAGCACAAAAGTGTTTCCTTCTTGGATATTCTGAACGCTCTAAAGGCTACAGAGTATACAATACTGAAACATTGATTGTAGAAGAATCAATCAATATCAGGTTTGATTATAAGCTTGGTCTTGAAAAACCAAAGCAGTTTGAGAATTTTGCAGATTTTTATATTGATATATCAGAAGCAGTAGAACCAAGAAGCAAAGCTGCAGAAGCTGATAGTCTCAGAAGCAATGGATCAGAAGATCAAGTTGCTGCATCTTTAGAGAATCTCAGGATTTCTGAAGAGCCAACAGTCAGAAGATCACCTAGACTTGCTTTAGCTCATTCAGAAGATGTGATCCTTGGAAAGAAAGATGATCCTATCAGAACAAGATCATTTCTAAAGAATGACAATCAGAAGCAGTGATCAGAATCAGAAGGCGTAAAGTTCTTTCTGAAAAATACAGCTGTCATCTATTTTCGGATGGTGAACGCGTGTCTGTACGGTTAGTAAAAAGCGTGCAGTTGAAAAGACGCCGATCTAGGTAACTGTGTTAAATCATTTCATTTACCGTGTTCTCTCTCCTAATGTCATTTCTCATTAAATGCATAATGATTTCTTTATTTTCAAATCATTTAAATAACCCGCTTCACCTTCATTCCTTCTTTCTCTCTCTCTCTCTCTCTCTCTCTCTCTCTCTCTCTCTCTCCCTCTCTCTCTCTCTCTCTCTCTCTCTCTCTCTCTCTCTCTCTCTCTCTCTCTCTCTTTTGTGCATCCCTTTCGTTGCATCTGTTTTTCAAACCCTAGTTTTTGATTTGATCTCAAAGCATAATCATCATGAACTCATCTTCAAGTTCATCAAATCCAAAAGAAAGACTCACTTCTACACAGATCCTTCTACGCAAATATGAGTATGCTTCATTGAAAACATGCTTAATTCCCACGGAAGAACTGGAAGTTCTATGTGAATCTGCTGTGGACATCAACAACCTAAAAGCAAATGGCTTTAAGTGTGATGCAAGAATCTTTGAGCAAGGATGGTCTCAATATCTTGATCGATTGGTTGGTCCAATTTATCCTGAACTTGTGAAGGATTTCTGGGTACATGCAACGGTTACCTCAACTGCCATCATTTCATTCGTGCTAGAGCATGAAGTGGTTATCACTGAAAAGCTCATCAGGAAGCTGTACAATCTGAATGATGAAGAAGGTTGGTCTGGTCTTCAACATGCAACAGTTGACTGGTTTAAAGTTGAACAACAAATCTCTCTGGCCTTTGGAATTGATTCTCATAACACGAGCACCTTAAGGCCGTTTTATCAAGTATGGGCTGAGATTATTCTGGGTTCTCTTCACCATAGAAAGAAGATGCTCTCCTCCTCCTACATCAGTCCGGATCACAAGTATACTCTTTTCTGCATTGGCAGAAAGATAGAGATCAACATCTCTCATATTCTGTTTGAGAATCTGAAAAATTCTATTTTTGAGTCAAGAGAAGATGAAAGGGCGAAGTACCCTCATATTTCAAGAAAGACTATTCCCTTCAGAAGAATGATTTCAGACATTCTGATTGAAAGCAAAGTGCTGGACTCCATCAGAAAACTCAATGCGTCCCATTTTCTTGGAGTAGTTCAAGGTCCCATCTTCAATGGTGTGGATTTGTTCAGACTGGAACTCATTCAAAATGTACCTTCTGTGTGCACAAGCTTTCCTGACATCCTGTCAAGAAGAGTTGCTGTTGAAGGTTTTGCCTCTTTGTTTCATAAAGAACTGCATCAGGTTGTCAAGCTTTACCTGGAAGATTGTGTTAGGAAGCAATCAGATATTGATCCAGCTTGGATCCGTGGCAGAGTACTTCCGTCCAAAACTGATCTTTTGAAGAAGGATCAGAAGGAACAAAAGGCTAGGCTAAAAAGAAAGGCCCGAGAAGATGAGGTTAAGAAAGCCAAGAAGTTGAGGGTCACCTATGATCCTGACAAGGTGGACTCTGTTGAACGAAGGGAGAAAAGGATCAGAGACTCCTTTCACAGAACAAGATATTCACATGCTTCTTCTGAACACGTCTCCAGGCAGGTTTTTACTCCACCTCCTTCTGTCCCTAAACCATCTCTCCAATCACCTCCATCTGAACCAAAAGTAAACTTCACTTTACCAAATCCTTCTCCATTATCTTTTTCCTCTCCCATTCTAAACCCCACACCTCTAAGTATTCTTCCCCCAACTCCTTCTGATAAATCTTTCTCACCAATTCCCTTTACAAATACTCCATCCTCTTCTCAATCTATCCTTTCTGATATTCCATCCTCATCAATCATTCTCTCAAATATCCCTTCTTCCTCATCCACCGCACCTCCACCTTCTATATCCCATCCCTTACCTACCAGAAAATCCAAACCCTAATGTCTTCTCTACTCTGACTATAAATTCACCTTCAATCCGCCTGAACCTGAACCCTATACCTACCTGGAACTATTCAGACATGAGGTGATTAGCAGTCTAGACCTTCTGAAGGATGCCTTTCTAAATGGTCTGGATGATGTTTCTACAAGAAATCTCTGGAAAAGCTTTCGCAAGGATTTTCAAGTAGAAGCAATGGGAGTACAGAAAAGACTAGTGGCTGCTGCCCCTGGTTACCCTGGTTACCTTCTGGAGGGTGATAATGGTATATACTACCATCCTCTTAGAAATTGTGTTGCTGCTGAGGAGAAGCAGTTTGTGGATGAATTGGAAGAAGCAAAACTGGCTGCTGCATTGGAAGCTAACCCTTGCAGGGAGATTGTGGTCTGGATACCTCAATATCCTGTTCTGCTCGGAGATTTCAAGACTCTCTTTGACTTTCTGAGGGAAAACCCTTCTAAGAAAGACCCAAGCTTGGTCATTCCGGAAGCTGTTGACCCACCAGAAGTTGAAGGTCCTTCTGCCCCCAAGAATCTAGCTGCCATTCTTCAGGCACTTGAGAATGGAGATTCTGAGGTTCCTGCTGCAGAGTATGGAGATGCTTCTATGCAAGAAGCAGATGTAGAAGATCATGTTGTTGAATCAGTTCCTGTTGAGGAAATCCCTGCAAATGATCTATCAATGGAAGCTACAGATCACAATGCCATCCCGTTGGATAGAAGCTGTGAAGCTTCTTCTGATGAACCTTCCCGTCTTGCAAGGACTCTGGAAGTTATTCAGAAGAACCAGGATGAGCAAAGCTCAGTCAATGCTGAGTTTAGAGCTTTCATAGAGAAGCAGAATGAGCACAACAATAGGGTTCAAGAGATGCTGGCCAAGATCTTGTCGAGGCTAGGGTCATCTTAGATTGAGTCTTAGTTGTTTTGTTTTTGCTTTTGCTGCATCTGTTTTGTGCATCTTCTCTTCCTTATCTTCTTGTACTTCTGTACTTTTGTCTGCTTGAACTTCAATGAAAATTATCTTTTTCTTCCATGTGTTTCTTTTTGTTTTTCATCTGAATCTTTTATGTTTTTGATGTTATGACAAAAAGGGGGAGAAATATGTGATAAATGATTTGATTTAATCAGTTGCTTTACTAACAGAACTTGCAAAGTTCTATGCTTTAAGTTGTGTTGTTGCAGGAATTGAAGATTCAAGATCAACATAAGAAGCAACAAGATGAATCAAGCTCTTGGATTCTTGAAGCAAGCTGAGTGCTATGAAGCTTCAGGATCAGAAGCAAGAAGAAAGAATGTTCAGATATTCTGATGATAGAGTATGATTTGAAACATTATGTCTATTTGTTCTGATACATTTTATATGGATATGATACATTTTATATGGCTCTGATACATATTATGTGTTCTGAAACATATTCTATGTTCTGACTCATTCATGCTGACTTTTGTCGTTTAGTTTTCTTCTGTAACATTTTAGGATGTAGAGATGCTCTGATGATGCTCTGATACATTCAACAATGTTCTGATACAATCTAGCATGAAGTGATGTAAGAAGAAATTCAAGCTATGAAGTTGTCCCAATGGAAGCAAGAATCAGAAGCTGCGAATGTTCTGAAGATCAAAGAAATTCAAGTTCTGAAGCTATCCGATGGAAGCAAGAATCAGAAGCTGTGAATGTTCTGAAGATCAAAGAAATTCAAGTTCTGAAGCTGTCCGATGGAAGCAAGAATCAGAAGCTGTGAATGTTCTGCAGATCAAAGAAATTCAAGTTCTGAAGCTGTCCGATGGAAGCAGGAATTAGAAGCTGTGAATCTTCTGAAGATCAAGCACTGTGAACGTCTCTACTGAAATACTCAGGGAAGTCTTTTATTATTAAAATTCTTCTAGTATTTATTTCAGGGGGAGATTATCTATCTCAGGGGGAGATTATAAATCTCAGGGGGAGACATATTCACATGCTTATGTTTTAGCCGTGTAATTGTCTTTAGCCGTCTGCTCTTTCTGATCGCAAATTCATATCATTTATATATGTTTTTGTCATCATCAAAAAGGGGGAGATTGTTAAAACAAGATTTGTTCTGATCAATATTCTTAGTTTTGATGGTAACAAGGATATGAATTTTGTGTGAGATAATGTGGTACTCTAATACACTGCAATTTCCTTTTCAGGAAATATATAAAGAGTATGCACAAATCAGCGCTCAGAAGCTTTGTCTCAGAAGGTTCAGCATGCAACATCAGAACATGGTCTGGCAAGACATCAGAAGATGGTCAAAGCAGAATCAGAACATGGGTCTATGGAAGCATCAGAAGAACTTGAGATCAGAAGCAGAAGCACTGAAGTTCTCATGGTATCACGCTCAGAAGCACTTCAAGGTCAGAAGACAAGAAGATGCTCTGCACCAAGCTGTTTGACTCTGATGATATTCGAACGTTGTATACACAAACATCAGATCAGAAGTAAGTACAAGATGGCAGGCTACGCTGACTGACAAAAGGAACGTTAGAAGCTATTAAAGGCAACGTCAGTAGACACAGCGTGAACAAGGCTCGAGGTAGTTGACAAAAGAGTGAAACTTTAAATGCAATGCTGTACGGAATACGCAAAGCATTAAATGCTCCCAACGGTCATCTTCTCAAGTGCCTATAAATATGAAGTTCTGATGAGAAGCAAGGTTACCAATTCTGAATGAACTTATTCTGAAAAACTTGCTGAAACGCTGTTCAACTCAAAGCTCAGAAACTTCATCTTCATCAAAGCTCACTACATTGTTGTTGTAATATATTAGTGAGATTAAGCTTAAACTTTAAGAGAAATATCACTGTTGTGATTATAGCTTTTCAGAAGCATTGTAAAACTCTTATTTGATTACATTAATTTGTAAGTAACTAGAGTGATCAAGTGTTGATCAGAATACTCTAGGAAGTCTTAGCTTGTGTCTAAGCAGTTGTAATTAGAGTGATCACGTGGTGGTCAGGATACTCTAAGAAAGTCTTAGCTTGTGTCTAAGCATTTGTTCCTGGAGTGATCAGGTTGTGATCAGGATACTCTAGAAGACTTAGTCGCGGACTAAGTGGAAAACCATTGTAATCTGTTGCGATTAGTGGATTAAATCCTCAGGTGAGGTAAATCACTCCGTGGGGGTGGACTGGAGTAGTTTAGTTAACAACGAACCAGGATTAAAATAACTGTGCAAATTGTTTTTATCGTTCAAGTTTTTAGACTACACTTATTCAAACCCCCCCTTTCTAAGTGTTTTTCTATCCTTCAATATATATAGGGGATTGTTCCTCATAAAGTACTATGTCCGAATGGATTATAATCCAACACTTTGGATTCCTTGTGGTGGAAAGATCTTCTCCTTAACGATTTCGTTGAAAAAAGAGAACTAAACTGGTTCAGAATCCTTTCAAAGTGAGAGTTGGTTAATGGTGAATCAATCTATTTTTGGAATGATGTCTAGTGCAACATCAAGGCGTTAAAAGCGGGATTCTTTGATATGTTTTTGTTGTCACAAGATAGAAATGGTAAGGTCTGCAACATGGGCGAGTGCATTGACAATTTTTAGGCATGGAATTTACGATGGGTCAGGCCCCTCGATGCAGAGGGGATATTGTGAGTCGACGATCTCAAAAGGTGAGTTAGTTTGGTCATTGTTCAGAAGCAGATGCATGAAAGATTATACTAGATATCAAACCAACTTCTAACATATTCTATGAGCTACAAATACGTTGAGCTTTGTAAATTCAGACTGGGTTCGAAGCAAGACAACAACTTCATCACTGTTCTAAGTAAAAAAAATGTTCGGTTGGCGCTTATTGCAAGATAGACTTACAACTCGGTTTTATGACATGGAGGTATTTTTAGAAGTAATCATCAAATTTGTTGTGTACTTTGTTTCAATCAATTTGTAACGCATAAACATTTATTCTTCTCATGTTAGTTTGTCAAATCTATTTGGAATGCAATTTTCACTTAGTTAAATTGGTTTCCAAAATCTTGGGAGGATGATGACGTTCGAAACTTTACTACAATCAACATCTTCAGTGCCTTTAAATACCACAGGCTCTCACTTGTGTTTTTGCTATCTACTTGCTGGAACATATGTCTTGAGAGGAAAACTATTATCTTTAAAGGAAATATAGTCAATTTGTCAGAGATTGTTAACAACATCAAACATACTTCTTAGGTGTGGGTGTATTTTTTAGGCAGGATGGAGAATAAACCTTCCTTATGTGATTGGTTCAATTGCCTCCTTCTTGTATTCATAGATTGTAACCTGACTTTGTTATGAATTTAAGTTCCCTTGTATTCACTTTAATTCAAGTTTCTTGCATAGCAAAAAATGAAATGATAAAAATTATACCAATTGTAGCCTAAACATTAAATCGAATGTGGCCTATTCAAATAGTCAACATAATTTGTTGCCTAATCATTGTCTTTTGTTTTTACAATGGTTTTCTGCCTTTCAGCAACACTTCTCAAACAAATATTATAGTGATATGCTACAAAACATGGTGCATTAGGAAGAATCCTTCCAAATAAGGTCAATGAAGTTTTTAAAAGGTCCCGCAAAAATGCATAAGGAGAATTGAGAATTTCTCTCTTCTTTCTAAGGCTACTTGTGTTCAAGAGGACTTTTAATAAATTCAGGATTGCTACACGTTTAAGGATTAATTTTTCCAAGTCAAAGGCCCTCTTTATGTATACCCCTAAAAAAATATTAAAATATATATTTAATTTTCTCCATCAGTAACACTGATTCCTTATACATGTATTTTCAGGTTCCCCAATGTTAGCTAGAAGAATTAAGGACTTAATTACATTATGGACAATTTAATGTTAGATTGGCTTTGCAGAAGAACAAACCTCTCAACAACTCAGAGAGATTAGCTTTAGATTTTTTTTGCTTATATTTACTCTTAAGTATTACATGTAAATGAGTTGGCTTTCATTAAGCATTTTCTCTAAAGATTGATCAAATGACAAAGAAGTTCTAATAAATGGATTTTAAACAGTTGGCTTTCATTAAGCATTTTCTCCAAAGATTGATCAAATGACAAAGAAGTTCTAATAAATGGATTTTAAACAGTTCCCCCTCTGATTGTGTGATATGTTGTAAGCATGCTTTTGATAAAATGGAAACTCGGTATCCAGCTCTTAACACCGTCCACCTGTAGGAGAGTAATTCAAGGCAAAACACTGTATAGCATAGCATGGCTCATCAAGCGAGCCCTTGAAAAGAGCATACTCTTAATTCCCAAATCTTTACCAACATATCAACCCTTGGGCTCCCAATAGGTGCCATTTTCGAACAACTATCCTTAGTACTGACAGCACAATTGCTGCAATGCCTACTGCTACACTTTCCTGTGGATCAATCATCCATTAAGTAGCAGGTGCATCCAATTACATTTTGCATCGGCTCCACATTGTACCTCTACACCATATAATTTTAATACACCACAACCTGCAGGCTAGCATCACAAAATGGACCTGCTGCGAGGAAGATAGTGATGACGAAGGTACACTGAATATTGGCATGCCCGACACCCTTATATAGTTAAATATCAAATAATTAACTGTCATAGATCTTCCGCTAACCAAACTTGCCTACTTTGCAGACAAAATCAAAACCAACCAAAAAAACTTGTATATTTGAATGCTTAGAAAATATCATAAGTAAATGCCAACAGAGTTAAAAAGCATGAAACGGCAGGCACTAAACCATACAAGTACCTCTTGGAAAAAATGCCTTAATTTGAAGAGGGGGTGTATTTGATATGAGACCTCTAAAAAAATCAAAACTTGGAAAGCAAAAAGATGGTTACAAAAAATCCAAGTCATACATCAGCTCAAAAAACAAAAACCAAAGCAGATCAGTGACTCTCAGCTTCAGGGATCATTTAACAATAGTCCATAAAATACACAATGAATTATACAAATAAAATAATTAAATCTAAGTTTTCAGGTAATGTCCTCTTATTAATTTAAGCTAACGGAAAACTCAAACTCAACCTTCAAGTTCTCTGTATCGATTAAAGAGAGTACTTTGTGTTTGTGACAAATTCAAGACTAGAGCTGATCGACAAATGTTGCAGAAAGAAAAAAAATGGAATTGTAGAAGTGTCTAACATGCCAAATTTTTACATCCTCAAAATCTATAACACCAACAGACCACAGAATAATCAGATATATTAACTTTGAAGATACATAATCCTAATTATGTGACAATTTTCAAGAACAATGCTATATAAGCGAAAACCCAAAGCCTGCAAGATAGTATATTACATAATCATCTCATGGAATAGAATCATACCTAAAAAAATATTATTTTCGCCAAGTCATGCCATTCTATGCCAAATCACTTTCCAAATTCAAAACACATTGCATATTGTTAGAACCAATAATTACTAAGAAAACTCTAGATTCTGATATGACCTCTGATCTCAAGGCACTCTGCAGCAATATCATACATTTTCAGTTCTATAAGACCGTGAGTAGTTTAGATATTTTTGAGTTTTCATAGCATTGAAGCACAATCAAACGATAAGCATGTGTACGGAAAAAATCATGTAAGCCCAAATGATTGTGCAAAAAAGTTTTTGTATTTGTAAAATCATTATGGCATTATAACAATTCAAAGTTACTGAGACATGGCACAATTTTTATGTCACACTCAAACATAATTTACATAATAACTTTAAATTCAATGGTTTTAAGATATTTCAATTTTTACCAAAAACAAGAATAGAACTTATATAACCAAAAATCATTATAACTGGCCTGAATCAAATTTAAACCATTCTATGTGGAGGATGATTATTTAAACATATTGATTTCCTTCAATAGAATTAGAAATGGTACGCACAAATAACACAACTCTCCAGACAATTTAAACGGTGTATACAAGCTAGCACTCTTCTTAATCAAATCTTTGGATAATAGATACTGGACGACTGAAGCCCTTGGAATAAGCCTTTTCTCTAGACTATATCCGAATAGCTCAGGGTGTGTTTGGTTTGAGGTAGAGCGAAGGGAGGGGAGGTGAGGGGAGGGGAGGGAATATTTAAAATGAAATGTGTTTGGTTCAATTTTTAGGAGGGGAGGGGAGGGGAGGGGAGCAAAATCCCTCCAAATGACACTTTTTGCGTTCCCCCCGAATCGGGAGATTCAGAGGGGAAGGGAGGGGATCTGAGTTTTAATATTAATTTAGTTAATATATTTACTAAAATATCCTCAGTTTTATTTTATTATTTTAAAAATATTATTTTCTTTCATGTTCCTATTTTACTTTTTGTGATTTTTTCTCTATTGCTTCCATCAACTTATTATAATTATTCTTCACCTTCAAATTATTTTTTTATTTTTTTATTTAATAAAAATTATAATTACTATAATTTTTTTGTTTTTTATTATAATTTATTTTATATATTCAAAAGTTGTTATCAACGCATAGTTTATTTTGTGTCGAGAGTTAATAATACGAATTAAGTGTACTCAATTTTTTTAATATTATGAGATAAGTTATGACTTTTTAATCACTTAGTTATACAAATATTATTTCCAAGAAAATATTTATGAAATTTTTACAATTGAATATCATATCACTTATATAAAATTACAATGATAAAATTGTAAATTATTATTAAAATCCCTCCCCTCACATATTTTTAAACGAAATCCCTTCCCTCCCATCCCCTCCCCTTGTTTGAACCAAAAATATATATACTTACAAAAAATCACTCCCCTCCCCTTCTCTCCATTAAAATCTCTCCCCTTCCCTCCCCCTCATTTGAACCAAAGAGACCCTCGGGTGCTGCCAAGAGCACTGAAGGATCCCACTCAAGTTGTTTGATCCAAAAACTCATCACCGCGTTGAGTTTATCCGTAGACTGTAGCATAATCTTTGGGTTCCTTTTAAATGCATTAAAAATTGCATCTTCATAGCAACCTCAGCCCTTCAATGCATCAACTTTGGCATCCCACTTGGATTTGGTGATAGCCCTTTTGGCCAATAATGCCACACCAAAATTGATTTTGGGAAGTGTGAAACCCTAATTCCTTAACTTCTTCCACACCTTTTCTCAAATCATTATAACATATTATAGAAGGTCTAGTCTTAAGCAAATGGTAAATACAAGAAGGAGTTACACCAAAATCAATTAAAAATTGAAGATTTGGTTTCATGCGAATATCAGAAATGGAAGATGGACAAAAAATTATTGAAGTAATGGCTTTTTGATCAGAGGGACAGAAAGTTCTTACCAATTCAAAAGCAGGGATAATGTGTTGGTGAAGACTTGCACGAAGGAAGAAAGGGCTTCTTGTGACGGTGGAGAAGAAGGTGAAAGAGTGGGGTTTGAGAAGAAGATGACATTTTGGGGTTGAATATACTTTGTTGAGGTTTAGAAGAGCTCTGAGATGAAACATGAGATGATTACAACAATTGGCGCAGTAATATGGGGCGTCTCACAAGCTTCTCTTTTGAGACGCTGACAGAGAAACATGAGATGATTTAATATTTTTTATGTTTTTTAAAAAAAGGAAAAGATTATACTCTATTTATTTATAAATAGATAAGTAGCATTAAAAGCTTGTATTGAGCTAAACCATTTGGATGCTATTTGCTATCACTTATGGCTCTTTGCACTAGATTATGGGCGTGACACATGAGTGTTGAGGATTTGGTTTATATGCTTTATGTGGCTCAAATCAAAAGATTCTAAGGTTTTTTGTAATGTTGTTGATGATGTACCTTTTGACTGTGCTTTCACCTTTTAAATATCCATCATCTTTGCGATCTTGAGAGTATTAAGTACGGCTTGAGCTTCCATCACCATCCAATTCGAGCAGCCTTTTTCTTCCTGTGGCTGTCGTTTTCTTTACCTCCCCGTTTCACTTGGGAGGACGAAACGCTAGACCCTTCACGCGAAATTTGAAAGGAGAATGCGCCCAGGACAGGATGAATTTTGTTTCAGTTCTTCCTACGATATCACACGAACTTTTTAATTATCCTACGAGTAGGAAAGGGGGAAAAGATCTCAAATAAACCCTAGGAGTTTGCTAAGTGTGGGGATTCACCTAGACTAGAAATTCTGGAGTCCGGGGGGTCGATTATACATAGGGAAGAGTTTAAGCATCCTACATATCCGTAGTACTCTACGGGAACCTTCTCTGTGTCTGTGTTTGTAATTGTTGCTTATGATTGGGAAAGTTTTTCCTTTGTGTTAGGAGAGAGAATTGAATTGAATTGAAAAGAAGACAGACAAACTGACTATTTTTGATATTTTATTAGCTCGTTGAGATTCCTTGTGAACCTCATGCCTACATATCCCTAATGGAAGTCAGAGCTTTTTGTAGTTCGGAGAACTATTTAGGGATTTTAATGATTTTTTGGTGCCTTGCTTGAAGCTCAAGGTTGAAGCTTAAATTAAATCTCTGTTTACAGTAAAGAGACATGAAATCATCTCTACAGAGAGGTATTTCTGCTATTCCACCGCAAACATTTTTAAAGTGACAGAAAAGCTAAAATGTTTCATTAAGAGAGGGAGCCTACTTGGTTGATCAAGTATGACAGCCAACATGCCTCTTAAATGAAAGATTTTAAACCAAATTAGGGAAAGGTTGTACAAGTCTGGGATGTGGCCAGATCATGCCTTTCACGAGTCCTAAATGGGAGAATGTTTGAAATGATTGTTTGTTTGAAATGATTGTTTGTTTGTGGTGAGATAGGAGAAATACCTACCTATGAAGATGAGCTACGTCTATCTATTGTTTGAAAGATTTGATTTTTTAGCTGGCTTGAATTAGGCCCAAGCTTGAGGCTTTTGGTTGATTTATTGTTTTATTGACCCTGAGAGATAACTCTACTGGGGATGGATTTAAACTAAAGAGTTTTTGTGTTATGTACAAAGCCCAAAATTGAGGCTGACTCTAGTTGGAGAGTATTTATTTGATGGATTTTATTTGGTATTCTATACAAAGCCCAAAATTGTGGCTGAATCTACTTAGGGAGACTCTATTTTGTGCCTTGTATGAAGCCCAAGATTGTGGCTGACTCTTGACTGGGGAAGTTATTGTTTCATGCCTTGTATGAAGCCCAAGGTTGAGGCTGACACTGACCAAGGATAGACAAATATAAATCCTAGACTCTGCTAAGGAAAATTGATGAAGATAAGGGTGACAGAGACTGTCCATGTCTCTCATTCCAAAAGGTGTACTCAATGTGAGATTGAGACAATCTTAGCTTGTTTAAGGTCTGGTTTAAAGAATGGAAGAAACTCACCAAGATAGGCTAAAAGGTGACTAAAGACCTGTTCCTATGTTTATCAGAAACCTGATGGGTCCTTGTACAAAGCCCAAGAGGAAGCTAGGAATGCTTTTAAGAAGCATGTGGGTCCTTGTACAAAGCCCAAGAGGAGGCTAATCGAGGGTCCTTGTTATAGCACAAGAGAAAGCTATGCGGTTTTTGAACTTATTTTGGATCTAAGCAAATGCGTAAGAGGTTTCACCGGGAATAATTCCTCTTGGGTGGATGTATCCTATTTTGGGTTCTAAGGCTTTTTCAAGATGTTTCACTGGGAATAATTCATCTTGAGGGTTTGAACTACAGATCTCTAATTAGGAAAGAACCTTCATCGGGAAGACATTCTCAATCCTAGGCCATATTCCTGTAATTATATATATATATATATATATATATATATATATATAGTTTAACTATCCTAGGGTTTACACTCAGACGTAGTTTTAAACAAAATATATACAGTTTATATTTGACAATAATTTAAATAAAGACTGTAAATTGAAAGCTATAAAGCCTAACCTGGATGGAGTGGATGCCTTTGAGGATGTATGTACAAAGCCTTACCAGCAATTTTATTGATGACAGTTGATTTTTTATTATAAACAGTTAAAGGTTTTTGAAAATAGAAGAAGTGAAGATGGACAAAGGTCACATAGGTATCTGAAGAGTTTCAACGGGAATAATGCCCTTCAAATACCAGAAGAATGTTTTGAAAACAGAAAGAAGATTTTGAAAATACAGTTTTGGAAAACAAACTATGAAAAGAAAAAGATACTGGGACTTACACTCTATTAGAGGCCCAGTACTTTATAGTCTTCAACCATCATCGTCTTCAACCTCAAGCTTTCTCATTTTTGAATTTCTGAACTCTCTCAATTCTCAACCATTTGCAAAGATGTAAAGAGCAAACTTGCTCTAAATTCTCTCACGGTTTCAAATATGTAACTAACATAAATTTATATTAACTATATCTACTGAATTAAACAAAATACGTGAAGAACCCTAAAATTCAAAAATAAAATTAAATGATGATGATGATGAATAAATGCATAGAGTAGAGGGCTTTTGATCCTCTAGTGATGCTGAACAAACTGGTATCGAGATATATGAGAAAGAGCACTTGAATAAATGGGTTAGAGTTTTAAAAAATACCTCTAAAAATGGAGGTCGTGAGGATGATGAGGAACACATGGGCTTGTGTGAGTGATCCTAAAAGCTTCATGGGGACTCAGTGATGCTAACTGAATACTTATTATGACTTGAATCCCTCTGAATCGTCCAACTCGACTCCTTCAAATTGGGCTTCAAGTGAACATGGAGGTTGATGAATTTGCAGTTACAGATGTGCTTCAGGCATCTGAATAGCTTCACTATACCTCTAGGAACATGTTGATGTGCTTAGATTGGCTTGACACCTTCTGAATTCTTCTACAGACCTCCAATTGCTTAAGCTCCAAAGTGAGAGTGACTATGGTGTTACTGCACTTACATAAGTGATCCAGGTGCATGGATCACCTCTTATGAACCCCTTTGAGATGTTAGAATGATTACTTCTCAAAGAAGAGCTCTGGTTTGAAGAAATCGATTCTTCTTGCCAAAGAACTTTGAAAAACCATAAGCATGAGGGAGAGAAAGAGAAATCAAGAATTGGAGTTGCTTTAGTGTGAGTTGTATGGAGGATAGAACTTATATTTATATGCAAAGATTTCTGTACAGATTGAGGGAGTGAGCTTGCTTAATGAGAGAGTTTTGGTTTCTTAAGCATGAAGAAAGTTTGAAAATATCACATATGCAATGATGGATTTTCGAGCTAGCTTCCCCAACCATTGATCTTGTATGATCCTAGGGGACAACTCTGATGCAGAGGAGAGTTCTAATTTTCCTAGAAGAAGATTCCTTGATGATTCACCAATATTCCATTTTGTAATGATTACTTAATCACATGGCATTGAATTTTTGAATATTCTTCAATCTCTTTGCAAAGATGCATTTGATCCTCTCTTATTCTCTATGATGTTTCTGAATTTTAGAGGCATCAATTAGTGTAGGAAATTGCATAAAATTGCAAGTTTCAAAATTTGGCATGACCTATAATTTCACTTCATGAGGCCAACTTTGAACAAGCATAACTCTTAGCTCAAAATGAATTTGGAGAAGGTTGAGCACAATTGGGAAATCCCTAAACATCTACTTCAATTCATTAGTTTGAGGTTTCTTCAGAATCATTTGGGAAATTTGTGAAAAATAGACCTAAAGTTGGAAGAAAACTAGGTTAAAAACACTTAGAATTTTTCTAAGTTTTTATGACCTAAAACTTCAAAATTCACAAATCTCTTAAATGATTGATTCCTTGAAAAAAGTTGTCTTGTAAGATGTTGTTTTATTTTCCAAGATCTACAACTTTCATTTTGGGAGATTTTTGAGGGTGTAAGCAAAATTTTGAGTTCCCAAAATACCTTCAAAAACCCTAATTCTTGACTTTTTGCTCCATGGTGAATTTTCTTGAATTTCTTTTGCCAAATGACTTTAATAATCATATATTGATGATATTGATCTTAAAAAGTAATGTTTTGGCCAAAAATCCTAAAAGTCAAAGGTTATCTTGTACAGTTAACTTTTTCCAAATGAAGTGAAATCTTGGACTTTTGTGATGAATCAAACTCTCCTCCTCAAATGAATGATGTGAATGGATTATATTGAGGTAATAGAAGTTCTTGAGTCATGATTTAAGTTTTGGATCCATGTCCTGATAAAAAGTCAACTATCTTGGTGAATTAGGTCAAAAACCCTAATTGTCGACCAAATAAAATTTATGACTGTAGACCTTGAATTGAAGTGTAATGCCTTATGGATATTGTCATATGAACTAATTGAATATGATTGAAGCCTTTGAGTGATGCCCTGGGGCTTTCTAGGGTTTCCCAAATGTGATCCCTAATTTTAGTCCTTGATGGGCTCAAAACCCTAGACTGGTGAACTAAGCAAACCTGAGTCCAGGTGATGGGTGTCTTATCAATCATAGGTGAATAGAATGAAGCTTTTGAGTCCTATGGTTGTGTTAGAGACCATCCATTTTATTGATTGATCCTTTTCCTGAGCTCTTTTGTTCCTGAACATCCTCGACTAAGTACCAGATGAATAAGTGACTGCTCTGAGTATCTGTTTTGAATTTGGTGAAAAGTTTGGAGGTGTGACATCTCAGGGGGGGTCCAAATTAGGGTATGACACTTCCATGTCATCAGTGTTGAGACTTCAGCGTTATCCTTTCGAATAAAGGGAGCTTCTATGGTGAAGTTGCCAAAATGACAAATTTGAAAAAGTCATTGGAAAAGAGATATAGTGTTATAATAGAGATGTGTAACTTTTATTCTTTAGATTGTACTATTTTTACGAAGTAGTAATAAAAGGTTAAAAACCCGGTATCGATCTCGAGGACTGCATCGTAATATAAGTTTTATAATTATTCAATTAAATAAAAAGTCAACTGGTGTTTTTGGTTGAGTTATAATTTCTAAATAAAAATAGAAGAAAGTAAATTTAAGCCTTTTTCACTAATATGAGTAAATGCCAAGGCAAGGTGTGTAATTTGCTCTGTAATAACCCTGAATTCTTATTTGAGATCTTTTCAACAAGTTCATGATATTCAATTACTAAATCTTTAGAGTGTTTGCCCCTAAATCCTTATTGGGCAAACCTTTGGTTTTTCATCTATAAACCTAAGTCCTTAGAGATAACAGATAAAACCAAGCTTGTTTTCTATCAAGAGTTCTTAGTGACCATAGGGTATCCCTAGTCTTAGGTGATATCTACTATGGTTCAATTTAATACAAACCTTAACAATCGCGAGCCGACAAATTGTTAATCATAGAAAAATCTTTATTGGTCCGATAAAGAAGGCATTAAAAACAGTATAAAATCGAATTGAATAACATAAACATGAGGTCGATCAAATCAGAATATCAAAGTCATTACAAACCAAATCAGGGACACCCCCCTAGCATTGGGGGGTTTAGCTACTCATATTGTTCAAAAGAAATTCAAAAGTATCAAAGTTAAACATTACAGATAATTGGGGAATTTGTGATCTTCAATTGCTCTTGCTCATGAATGATCTCTTTTCTCCAATAATCTCATACGTTGCTCTGCTTCAGATTCAATTCCTTTGGTTCTGTAAAAGATACCCTTTCTCTTCTCAATCCTCCACTATATATTGCAAACCCTTCTTTTTAAGTCGGAAAGTACCAAAACGCCCTTCTGGATCACTTTTTGAGTGAAAATCATAAAAACGTGAAAATCTGCGTAACAAGCCAGCACGGGTCGTGTTGGGCAACACGGGTGCCCGTGTTGGTCCTCTGGATCTCTTAACAAAACAAACTTGCGCTCAGTAGAAGCAACACGGGACGTGTTAGGCAACACGGGTGCCTGTGTTGCACCACTGCTTTCCACTTTTCCTTCTTCCTTGCATGCCCAGCAACACGGGTCGTGTTACTCAACACGGGCTCCCGTGTTGCACCACTGACTTTATCTTTTCTTCTTTATCTTGCTCTTTACCTCCGATATTTCTTGCACTGGGTCGCGTGAAGAATCTCCTAGATCTGAAATACCATTAAACAACCAAACCAACGCATAAAATGGGAAAATAAACTCGAAAACTAACAAACGGATAAAACTTGCAAAAACAAACAAAGCTACTTAAACAGCTTAAAAAGACTATACTATGACATTAAGCAGTGCAAAATACCTGGATTATCATCAGGAAAGTGACAAAGACATAGTGAGATTCGTGACCGATCACAACCCAAAACTTATTTCATTGCTTGTCCTCAAGCGATGCTCGAGAAACAAGTAAGGTCCCCCCCAAATTATTCACAGATATCTTACCACAGTACTGCTGAGATATTTCGCACTTCCCTTCTCTTGAACTTTCAATGATTTCCTTCTTCCCCGAATATAGTGACTCCGTTATACTTCCACATTGCGGTGTCTCTTTACCTGTAAGCTTATTCACACTCTCACCAAAACTCTTAGGTTAAAGTGTTTGCACTCAATGATCAAGGCATGCACAGTCAACTCATAGATTTGTATAACATTTATCTTCATCTCATGCGCACACGACACACTTTTTGAGGTCTTTTAAGGTTGTAACGGGGCTAAGGGACAAGGTGGGATGAACAAACAAACGGGAGAACTAGAGGCTTTTGGCTTAGAATCAGAGTTATTATCTCGCTCACTGTGTTAGTACGAAGTTCACAATCACAAATGTCGGACACCGTTTCTTAAGATCTTTGACTAAATACTCATATCTTTCTTTGAATATCTCTTTTCTTGCGCATCAATATTCTCAGATTAATTTCTTCTATAGGTAAGTGCTCCCTTTTTGTATTTTTCATTTCTTTTTTTTTTATTCTTTTGCACTTATCTATTCTTCTGATTTCGGTGTACCGACCCCAAACTTAAATTGTTTCACAGCTTGCAACAACAACAACTCTTATCTAAGCAGGGTAAGGAAGTGTTTGGGTTATGGGTTAATTCATGCGTGTATTAAACAAACAAAAGGCTATATGGCTCAAACGGGGTTAACAAGGGATGACGTGAAAAGGTTGGCTTGAAAGGCTCAGGTGTAAAACAAACAAGTGCCTCAGTGTGTAAACATGTGCATTAGAAATTTCAACAAAATCTTACACAAATCAAGAGTGACGATGGCATACCTGACAGCTCTCATGATGATTTTGTATTTGGCTTTTTATGATCCTCGCCATGTTTGGTCAAGCTTACAGGGTCCGAAAACACTTCTTGCTTGGTACACTTTATCACCTCTCCGAGCCTGCAAGTCTATCATTGGGTCCAATTCTTGAAAGCGCGTCCGATCATTGAAATCAACAGTACCAACCTTTTGGGGGTTCCTTTCACCACTGCGATGTGCGATTTGGTTCACTATCTCAAGTTCTCACCACTTTTCCTGCTAACAATTTCAGCATCCTGCACTGACATGTCATAGCTAACACACAAACTATCATAAAATACTGACAAATTCAAAACAGATACGATATTAAAATGAAAATGAAAAGAAAATACTGAAAGCGATAAAAGAACTCCCCCCACACCTGAACGAAACATTGTCCGCAATGTTTTTGCACAAGCATGAGAGGTATATACCGGACCTACTGAGGAGGGGGTGGAAATTGCAACATCAGACGTTGCATCATCTCGTGCATATCAGTGATCATTATTCCTTGACGGGTCTACTCTTCTCCCTGCCGAGTTTGCTCAGTTCGCAGATGCCCAATTTCAGATTGGACTCATTCCCATTGATTCGGAGCCATAGAAGAGGATCCTGAACCATAGGTATTAAAATGAGAGGGCTCTTGCGGGAACTGATGCTGAGTCGGGTCTTCGCCGTCTCCTTGATTACCTGCATCAAAATCAACATCTTGGTCGTCTCCTTCCGGAGCGACATTAGTGTAGAGCTAGTTAGCACGATTAGACGTGCTGGCTTTTGCCGGGTCAGGTAATTCAAACAAGAATCGACTTTTGCTTGTCAACCAATAGCCACCATTAGAAATAGTAATCATGGATTGATGAATAAGAGACTCCATATCAATCTTAGTTTTACCTGCGATAGGAGTGTCAGTGTCCAATAATTCTTTGTAACCAAAATGAACCGCAATTTGGGTGATAAGACCACCCACAGAAATTCCACCCGACGAGGCACGACCCACCTTGCCTAGAAAATCAGCCACGAACGCGGCAGCATTAAGCACATCATGATGAAGCATTGCATAGAGGAAAAAGAGTTTCCTCATGGTCGCAACGCCATGACTATCACCCCGGCCAAATACAGTGTATGCAAGACCCTTCCATAGCGAATACATGGATTCTGAATCCATGAGGACTTAGCACTCGCGGCGACATACACCTCCAATCCTGTGATATCGCCCCAAAATTGTTGTCCCGGGAATTCATCCGGAACAGCCCCCTGTCCATAGATGGGCAATTTAAGGATACCCCCTAACTCCTCTACGGTTAACTCGTGAGCTTGGTTAAACATGCGGAACTTAAGAGTACCAAAGAAGTACTTAATAGACCCGTTCCACTTTCTTTCTAAATGAAACTCTATTGTGCTTAGAAACTCAAGAGTGAGGCGTTCATAGGATGGTGCCTCCATATACATAAATTCCAGCATACCCACAGAATGAAATAGCCTATCAATTTCGATTTTAATGCCTAGGGTATTCATAGTGTTTTCACAGATATACCTCGGGGGATGAGCTTCCGTTTGACATGGTTCAAATATCTTTGGTGATGCTTAGGGTCCTCAAAGAGAATGTCATGCAGGTTGGATTGGCAGACCGACCTTTTGCGAGTGCCTGCAGACTCAGCGACTTGCTTACCCGTGTTGGTTCTTTTCTTTGGTGGCATGATGAGTACCTACAAGAAAGAGAACAAACAAAATACAAAACGAAAAATTTATGAATTAGAAGAAAAAGTTACCGTAGGGTTGAAGAGGGCGAGGAGTGGAATAACTTTTGTGAAGGTTGATGTGGGTTTGGAGTAGTGTAGAAGGGGAAGTTGAGAGCTTTAGGATTTGTTTTAATGAAGGTTTAGGTTTTTGTGAGAGAGAGAGAGAGGTTGAAGAAGAGTGTTTATGAGAGAAGGAGGAAATAAAATAATAAGAAAAAGGAGGGTATTCGATTCTGATTGGATGGAAAAGAGGTGGGATGGGTGGGGTCTATGGGCCCATATAAAAATTTTTGAAAAAATTTTCACGCACAGGCAACACGGCCACCCGTGTTGCCTCACTGATTTTTTTTTCTGAAAACAGCTTGCTCCCAGTGGACGCAACACGGCCCGTGTTGTGCAACACGACCACCCGTGTTGCTCCACTGTTTTCACCCTTTCTCTCTTCTTTTTTCCATATTTCGCTTGGGGCAACACGACCCGTGTTCCACAACACGGCCACCCGTGTTGCACCTCTGGTTCCACTTCACACAAATTTTCGTCTTCATTTTTCCTTGTTTTTCCTCGCCTTGTGACCACCACTGGGATTAGCTTTTCCTGAAACATTAAAAAAAAAACACACATAAAAGAAAACAACGAGAATACATTAGAAAAATCCGTGGGTTGCCTCCCACGAAGCGCTTTGTTTAACGTCGCTTGGCTCGACGATCGTTCATCTTATCCTGTAAGACGAACACTGTGAATCAGGCCACT